>NC_052630.1:684375-990312 GCF_016161935.1 Mauremys reevesii
AAGAAGCTGAAAGTGAAAGTGGGAGATTTTGACTCTGACCTGTCTTGGGGCTGTTGCCCTAACGTTGGAGAATGGGATAAAGAAACTGTCATGAAATGGAATTAAATGCTGCTCCCTGCGTCTAATGATGAAGGAGTTAACTAGCAGAATGATTTAAATATGTCTCAAATGATAGCAAACAGGAAAGTGCTGCTGCAAATACATTAGGGCACAGGAAAAACTGCACTGAAGTTTGTCTAGTTTAACCAAACCTACGAAAAATAGAACTTATCTGACACCAACTGTCTCTCCTAATGGGAGTTGTACATTGTGTGACTTGGATGTTAAGCAGATTGTGAGACAGGAACAATGTATTAGAATGTTAGGTTCCCCCAAAGAAGCAACAGATAGCTCAGTGGTTTGAGCATTGGCCTGCTAAACCTAGGGTTGTGTGTTCAATCCTTGAAGGGGCCACTTAGGGATCAGGGCAAAAATCAGTCTGGGGATTGGTCCTGCTTTGAGCAGGGGGTTGGACTAGATGACCTCCTGAGGTCCCTTCCAACCCTGATATTCTGTGAAGGAAGCAGTAGGGACATAAGAATGGCCATACAGGGTCAGACCAAAGGTCCATCCAGCCCAATAGCCAATGCCAGGTGCCCCAGAGGGAGTGAACCTAACGTAATGATCAAGTGATCTCTCTCCTGCCATCCATCACCACCCTCTGCAAACAGAGGCTAGGGACACCATTCCTTACCCATCCTGGCTAATAGCCATTAATGGACTTAACCTCCATGAATTTATCTAGTTCTCTTTTAAACCCTGTTATAGTCCTAGCCTTCACAACCTCCTTAGGTAAGGAGTTCCACAAGTTGACTGTGCGCTGCGTGAAGAACTTCCTTTTATTTGTTTTAAACCTGCTGCCCATTAATTTCATTTGATGGCCCCTATTTCTTATATCAGAGGGGTAGCCGTGTTAGTCTGGTTCTGTAGAAGCAGCAAAGAATCCTGTGGCACCTTATAGACTAACAGAAGTTTTGCAGCATGAGCTTTCGTGGGTGAATACCCACTTCTTCGGATGCAAGCAGTGGAAATTTCCAGGGACAGGTGTGTATATATAAGCAAGCAAGAAGCAAGCTGGAGATAACGAGGTTAGATCAATCAGGGAGGATGGGGCCCTGTTCCAGCAGCTGAGGTGTGAAAGCCAAGGGAGGAGAAACTGGTTCTGTAATTGGCAAGCCATTCACAGGCCATCTTACAACAAAAAAACTTTAGAACCAGACTTCAAAGAGAAACTGCTGAGCTCCAATTCATCTGCAAATTTAACACCATCAGTTTAGGACTAAACAAAGACTGTGAATGGCTTGCCAATTACAGAACCAGTTTCTCCTCCCTTGGCTTTCACACCTCAGCTGCTGGAACAGGGCCCCATCCTCCCTGATTGATCTAACCTCGTTATCTCCAGCTTGCTTCTTGCTTGCTTATATATACACACCTGTCCCTGGAAATTTCCACTGCTTGCATCCGAAGAAGTGGGTATTCACCCACGAAAGCTCATGCTGCAAAACTTCTGTTAGTCTATAAGGTGCCACAGGATTCTTTGCTGCTCCTATTTCTTATATTATCGGAACAAGTAAATAACTTTTCCTTATTCACTTTCTCCACATCACTCGATTTTATATACCTCTATCATATCCCCCCTTAGTCTCCTCTTTTCCAAGCATATCATGTCTAACAGGCCTTTTTCCTGGGCATGTATTATACATGTACACAAACTTTAATATTAAATTAGTTCAGGAGCAGATTTGTGCAATACTATATTTTTAAATGTATTAGTCAGACAACGCTAAAGTGAAAGTTCTTGCAGTAGCAGTAACGTAGCCCCATTGCAGAAATGTAGATCTAGCTGAGTCTTCCTGTACATTCAGAGTCCAGACTGCTAATAAGAGATAAGTACAGTTTGTGTTGTGCCTTTCCGCTTACTTAGCACCAATTTGAGTCATCATGTTGTCTCATTGTCATTTCAAGAATCAAATTCCATCTGTTTCCTCCAACAGTAAAATTGAAGGAGGGTCTCAATAGCAAACTCCTCCTGCTGCCATCTCCAGAAAGTAAAAAAACAGCTTTCCTGGTGCCAAGGCCACATGGAATGATGGGTACCATGGGCCTCATCTGCAGCATGCTGAGCACTGCCAGGGCCAAGTGCAGTGAGTGGGAGCTGTGGCTGCTCAGCACCTCTGCAAATCAGGCCCGACCTGACTAATATGAAACTCCAACACCACTGCTCAGAGCTGCCTCACAAGAGCTTTGCACTGGTATGTGGTCCATCCAGAAGAGCTTAGAAGGGAGTGGTTGGTTTTGATGGATTGTCAGGTCAGAATTACATTGTAAGGATTCAGGATTTGAGGATAGGCCAGTCCTGTTTGTTACTCTAATGTGAATCTGGAGCAACTCCATGGACTTCTTTGGCATGATACAGGATTTACACCATGTAAGTGAGCAGGGTCTGTGCTGTTGAGGAGAATCTGAAGAAATCGTTTTTCACTTTTTCAAAATAGCTCTAATATTTTCATCTTCTTAAGGTGCCCATAAAATTCTCCCCCAATGGAGTACAAATGGGTGGTTATGTTTCCTCTGTTCTAACTCCCGTAGGGCTGGCACACATGACCCCACCTTCTCCATCTAATAAGAGAGAGACTCCAAAGTGCACCCCTTCTGTACAAGACAGACAAAGGTGTAAGCTGCATTCCTGCCCAGTCCCCTCTGAGCACAGTAGGATGAGTGCCCTCGTGGGTCGGGTGCTGAGAAGCCAGAGAGGAGTGTAGTTCAGTCACTCAGAGATTACAGTTTCTGTGGTGCAGCTGGGGCCTTTGATTGCAGCAGAAAATGGGCTGTGACATTGGAGCTCAGGAGTAGATTCTGCTCTGAATGTGACTTTTCAATGTTTGGCTTTCTGAGTATGCAAGGGAATGAGCTGGAGTCTGTGCAGTTTGGAATTAGTTTGTAAAGTAATGGCTTTACCTGTCCCCTTGTGTATGTTTGCAGATGGGTCGTGCGTGGCTGTGGTTGGAGTCCAATAAAGAGTCTCCCATCGAGTCTGTGAAGAGCAGTGGCTGCCTGTCTCTCAGCAGCTCCTGGGACTCCAGCCTGGAGCTGGAGGTGGGGAGCTGGAGGATGACTGAAGAGGCTGCTGTGGAGGAAGAAGAGGAAAGTCAAGAAGAAGAGGATTGCAGGCTGGAGTCCAGGGAACCTCTGGTATGGGAGGATGGCAGTGAAGAGCTCCAGGAAGAGGCAGGGCAGTGTGAACAAGACAGTCTTCTGCAGTTCCTCTTGGAGGTAGGGTTGCTGCGGTGGGTAGCATGAGAAGAGTCTGCTTGACCCATCCCTCTAGAACAATGCCTTGGAAACACTGATGCTCTGAGCATCTCTGCCATGTATACCTGCTAGTGTGGAGCAACAGAGACCCCTCGAGCCCTGTTAGATGAATGATTGATTGTATTCTCAAAGGAAAGTCTGTCTTTAAATATGGCAAAGAGGGCACAGTGGCTGGCTGGTTGTCTTGCCTATGGGTCTCCTGATCCTGATGTAGAGCCGACCATTTAAAAGGCGATGGGCTGACGCTCTTTTAATAAGGCTCTTGACTTAGACGCTATGCTTTATTAGAAGTCCCTGAAGGTGAAAAGGCGGCTGAAATGGAAGAGCCCTATGGGGTTTGTGCTGCTGATCCCTCCCTCCTAATCACTCGTGTTCTCGTAGTTTGAAACTGGTAATAAATTGCTCTGTGTTACAGGTGATCCACCTCATGGAACCCCTCTGCATTAGTGGCACAGACTCAGAACAGAATCACTGGGCTTGCTGTGGCTCTGGGCAGCAAGAGGAAAGGGAAGCCCTGAGCTTCAAGGAAGAAATGGTGGGACCACTAGTCCCAAGAGAGGAGGAAAAGCAGCTGCAGCTCCTGATAGAAGAGGCTGGGGAACTGCACGTCCCAGGAAGAGAGGAGTGGGTAACACAGGTCTCAGGAGAGCTGCATGTCCTGGGCTGGGAGGCTGGAGAACCTGAGGAACAGCAGATTCTAGGAGAGGAGACAGGAGAGCCCCAGGTCCCAGAAGGGAAGGAAGGGGATTCAAGAGAGCAGAGGGAGCTGCAGTTTCCAGTGGAGAATGCAGGAGAACTGGAGGAGGAAGAGAAGAACAGGAAGCTGCTTCTGGAGGAGACTTCCTCAGACATGAGTGCATTGGAGGGGGAGCTCCCAGGCACTGTGAAGGTAAATGCATGAAAGCACCTACTCTTGTTATTAAGGCTGTGGACTGGGACTCTAGAGACCTGGGTTCCTTTCAGACTGCCTGTGTGATCTCGGGCAAGTCACTGAATCTCTCTGGGTCTCAGTTCACCATCTGTAAAATGGGGATAATGATCCTTACTTTGTCTTCTGTATTAGACTCTGTCTCCTGTGTGTCCCTGCAGGGCTCAGGCCAGACCATCTCAGTTTCACACCTCTAGGTGTTACTGTAATAAAAGCAATGATGATGCTGGGTAGGACAGTACCCTTGCTATCTGTGGCCAAGCTCTTTGCTTTGCCATGTCACAGAGTCAGATACGAGAGATGAAAAATGCCTTTGCGGGTCCACCTGCTTCTCCTGTACAGCCAGGTCAAGGGTGTCCTGGAGATGTATCTCTAGAGCTCACTCCAGTTTCCAGAGTCTCCATCTCCCTGGGGAGCCTGTTCCACAGCCTCAAATCTCACCTTCTGGCACTTTCCAAGGTGCCCTGTTCTAAGTCAGTCCACTACTTCTCGTTATGCCCCCTGTAGCACCCTAAGTAACACTTCTCTCTGGTCTATATGGACAGTGGACTAGATGGATCTTGGGTTTGATCCAATATGGTGATTCCTGTGTTCCTAGGTGAGCTTGTAGTTGGCCTTTGGTTAGCTTCTCTGTGAGCTTGCTCAGGAACCGAAGGTTTGGTGTGGATACTGATCCTGGTAGTTGGCTAGAACTGATGTATCTGGGATGAGATTCTTCAGTGTTGGTTGGACTATTGCATGTTTGAAAGAGGAAGGGAAGATTCCTTCCCTGAATTTGGTATTGGCTCTTTGGGTCAAGAGTGGCCCATGACTCTCTTCCAACAGCCGGGAAAGTTTTGGCTCAGATTCACACATCTTGACTCAAGATTCTTTTATGGTGTTCAGAACTTCCTGAGGTGTGACTGCCCTGACTCTGGGAGTGCAAGCGGCTCTGTAGAGGAGAGGGCCCATGCGTTTTGAGAAGCCTTCCTGTCTGTGCACGATCAGTTCAGCAAAGTTCAGGGTTCCGTTGTGGGCTACAGGCCAGTGACATCACTGTTCTCTGACTAGTCAGGATCACATGTCTGTTTCCTGGTGGGCTCTTTTAGTAGCTTCTTGATCACTAGTTATGCTACAACCCCCTTGGCTTGCTGTCCCTCTTTGCCAAGGTACCGGTACCTGTTTCCTTGTTGACCACGTGCCTTAGTTACCACATTCTCCCATCTTCCTTTTCCTCAACTAGTCCATCATCATCTCCCCCTGCCATGTGTCTGCTGCCTCCCTTTCAGTACCAGCATGGCCTTTCTTGGTGACTGAAGCTGCTATCTAAGCCCCCAACCTTTTCCTCCAGAGCAGGAACCAGCTCAAACCTGGGTCGAGAGATCACACAAACACCCTATGGCCCAGTTTTCCCTCCACAGCCATTTTCTTTTTGCTACTGGTCAGGCCCCTTCCCTTGCTAAACTCTGTTAACAGCCAGTCATTCTGCTTCTTTTCTATCCCTGGACCTCCCCTGTACACCACTCCTCCTAGTTTCTGGACTGACCAGCAGAAGGTAACATCCATCTGGGCTGTTCTTTGGGGACTGCCTCATTGATGGACAGTGTGTGATCACTCTCTGAACTCTGGTAACACGAGAAAAGTGTGGGGAGAGGATATTGTCCCATGAAGACTGGTGGCCTGACAGGCTGAAAGTGAGTGTCACATGCACAGAGGGAGACCCACAGCTCAGCACAGCTCCTACAGGGTGGAGGTTCCCTTTCTGCCCACCTGCTAGAACAGCTTCCACAAGACCATGAAGGCCCTGCCTTGAAGCTTGGCTGTAATAAGGGCACATGCAACAAGCCTGGCCCCTGACTGGGGGAGTCCAGCTGATCTGTCACTGAGGTACCCAGCTCTGCAGGCATTATTCCTCCTTTCTGTTTGTTCCCAGGCTGATGTTCTGGAGCAGCCTAAAGAACAAGCTCAGGGTGAGAGCCACTTGTTGGAGGAATACAACGATCTCTTCCCACATTACGACAGCGATAGCTGCAGTCCTTCTAGAGCGTCCCTGGTGGACTCCAGTCTCATGAGCCCAACCTCCTCACAGTTGAGTAGTGCAGCCCTGGGTCTGGTAGGTGCTGCTGATGCTGTGGCCCCTTCGCTCCACCTGCATGCCGTAGTGTGGACCTGTCTCCATAGGCCCAAGACAGAGAACATGTACATGGAGGGGGTCATCTCAGGGAAGGTGAGCGAACGCCAGGGAACGGGGAAGGAGGGGGCCCTGGCTGCCTGGGGGGGGCGATAGAGCTTCTAACCTTTGGATGCTAGTCCTAATGCAGGTAAAGTGAAATGGGGAGTCGGGGGAACCAAATGTACAGGAAACCCCAGTGTTTGTTGAGATTACCTGGTATGCTCTGCCAGGCACAAGAATCCAGTCCCACTTCCAGGTGGAGATGTGCTGAGGCAGCCAAGCCAGCCCTGCCATGGGGAGGGTGTGTGACAGACTGTTACACACTGGAGAAGCTGGTTTGGCTTTCCAAAGAAAAAGGATGAAGCAGAACATAAAATAAAATCTATCCCTCCAGGATAGTAACGAGAACAAAAGTCACCACAATAAAGCCCTTTGCCCCAATGTGGTTTGTGGCTTCTTGCCCAGTCCTGGACCCAGCTTCCTGGCCTCTCCTCAGAGCTGCCCTGATTCAGCTTACAGTGCGTTCGATGATTGCTACCTATGACCCTGTGTCTTCTTGTGCCTCAAGTCCTGGCTGATTAGCAGTTTGCTACACTGTGACTTAGTAGTGGAGTAACTGTACTAACACTGCATACCGGACACCCACCAGTCAGAGCCATCACTGCCTCCTCCTATGGAGATATTCACACCGATTAGAGCCTCTCTTTCTGCAGAGAGAAAAACAAAAGACTGGACTCCTTGTCCTGCTTCATTCATTTCACAGCCATTCCCATATTTGTAGCACAAGGACGCAGACATCCTTAATGTGACAGGCCATCATCTCATAGACTCCCACGTGAGTTCTGTGCACGTAGGGGGCAGGAGACTGGGTATGATGTAGGGCCAGGGGATGGAACATGGGAACTGGAGGGCTGCAGCAGGGACAAGGCCTAGATCCACAAAGGAACTTAGACATTGCAACAGCTAATGTTCAGGTGCCTAGAATATCATTGGAACCCACAAAGCCTGGATTAGGTGCTGAGGGTCCCTATACAATGAGGCGCCTAAGAATGGGATTGTAGCAAGGTGGGACTCACCCTTGCGGCCCCTCCTGCTGGTTGTCTCTGAGAATTAGCTCATCCAGCCTCCAGAGTGCTTTCTGCAGGCCCGTGTCCCTCCCAGACCCGGTGCCCCATTATTTGGGGTGCTGCCCCTTGGCAGTAACCCCTTTGTCTCAGGGTCTCCCCTCCCTGGGGAGCCCCCACCCACTATCCCCACCTCACCTCAGTATAAGGCTACTACCAGTCATTGTCTAGCTGGGGCAGTCACTGCCATTGGGGCAGACTGCAGTGTCAGCCTACTCATCACCAGCAAGGTTGGGTTTGGACCTTCTGCCTTTGCCTACCCCTGGGCTGCCCTCTGCAACCCCCAGTACCCATTGGCTTTATGCTAGGCCACAGCCTGGGGCTTTCCAGGCTGGAGCTCCCCAGCTCCTCTGCCTTTCCCGAGCCCTGCTCCACCCAGGTACTCTACTCAGGTCCCTGCAGCCAGGTCCGTCTTCCTCTACAGCTAGAGAGAGACTCTTGAGCTCCTGGCTCCCAGCCTTTTCTATAGGGCCAGCTGAGGCCTTATTGGGGCGTGGCCCAGCTGTGGCTGCTTCCCCAATCAGCCTATTAGCAGCTTTCCCTGCCGCAGCCCTTTCCCAGGGCTACTTTTAACCCCTCCCGGGCAGGAGCGGGTGATCACCCCACAACAGGATCCTCAGCACATCAACACACTATGCAGGCACCACCTAAACTGGCCAGTGGGAGAGGCTGAGGAGAGGGAAGTATCCTAAGCCCCACCCCCTCACAGCATTCAGTTCCTAAATCTAGGGTGTCAGGAGCCACTTGTCTCTGCTTGCGATCCACAGCCGGGAGCCCTCTCCTGGAGTCAGGTGGCTTAGGCCTTCCTTATAGGGTCATAGATTCCAAGGCCAGAAGGCCCCACTGTGATGATCTAGTCTGACCTGCTGCATAGCACCATGACACATTAATGAGAGAACTTCCTAAAATACTTCCTAGAGCAGATCTAACAAAACCTCTAATCTCAGGGTACTCCCTGGGATGTGGGAAACCCCTGTTCAGTCCCCACTCTGAAGAGTGAAGAGGGATTCCCTCATCAGATAGGGGCCCTTACCCCTGGACTATAGAGTCATGCTCACTTGTGCTCTGACCTCATTCATATTTAATTCATTAATAAAAAGTGTAATGGCCTCAACAAGAGAGATTGAGACCCCTACCTGGGCTCTTCACCAGGACAGTGGTGAGGGGCTTTACCTTAAAGCAAGGCCCTTTGCTTCACCAAATAGAAAGGGGCACTGAAACTGGGTCTCCCACCTCCGAGGTACGTACCTTAGCCACTAAGCTAAAGGCCATAAGAGAGGCTATTACCCTCTCCCTCCTGGCCATGCTGTGCAGGGCAGCCATGCTCTGGGCATGCCTGCCAGCCTGGACCCTGCAGGCAAGCTAAACAGGAGTGCCTGTTTCCATCCATTTGAGGATCTCATTGAGGCTTAAACATGAGATGGGCCTCCAGACACCTGCCTGAGGCAGAAGAGCTCATCCCCAGAGGCAGACGCTTCAGTGCTGAGGGAACTTTTACAACCTGGTGAGGGTTAGATAGCAGCTGAGCAGGAGTTGTGTGGCTCACAGCAATGCCAAAAGTCCCTTTGTGGATCTGAGCAAAAGAGACCTTCCACCACCAGCCCGAGAGAGAACCATGGTCCCGTGGCTCCAGCAGGAGCTCAGTGACTTCTCCCCAGGTTTTGCTGCCTTTAGTAAACTCCGCACATGGCATCACATGGTGCCTTGGTGTGTCTGCCATCACTGAGCCATTGCCAAAGATCTATTCTAGCCTGAGAGTTGTGGGTCCAATGGCAGCTGTTGCAGCTGAGCTGAACCCCAAAATGAGTGTCTCTGGAGGGACCCAAACAAAGGAAGTGGCTTGGGAAATACTTCCCCATAGATCCCTGATGGGGGAGCCACTCCATACATCCCTGATGGGGAGACTTGCCCTGTAGCTACCTGGAAGGTGTTTTGTTTAGACCACAAGCTAACGAGCAGTGACCTTCTCTCCTCCTGAGTGTCCGGGAAGCCAGCAGTGGCAGTACATCCCCCTGCTCCTTATCTGGCATGATGAGTTGATAACCTCTCCTCTGTGCAGGGTGCCTCTCGGCTGCGCTAACCCACTGCGACATTTGCTTTTCAAAAAGACGCTGCTGTCCATCTGGAAGATGATAGCCAGCCACAGGTATGTATCTCTGGGGGACAGCTCATAATTATCTGGGGGAAGTTCTCTGGCATGTGTTATACAGGGGGTCAGACTAGAAGGTCACAATGGTCCCTTCTGGCCTTGGACTTTTTGAATCTGTGAACTGAAGGGACTCACCAGAGCTAAGGTGTGGGGAGCAGGACTGAAGTGTCGGGGGGCTGAGGGCAGTGTCAGAGCTAGGGGGAGTGGGAAAGAAGTCCAGGGCTAGAATAGCAGAGGGGCTGCAGATTGGGATTGAGGGGCAGCAGTGGAGCTGGGAGTGAAACTTGCATCGCCCCTGTCCACACTTTCCCTAACTCTAGCCCCAGGGCCCTTCCATGAGGGCAAGAGTAAAATGGATCATTTCTCACTGGGTTCACTGTCTCTGTAGCAGGAATGCCTCCTGCTGCAGGGATCGGGCTAACGCAAGGCGCTGGCCCTGCTGCATGTTCCATCTGATTAACTTGGCAGCCACTGGTTTGAGCAGGAAACTGAGTTCAGATTCCTGCCTTAGCGACCACGAACAGTGGACTCCGAGGTTTCCTGCCATCATTCCCGTATTTCCCTTGGGGATTGCTAGTCACTGGCCCATCAGCCTTCATGGGCTCCAGGGAAGAGGAATAGTGGGCCTGCTGCCCCCTCTTCAAGGGTCATGTGAACAGTGGGGGACAAACCTGATTCTCTCCTGTCTCTTTGGGCTTGTCCTTCTAGGTACTGTGGCCCGTTCCTGAAGCCAGTGTCAGACAAGCAGGCTCCTGGGTACAAGGATGTGGTGAGAAGGTAGGAAGGCGGCTCTTCTAAAGCATTTTCATCTGCTTCCTCCACCTTCCGAGAGCCCCAGCATGTAGAGAGGAAAAAGCTATGGGGCAACTTTGTGTCATCTGTCCCATGCTCGTCACCATGGTATCTGCCTCCCATCAGAGACCAAGGTGGGAAGGTTCCCTACAGTCTCTTCTCCAAGGCTTAGTCCAAAGCGGTGGGACTCCCATCCTGCCCCAGCTCTCCCAAGGAGACTCTCCCTGAATAGACCTCACTCTCCAGAAACTTTTTCTTATATTACCGCCTCCATTTTGCCTTTCAGCATCCATGTTCCTTTTTGAAAAGTCGCACCTTTGGCCCACCTAAAATACTCCCACTTCCTCCTGCAGGTTTACACTCTTCAAATACTTTGAAGCTGTTATCATGTTCTTAGCCCCATCCCCTGCTGCGATGCCTCCAAGAACCAGCAGGCAAGGTGGCAGGTGGGGGACGATAAAGGGGGAAACATCCACCCCTTGTAGCCAACAGACTAGTTGTGATAGCTCTCACCTGCGCTATAGGGTCCAGGATTCAAGTCACAGCTCCAAATCAGGCAGCATGGGGAGTCAGACCTAGATCTCCCACATCCCAGGGGAGCACCCTAACTGCTGGGCTACTCACTGTTTGGGGGTGGGTCTCCCACACTCTCCTGCTGGCAATGTTCTAATTTTGTATGGCTAATTTCTTGGCACACGGATTTGAACCTACCTCTCCCACATTCCAGGTGAGGGCCCTAACCTCTGAGCTCTTGGGATACCTGTACCAGCCAACCTACCCAAAAAACTCTTACCCCAGCAGTCTTTTGTGTAGGGTAGGCATATTCAAAGCACACTTGCCACACTGAGATAGGCAGGGCAGTTCCTTGCTGGAGAATCCTGCTGGGGCTTAGGTGTGTGCTAGAGGCCAAGGAGCTTGGTAGTGTCAGGACCCATATGCCCACCAGCAGAAACTGAGGTGCCTACAGGGTGAGTCAACGGCAGAGCAGTGGGTCTTTCAGTAGTGCCCTAATGGGTGCTCCACTTCAGGCCCGCATGCGCCTCTCGAGCCCTTGATGGATTTTGGGTAGCAAGTAGGATACCCCTGTTCGGGGCTCTAGGGCTGTGTCAGTGTAGATTTGTTCCTGTGCTTCTTTAGGGAGTTTCTTGAGCAGATGATGTAGTTTCTTTTTGTAATCCTCAGTGGGGTCAGAGGGTAATGGCTAAGGTTATGGGGCAAGTGATGCTGCTTTTCCACAACAGACTGGACTTCTACATAGAGTGTTTCCATCAACTTGCACAACGTGCTTTTCCACAGTTTCAGCTCGTGCACGTCGACGGAAGCACTCTGTGTAGAAGTCCAATCTGTTGTGCAGAACGCAACGCCATCCACAGCCTCAGGAACAACTCTGACATCATAATAAAAAAGGCTGACAAAGGAGGTGCTGTCATCATCATTAATAGGTCGGAATATGAACAAGAGGCTGCTAGATACCACATTGTATAGGCCATTACCCTCTGCTACCCAAAATCCATAAACCTGGGAATCCTGGATGCCCCATCATCTCAGGTATTGGCACCCTGACAGCAGGATTATCTGGCTATGTAGACTCTCTCCTCATGCTCTATGCTACCAGCACTCCCAGCTATCTTTGAGACACCATTGACTTCCTGAGGAAACTACAATCCATTGGTGATCTTCCAGAAAACACCATCCTGGCCACTATGGATGTAGAAGTTCTCTACACCAACATTCCACACAAAGATGGACTACAAGCTGTCAGGAACAGTACCCCTGATAATGTCACGGCAAACTTGGTGGCTGAACTTTGTGACTTTGTCCTCACCCACAAGTATTTCACATTTGGGGATAACGTATACCTTCAAGTCAGCGGCACTGCTATGGGTACCCGCATGGCCCCTCGGTATGCCAACATCTTTATGGCTGACTTAGAACAACGCTTCCTCAGTTCTCATCCCCTTATGCCCCTACTCTACTTGCGCTACATTGATGACATCATCATCATCTTCATCATCTGGACCCATAGGAAGGAGGCCCTTGAGGAATTCCACCAAGATTTCAACGATTTTCACCCTACCATCAACCTCAGCCTGGACCAGTCCACACAAAGTGTCCACTTCCTAGACACTACAATGCCAATAAGCGATGGTCACATAAACATCACCCTATACCAGAAACCTACTGACTGTACTTACCTACATGCCTCCAGCTTTCATCCAGACCACATCACACGATCCATTGACTACAGCCAAGCTCCAATCCCTCAGACAGAGACAAACACCTACAGGATCTCTATCAAGCGTTCTTAAAACTACAATACCCACCTGGTGAAGTGAAGAAACAGATTGACAGAGCCAGAAGAGTACCCAGAAGTCACCTACTACAAGACAGGCCCAACAAAGAAAGTAACAGAATGCCACTAGCTGTCACCTACAGCCCCCAACTAAAACCTCTCCAGCGCATCATCAAGGATCTACAACCTATCTTGAAAGACGATCCCTCACTCTCACAGACCTTGGGAGACAGGCCAGTCCTCGCTTACAGACAGCCCCCCAACCTGAAACAAATACTCACCAGCAACCACACAACAAAAACACTAACCCAGGAACCTATCCTTGCAACAAAGCCCGTTGCCAACTCTGTCCACATATCTATTCAAGGGACGCCATCATAGGACCTAATCACATCAGCCACACTATCAGGGGCTCGTTCACCTGCACATCTACCAATGTG
Source organism: Mauremys reevesii (assembly GCF_016161935.1). NCBI lineage: Eukaryota > Metazoa > Chordata > Testudines > Geoemydidae > Mauremys > Mauremys reevesii. Next base: position 697,605 of record NC_052630.1, read on the forward strand.
ATATATGCCATCATGTGCCAGCAATGCCCCTCTGCCATGTACATTGGCCAAACCGGACAGTCTCTACACAAAAGAATAAATGGACACAAATCTGACATCAGGAATCATAACATTCAAAAACCAGTAGGAGAACACTTCAATCTCTCTGGTCACTCAATAACAGACCTAAAAGTGGCAATTCTTCAACAACAAAACTTCAGAAACAGACTCCAACATGAAACTGCAGAACTGGAATTAATTTGCAAACTGGATATCATCAGATTAGGCCTGAATAAAGACTGGGAGTGGTTGGGTCATTACAAAACCTAAACTTAATTTCTCCATTACTAATTTCTCCCTACTGTTACTCACACCTTCTTGTCAAGGGTCTGTAATGGGCCACTCTCTTATCACTTCATAAGTTATTTTTCCTCCATTGGTATCCTGCTCTTAATTGATTTATCTCATTAGACTGACCCCACACTTGGTAAAGCAACTCCCATCCTTTCATGTATTTATACCTGATCCTGTATTTTTCACTTCATGTGTCTGATGAAATGGGCTCTAGGCCACAAAAGCTTATGCTCAAATAAATTTGTTAGTCTCTAAGGTGCCACAAGGACTCCTTGTTGTTAGGGCTTTAGCTGTCCATTAGCAGATTGTTAATGTCTTCAGAATTGTTAATTTAGCTACCTTTTTGGAGCTTCCCTTTCGTTTCTTAACTCCTTTATCTTTGATTACAAAAAAACACAAAATTTGATTTTAGACTTCTTTTCTTCAACTCCCCTACTTGCCATCCAGGGACCCCCCTGGATAGGGTATGCCTGGTTCACCAGGCTTTAAGAAGTGTCTCAGTTGCAAGAAATCTATCCCAGTGACTGACAGACGCTCTCAGTGCATCCGCTGTCTGGGAGAGAACCACATAAGTGTGGCTTATGCCAACAACTGAAGTTCAGATCCACAAAGGCTAGACAACTGAGACTTAAGCATCTCCAAATGGAGGTGGCCCTTCAACCACGAAGCCTGGCTCCTTCATGGTTCCAGCACATAGAATCATATTGCTCTGAAGAGGTACAGGAAGTGTTATTACACAGCAGGAAAATGTCTACCCAGCATACTTACCTACAAAAGTGGACCAGATTTCGAATGTGGTGCCAGCCCATAGGAGTCACTCTGGATACAACCACTCTACCTGTAATCCTAGACTGTTTGCTGAATCTCAAGAAATCGGGACTCTATTAGCTCGCTAAAAGTACACTTAGCAGCAGTAGCAACTTCCACCAGCAAGTAGAAGGGTACTCCATTTTCTCCCTCCTGACAACAAAGAGGTTTCTCAAAGGGCTAGCGAACCTCCTTTCCCCAACCCAGGCTTCCTACCCAACAATGGGATCTCAGTCTACTTTTAAAAGTATATATATAGAACATGGTTGCAACCAAGGTCTTGTAGTGGCACCAAATCTTATGTAAAGGGGGTCATATAAGGTGTCTAAGACCAGGTTATGGGTTGCTGGTTATGATTATGCTGTCTATATGTATGTATCATTTTGTAGTTGAAGTTATGAGTATTGGCTCTATACTGTCTGTATTTCAAATTTGTGCTGTGCTTCTGGGTGACATCCCAGACAAGTTGGTGTTAGCTCTGCCTAGCCTGCTTGATGGGCCATTAAGAACCATCAGCTACACAATTGACCCCTGGAGAGAAGGCAAATACGCCTTGTAACTCAGCAAAGTATGCAGGGACTTGCCCATGTGACCCCAGACTCCATTTTGCTGTAATTTTCCACAGTAAGGACAAAGAGGTTCTTACACCTGGAAAAGCCTATAAAAAGTTGATGCCTCATCTCCATCTTGTCTTCAGTCCTGCTTCTTACCTCTGGAGGAACTTTGCTACAAACAGAAGCTCTGAACAAAGGACTGACTGACCCATCCCAGCGGGGGATGTACTCCAGAGACTTGATTTGAACCTGCAGTTTATTCCATCACTGCTACAAGCCTGAACTAAGAACTTTGCCATTACTGTATGTAATTGATTCCATTTAACCAATTCTAGCTCTCATCTATATCTTTTTCCTTTTATGAATAAACCTTTAGATTTTAGATTCTAAAGGATTGGCAACAGTATGATTTGTGGGTAAGATCTGATGTGTATATTGACCTGGGTCTGGAGCTTGATTCTTTGGGATCGAGAGAACCTTTTTATTTTGTTGGGGTGTTGGTTTTCATAACCATTCATCCCCAGGACGAGTGGCACTGGTGGTGATACTGGGAAACTGGAGTGTCTAAGGGAATTGCTTGTCACTTGTGGTCAGCCAGTGGGGCGAGACCAAAGTCCTCTTTGTCTGGCTGGTTTGGTTTGCCTTAGAGGTGGAAAAACCCCAGCCTTGGGCTGTAACTGCCCTGTTTAAGCGATTTGTCCTGAATTGGCACTCTCAGTTGGGTCCCGCCAGAACCGCATCGTCACACCAGCTCATTCACCTTCCAATCCTTTATCCCAAACCTCATCAGGATAATAGGGAAGCCATCCTCCATACACTTGACGTAAAGAGAGCCTTGGACTTCTATTTGGACAGGACAAAAACTTTTATAAAATCTCCAAGACTCTTCCTCTCTATCATGGTCAGGTCTAAAGGCACAGCAATTTCAGCTCAAAGACTCTCCAAATGGGTCTTGAACTGTATCAAACTCTGTTATCAGATTAATAATTTAGCACCTCCATCCACAGTCCCACACACATGCTACGAGATCAGTTTCCTCGTCCGTCGCTTTCTCCAAGGGTATCCCTATATCCGAAATCTGCAGAGCAGCTACCTGGACATCTGCACATTCCTTTGCAGAACACTATGCCAGCCTGGGGGACTCTGCTGCAGTCAGACGCCAGATTCAATGCCACAGTGCTATTAGCTATAACAGACTTAATGCTGAAGTCTCAGCCTCCAGTGCGAGATACTGCTCTGGAGTCACCTACGGTGGAGCATCCATAGGGACACCGCTTGAAGAAGAAGAGGAAGTTACTCACATAGGAACACACATCTTGAAGAACCATCGCTGCTGCACAAGATAACTTCTTCATATCTCAATCATTTACCTTCCTGGAATCCAGAATGTCACAGCCAATATGATCAGCAGGCACTTCTCCCAGGACTACAAATGGGAGCTGGACTCTCAAATTTCCCACAGGATATTCAAGTCTGGGTCCCTTTATGGCTGCACCCTAAATTCCTACCTAAAGTATTGTTGGATTTTCATCTTAACCAAGGGATTCGTCTACCAGTGTTTTCCCCAAACAACGTAAATCTCAGCATGAAACCTCTGTTCATACTTAAGATACCAGACGGGCACTGGCCTTTTATCTAGATAGGATCAAGCTATTTTGGAAATCACCTAGACTGACTCCAGCACAGAAGGACCAAGTGGTTCATAATCTTTATGCAGAGACTGTTGAGATGGCGCTCTGGGTGTGCGGTTGCTCACTACAATGCAAGTGGTGCTCTGCCTCCTACCCCAAAGGATAAATGTGCCCTCTGCCCAATCACAGGTAACTTCCACAGCTTTGCTCAAAAACACTGAGAGATGCAGAGCTGCTACTGGGCTTCAGTGTGTACCTTGTCTAAACACTTGGTCCACAGCGTCAGAGATGATGTGGCACTTGGTTCTCCTGTACTGCTTCAGCCTTGGACTCAGTTCTGAAGCTCCCTCTTCCCTGTGAGGTACTGCTCAGGAAGCACCTGAAGTGGGGCACCCATAGGGACACTGCTCAGAGGAGAAGAGGTTACTCACAGCTCACGAAAGCTCATGCTAAAATACATTTGTTAGTCTTTAAGGTGCCACAAGTACTCCTGGTTTTTTTTGCGGATACAGACTAACACGGCTGCTACTCTGTCACCGTGTACAGTAACAGTATTTCTTTGAGATGTGTCCCCCTGTGGGTGCTCCACTACCCACCCTCCTTCCTCTCTTTTTCGGCCAGTCGGATAGAGAAGGAACTGGGGGCAGTTCACCCATGCAGCCCTATAGACCCTTGGTGTGCAGCACAAGGTTGTACAGAGTGCATGCATGGGCCGACCATACACTGCTAATGGAAAAGCTCTGAGCAGGGGTTTGCGAGGCTCCTGCGCACCTGAAGAGGCGCACCCATAGGGGGACACATCTCAAAGAACAATTACTGCACAGAGTGAGTGACCTCTTCTGTTGTGACACTCGGTGGTGCCTAGGTGTTGGACTTAAGCACCCAAAGTCAGTTTGTGAATCTAGCCTTTTGTCCATGACTTGTTTTGAACTCTCACCCCCTCACTGCTTCAGTGTATGGTTGCTCTTCTCTGTGCTCCCTCCAGTTTGGAGTTCTAGTAATGTGTGCTGAGCACTGACAGCAGTACGCCAAGTGCAGGCTCCAGGGCTGTATGGAAAGGGCCAGTTACAGGCTGATGCCGCCTAGAATCACACTGATGTTCTTGTATCATCATATTGTGTTGTAAACTTGTCTCATTTGCGGTTCCCCTCTCCTTAGTCTCCCAATCACTCCCGTTTTGCAAGGTTCCCCTTGCCAGTAAGGAGCTGAGTTTCAGATCCTTTTTCCCCCAGATGGATTAAGTACATTTTTTAAAGATGAAGCTCATTCTATTCATGGCCTGTGTTTCTAATCATGGTCATCCTCTTCCACCTCCCACTTCACCCATCAATTCTGTAATGATTTCAAAAGAAAGTAAGATGTAGTCCTTATAACGCCCCCTCACCCCCACAGCCTTTTCCCCTGGCACCATTAGATTCTTGTTCTTTATAGATATTTTTCTTAACATGTGCCATTTTTAATCACAAGGGAATTGGGGTTGATTTGACAGGTGCTAATTACCAGGATCATGCCTCTTTTCTGCTCAGTGTCACTTCTTTTTTTTCAGAAATAATTGCAAGTCAATTAGCCATGTGATACATATCACCCAAATCCGCAGTTTCTTTCCAGCTTTCTTAAGCTCTTGACATTTTCCTCTTGCGAATTGGGCCTAAGAATTCCAGTGTTTGGGGTTGCAGGCAGTGGTTTCCCCAGGAATTGAAATTAGGGGAGGTGTTCGAATTTACAGGGGGGGGTGTCAGGACCAATGAGATATATAAAAGAGAGATGAATAAAGTAAATGTTTTGTTAGGATTATGCAAATTTAACATAAGAATAATGCAAGTTACACCAAAACACACAACAGGTCTAGATTTCTAAAAAAATATACATTTAAAAACAATTATTTAATTTAAATTGACTTTTGAAAAGTAAGCCATCATGGGGTAAGAGGAAAGTCCTCTCATGGATCAGTAACTGGTTAAAAGATGGGAAACAAAGGGTAGGAATAAATTATCAGTTTTCAGAATGGAGAGAGATAAATAGTGGTATCCCTGAGGGGTCGGTACTGGGACCAGCGCTGTTCAACATATTCATAAATGATCTGGAAAAATGGGTAAACAGTGAGGTGGCAAAATTTGCAGATGATACAAAACTATTCAAGATAGTTAAGTCCCAGGCAGACTGCGAAGAATTACAGAGGGATCTCATAAAACTGGGTGACTGGGCAACAAAAATGGCAGATGAAATTTATGTTGATAAATGCAAAGTAATGTACATTGGAAAACAATCTCAACTATACATACAAAATGAAGGAGTCTGAATTAGCTGTTAACACTCAAGAAAGATCTTGCAGTCATTGTGGATAGTTCTCTGAAAACATCCACTCAGTGTGCAGCGACAGTCAGTGATTCCCAACATTCTGTTTGCTTTTTTAAAAAGAACAGGAGCACTTGTGGCACCTTAGAGACTAACATTTATTTGAGCATAAGCTTTCGTGGGCTACAGTCTACTTCATTGGATGTAGCCCACGAAAGCTTATGTTCTTTTTGCAATACAGACTAACATGGCTGTTACTCTGAAAACTTTGCTTTTTTAAGAAAGGGATAGATAATAAGACAGAAAATATCATATTGCCTCTATAGAAATCCATGGCACATGTACACCTTGAATACTGTGTGCAGATCTGGTTACCCCATCCCAAAAAAGACCTACTGGAAATGCAAAAGGTACAGAGATGGGCAACTAAAATGATTAGGGGTATGAAACAGGAGAAGAAATTAAAATGACTGGGAATTTTCAGCTTAGAAAAGAGACGACTAAGGGGGGATATGATAGAGGTCTACAAAATCTTGACTGGTGCGAAGAAAGTGAATAAGGAAATTTTATTTAATCCTTCACACAACACAAGAACTAGCAGTCACCCAATGAAATTAATAGGCAGCAGGTTTTAAAAAAAACAAAAGGAAGTATTTCTTCACACAATATAAAGTCAACCCAGGGAACTCTTTGCCAGGGGATGCTGTGAAGACCAAAACTATAACAGGATTTTAAAAAGAACTAGATAAATTCCTGGAGAATAGGTCCATCTGTGGCTATTAGCCAGGATGAGAGGGATGCAACACCATGCTCTGAGTGTCCCTAGCCTGTTTGCCAGAAGCTGGGATTGAGCAACAGGGGATGGATCACTTGATGATTACCTGTTCTGTTCATTCCCTCTGAAGCACCTGGCCTTGACCACTGTTGTAAGACAGGGTACTGGGCTATATGGACTTATGTAAAAATTCTTATGTAAAAATTAATTATAATAAAGTTTAGTACAGAAACGCCCCAACATAATGACCTCCCAAGACAGCAACAATGTGAGATGATAACCTTGGCAAATACTGCATTTTAAAAATCTTGGCCTACTGGGAAACATATTTATATAAGTTTCCATTCCCAGTCACAAATCCAGCATTCTGGAGCAAAGTGACTAAAATATAGTCCAACAAACAAATGTTTATTTAACATGCCCCTCACTTTTCCCTCCACCGCACTCCACTCACCGGTGTTGTCCTTGGTCAGTGGAGACTCAGAGTTCACAGGTGCTTTCACGTGAGTACACCTTCCAGGTGGGGGACAAAAAGGCACAGTTCACTCTGGCCATGGCTGTTCATTGTGCCACCGTTCACTCCACCGTTCTGTTGCCAGTGGCCCTGCACAGTCACCTTCTGCTGTCACCTACCACTGTGACCTCTGCGAGTTGGTCTCTTGAGGTTCCACCAGCTCTGTGATTTCAGCTGAGCTCTCAGTGTGGGAACCTCGCTGCTAGTGCAGTCTGGGCTGTCTCTTACACAAAAACACTGTACCCACAGGAACACTGTCCCCACAACAGGACTAAGCACTTAGACTTGATTGTCAGTGATTTCAGCTGCAGTGGTCACTTAACAGAACAAAAGACTATCTATGGAGCCTAATCAGCTCTGTCTTTAAACAGTGGAGAGGGACAGGTCCCCACCCTCTCTCTTGATGCCTTCAAATCATCACAGGCTAAGTACAGTTCTACTGCCCTTTACTCATACAATAAGAACAACATTTCAACCCCCCTTTCCCCCACATTCAAGTGGTTTGTAACCTAACCCCAGCCAAAAATCTATCACTTGGACAACACAGCTCTGTTTGCTGGATACCTAGGTAGATTAGGTGTGAATGTAACTATAATCTGGCCCTGAAGCCTTAGCCCCCCAGCTCATCACTAGCTGTCAGGGAGAACTCATTTAGACTTTGCTTACAAATCATCATTTGAAATTATTAGGTTGGCCAACATCACCGAAATGAATGCACTGACACAATAAAAAACAGCTGTATAAGGAAGCAAGGAAGCTAGTCTATGTTCATACTTTTCAAATCTATTATACTTTTTCAGATACACATATTTTATCATACACTGTATAAGCTTTTAAAGTGTGTATTAATGTTTCAGTTTAAATTCAGATTTCCAAACAGTCACTAAATTGGTATGTAACTAGCTCACAAAACTGGGGCGGGGGGGGTGTTGGGAAATCACTGGTTGCAGGGAGACAAAAACAAGGCCTCCATCTCAGGGAGAGAGTGCCCACCCCCATCCAGGCAAGGTTAGGGGAGTCCTTAGGTATGTACAGTTGAGTTTCATGCCTCCTTCCAGACCCATGGATTTAACCAACATAAAGAGGCGCCTCTCCAAGGGCCAGATTTGGACCACAGCCCAATTCCAGCGCGACCTCATGCTGATGTTCCAGAATGCAGTGATGTATAACAGCTCTGACCATCATGTGCACCGCATGGCTGTGGAGATGCAGCGAGACGTCCTGGAGCAGCTTCAGCTGCTGGGTGAGGCCCTCCTGTGCTCAGAGGAAAGGCTGGGCTTTAGGAGGCAGTAGGGAGACGGTCAGAAGAGCGGCCTGTTTTGGGGGGGTAATACCATCCCCCAGCTGTTCCAAACCCTGTTCCCCTGCCCTGTACTAGCAACAATTTCTCACAGTCCATGGGAATGGCAGCTATTGCGCCTTAATGCCAGGAAGCTGGATTAAAAAAACTAAATGCAATTTTTAGATTCCTGGGGCCTCCTCTGCCCTGGAAAGGACATCCCCTTCCTTGGCTTGGGGTGGGGCCGGGCACACACTCCCTGAGCTGGATGCGCCCTTCCTTGGCTGGGGTGGTGGTGATGTTCCCAAGGTTTGGGGACCTTTCCCAGGCCAGTAAAGAAAGATGCTGTCCCCAAAGAAAGGAGGTGTATAGCCCTTGGTCCCTTTAAGAGTTCCTGTGACGGAGTCTGTACCTCTGTCCCTAATTCATTGTTTAGCACAGTGGAGAATGGGAGGGTGTATTGACATCATCTTCAATCTGCATAGGTGAAAGGACAATACTGAAATTGGCTGAGGCAGAACTGTGCAGACTGTTTGTGAAATGCAGGCTCTGCATAAGGTCATTTAAGCCTTTGAAAGGTGGCTGTTATGGCTTTTTGTTTCTATAGTGTAATCCCTGTAATGTAGACATGAGGGGAAACAGCTACAAGGCCTTTAAAAATCTGTTTAATCTGAGGTCACACACACTAATGTGCCTTAATCATAATCATATGGCTATTGCATGATGTCACCACAGGGCAGAGTTAAGGTTGTTTAATGGTGCATTTCCATCCCTTAACACATTTGGATTTAAGTGTAATCTAAACTTGAATTTCCTGGATTTGTAATGTTTGGTTTGGGGATTGTTACAACAGCTCTGTAAATGTTTTTACCCTTCCATCACTGATATGTATGCTTGTTTTTAACTGCATTTTTGGCTTGGACTCTAGGTCATTTTGTAAACACAGGGCAAAGCCACCCTTTTCTCTACTTTTAATAAATCTTGTGTGTGAAGTTGTGGTAATCTCACACAGTCGTCCCCAGAAAGAACTCCTTAACTACTACAGGGGAAAGTTTCTGGAACCCACATGCCCCTCACTCTCAGCCCAGAGGTCCTATCCCAGCCAGCTACTGCCATAGAATCATAGAATATCAGGGTTGGAAGGGACCTCAGGAGGTCATCTGGTCCAACGCCCTGCTCAAAGCAGGACCAATCCCCAGACAGATTTTTGCCCTCGAGGATTGAGCTCACAACTCCAGGCGTAGCAGGCCCATGCTCAAAACACTGAGCTAGCCCTCCCTTGCCTTAAAGTAAAGTGGACTAGGTTCAACAGGCAAACTGGAGAGAGCTCCCTCTTCAAAAAACAACTCAGCACTCAGGGGACAGCCACGCTACTAGGAACACACGGTGAGATTTGCCCCTGCTTCGCAAACAGCCCAGGCCAACACCCGAGCTGGCAAGGCCCTCTTGAAATGCCCAAGGAAGGGAGAGGGGCTTTGCAGTGCCTCAGGGCTCGGTCCCTGCCTTGTTCTGTCCTCCCTGCAGGGGCGGAGGAGCCAGACAGGCTGGGCTGGGCTGACAAGCTGGAGTCCAAACTTGATGCCTGAATTCTGGTGAAAAGCCTCGTTGGTGCCCAGAAGTTAGGGAATGTGGTTCTGGTCTGGAGTCCCTCATGGCCTGGGCCCGCTCCCTGCCCCCCGGGCCTGGGCCCGCTCCCTGCCCCCCCCCGGGCCTGGGCCCGCTTCCCGGAGCCTGGGCCTGCCCCTGCCCCCTCCCCGGGCCTGGGGCCTCCCCCCGCGGGGCGCCGGTGGCCCGGGCTGGGGCGGGGGCGAAGAGGCCCGAGACACGCGCGCACACGCGCCTCCTGCAAGCGCGTGTCTGTGACGATAGCGGGACGGTCACGCGCCTCCTTCCCTTCCTGCCGGCGGGGCCCGCGCGGACAGGCCGCCTCCGCGAGGGGCGGGGCAAACAAGAGGAGGGTTGTCATTGGCTGGGATGGAGTCGGGCGGAGCCTGTAGCCAGGTCCTTCCCAGGGCGCTCTGCGGGCCACGTGTCTGTCCATCATGGCTCGGGAGAAGCAGCCGGAGCCGGGGCCCGAAGTGGCGCCGGAGCGATCGTACCAGGAGCTGCTGGGGAACCTGAACCCGATCGCGCGGCCGCTGGCCTCCCGCAAGCTCACCCGCAAGCTCTACAAGTGCATCAAGAAAGGTGGGGCCGGGAGCCCGGGCCGGGAGCCGGGAGACACGGGCCAGGGGCCGGGCAGCCCTTGGGGGCAGCCGGGAGCCCAGCCCGGGAGCCGGGAGACACGGGCCAGGGGCCGGGCAGCCCTTGGGGCAGCCGGGAGCCCAGCCCGGGAGCCGGGAGACACGGGCCAGGGGCCGGGCAGCCCTTGGGGGCAGCCGGGAGCCCAGCCCGGGAGCCGGGAGACACGGGCCTGGGGCCGGGCAGCCCTTGGGGGCAGCCGGGAGCCCAGCCCGGGAGACACGGGCCAGGGGCCGGGCAGCCCTTGGGGGGGGCAGCCGGGAGCCCGGCCCGGGATGGAGCCGGGGGCCGGGCAGCCGGGGGCCAGGGGCCGGGATGGAGACAGGGGCCGGGGAGCCGGGAGACACGGGCCGGGGGCCGGGCAGCCCTTGGGGGGCAGTCGGGAGCCCCGCCCGGGATGGAGACACGGGCCAGGGGCCGGGCAACCCTTGGGGGCAGCCGGGAGCCCGGCCCGGGATGGAGACACGGGCCAGGGGCGGGCCGGGCAGCGGGGTGCCCGGCCCGGGATGGAGACACGGGCCAGGGGAGCGGGCCGGGCAGCCGGGAGCCCGGCCCGGGATGGAGACACGGGCCAGGGGAGCGGGCCGGGCAGCCGGGAGCCCGGCCCGGGAGCCGGGAGACACGGGCCAGGGGCCGGGCAGCCCGGGATCGAGACACGGGCCAGGGGCCGGGCAGCCCTTGGGGGGCAGCCCGGGAACGAGACACGGGCCAGGGTACCGGGCATGGGGCCGGGAGCCCCGCTGAGCCTGAGCTGAATTCTGGTGGCCTCTTATTTCTCTTCCAGCGGCGAAACAAAAGCAGATCCGGCGGGGAGTGAAGGAAGTTCAGAAATTCATCAACAAGGGCGAGAAAGGGTAAGAACCCACTAGCCCAGCTACAGCCACCCCCTGCGCTCCCCAGGAGCTGAGCGCTGAGCGGCTGCAGTATCTGACAAGGCAGACGCTGTCCAGGTACTCGGCTCTGACAGCACCAGCCTTTAGCACTTTGCCCCGTGTCCCATGGCCAGGTATGCTTTTCTGAGACCGCAACAGCGCTGACCCTGGCTCCCTTTGTGACCAATCACCACCTCCTTAGCCCTTCCTGGCTTTCAGGTGCCGGTTCCCATCTCCTGCTACAGCTGCTGATAGGTCTCCTCTCTCTGCCGTTTCAGGATCATTGTCCTTGCTGGAGACACGCTGCCTATTGAAGTTTATTGCCACATCCCCGTCATGTGTGAAGACAGGTCCCTCCCCTATGCTTACATCCCCTCCAAGTCGGTAAGGTGGGGAGGAGGGGGGCTCTCTGGGGTTGGGGGAATCACCCCTTCTTGGGCACCAAGAGGGCATGAAACAGTCTAGCAGGATAACAAGTTATGGCTTAGGTGGTGCCTCCTTTACCCCCTCCCCTCTCCCCCCCTCTCTCTTTCTGGTGCTAAGAAACTCTTGCCCAGGGCATAAACCCAGGTCTTTGCTGCTGTTCCCCCACAGCTCCCTAAAATCACCCATTTGAGCTAAGGGATCCCTAGCAGTGACACTCTACAGCAGAGTTGGGCAAACACTTTGGCCTGAGGGCCACATTGGGGTTGCAAAACTGTATGGTGGGCTGGGTAGGGGAGGCTGTGCCTCCCCAAACAGCCTGGCCCCTGCCCCCATCTACCACTTCCCCCCCCACCCTTATTTCCTGCCTGACCCCACCCCCTATTGAAACCTCCCCACCCCCTGTTCCCTTTCCCCTGACTGCCCTAACCCCTATCCACCCCCCCGCCCCCTGACAGGCCCCCTGGGACTCCCACGCCTATCCAATGGCCCCTTGTTCCCTGTCCTCAAACCCTCCGCCCCCATCCAACTGCTCCCTGTCCCCTGACTGCCCCCCAGGACTCAGAGCTGCAGAAGCTCGCAGCCCAGCCGGAGCCAGCCGCGTTGCCCACACAGGACAGCAGGGGAGGGGCCGGGGGCTAGCCTCCCCGGATGGGAGTTCAGGGGCCGTAGTTTGCCCACCTCTGCTCTATGGGCTGTTTGTCATCCTGCTTCAAGGGTGAGGTTGAAGTGGGGACACTGCCTACCACTGAAGCCGTTATTTTGCCAGAGGTAACACAGCCAGGGAAGTGATTTAAGCTGTCTGGGGTAATATTGTGAAGTGTGCTCTAGTCTATGGGCCAAAGGAGGCGTTGACCTTTGGTCCTAAAGCATTATTTGCCCAGCTGCAGCCAGGAGATATCGATGTTCCGTTCTCATCTGGCAGCTCCTTTAAACTGTCCAAATAACACAACAACAAAAAACCCCAAGGGGAGCCCTACACAATCGTCTCTGAGGGGGTGTCTCCAGCTGACATCCTTAGGGCTTTAACCTGCCTTCGACCTGGCAAGACATTGGCCCTGCTGACTTTGTGCCATCCTTGCAGAGCACAGCCGGATGTTCCTGGATCAGCAAGGAGAGGAGTTGGGGAAGATAAGTCCCTCTAACACAGGGGACCCCCAAATGGGGTCGTGCCCTGGCAATCCCTACTGTGCAACGGATGCTGTCTTGCTCTGCACAGCATGACCTTGCCTCTGTGGTGTGTGCAAGGTCACGATGCATGGATGATGCCATTTTGTTCTATGAAATAGCATCCTCGACACAGCATGACTTCACATGCCGCACAGCTACGAGGTCACGCTGTGTGGAGGATGCCATTTTGTGCTTCAGAATGATGTACTCGGTACCCTCCGGGGTCCCAGGAGGAAATAATTCAAATGGGGTTGTCCCACAAAAAGTTTGGGAAGCCTTGCTCTAACCTGGGGGGTGCGGGAGGGGGAGAGACTGCTCAGCTGTGGGAAGGTTGCTTTACAATCTGGTTCAGTGACTTTGGGGCAGGGGTGCCATATTCTCCCCTGTGGGGTGGAGTGCAGGGGTTTGCTCTCCCCCAGAGGAGTGGTAGGGTTCCCACTCCCCCCCCATTGGGTGGGGATGTCTGCTGATGGAGGTCACCAGCAGCTTTCCTGGGCATGCCTGATAGCTTCTTCCTCTTGTTCAGGATCTGGGAGCAGCTGGAGGCTCAAAGCGCCCAACCTGTGTGATAATGATCAAGCCACATGAGGAGTACCAGGAGGCATATGAGGAGTGTTTGGAGGAGGTTGGGTCCCTTCCTGTCCCCCTGTGAAGGACCTGGGGAGTGCCTGCGCTGGAGCTTCTGGCTGGCTGGGCCTGCACTGCCCCAGCAACATTCGCTGGCCTCTGAGGACTTTACAAAATGAAACATGAGCTGGTCCTGCAGCGACTTGCTGGGTGCTCAGTGTGGCGGGGAGGGGGCTGCATGGACCCTGGGTTTTTTTACCTTTAACCAAAAAAAATTGTTCTGAAATAATTGAGTAGCAGCTGCTGAGGGTGGGGGCAGATGGTGCCTAACCTCCCCCTGGAAGGGAGGGGGAGAGCAGGCTTCCTGGCCAGGCTAGCATTCCTGTAGGGGATGAGCCCAAGCCATGAGCAGCAAGTCAGACCTGTTCTGTGGTGGATGAAATAAATGTATTTGTAGAGCTGTTTGCTGGGGTTGTTAGTAAAGTCGCTGTTGGAGGCACCCTGGCTTTAAGGCTACATTCGGAGCATGAGGCTGATGTGCCATCACCAGCAGGGCTGGGCCTGAAGGCTGGATAATGGAAAGTGGGGGAGGAACAGGGATGACTGTGTAGAAATGACAGTGGCAGCCCAGAAACCACCTGCTTTCTGGCCCACCAGCATTTGCCCTGGAATAAAGAGAGGCCCTGGCACTAGGTGCAGAAGGGAGTGGTGTCCCTTTCAGTCAAGCCCAGACCCAGCTAGGTGGGAACCACTGTGCTTGGGCCTTGGCCCTCTGGTAGGAACCTGGGCTAAATGAACGAGACAACAGTGAATTTGGCTAAATGAACACAGGGCAGGACCCAGGCCACCTATTGCAACATGCACCCCCCAACCATGGCGCATGGCTGACTGATGGCCTCTCTCAGCATCAAAAATACCAGCCCCCTGTGTGCTTCCTTGTGGGAGCTCCTCTCTCCAGCCCTTGGTTCTGCCCAGCCTGCTGAGGGGGTGGGGAGGTATTGAGGACTCATACACATTTCTTCTCCCCTCTCCTGGTGGGGAGATGGCTCCAGCATGTGGGATGTCTGACAGGCAATGAGGCTGGAGTCTCAGAGCTGCAGTCAGCCATGCATGAGGTGATTGTGCAGCATTGGCGCATGCGTTGATTCTAGCCTAGTTGGTGCAAAAAAACCCTCCACCCTTTCCTGCCCCCACCCCGGTGTGCCCCACTGCTGTGCTGGCCGGGGCTGTGGGCAGCCTGGAATGACGACTAGTCACGACCCACCCCAGCCTCTCATTCAGCTGGGCCTAGCAGCCGATTTCCTCACTGAGGGCTGCTGAGCCCAGGGGTGAGGTACTGACCAGCTACCGGGCACCTCGTACCCTGGAGCAGCAGGGAGCTGCTCCGTGTGCCTGGAAGCGCTTCACACACCACTCTGAGCCGGATCTGAAAGCCACTAGGGCAAATAACAAGGATGAGCAACCACCTGCTCTGCTCTTAGCAGCAGGTACTGGCAGCTCTCCTGGCTGTACAGGCTGGACTCCAGCTATCACTGCCAGATATGGGTGAGGGGAGACAGGGCTGCAGAGCTACTGCTGCGTCCACACCAGGCTCACCGCCCAGTCTCTGGGGCCAGGCCAGCCTTGCCCCCAGAATAGCCACAGCACCCTGAGCTCTAGACTAAATCTGCCAGGTGTAGCCATCATGCCCTACTTCTGTACCGTCTGCAGCCTTGGAGCCTGCCTCTGGAGCCCAAGCCAGGGCACATGCAGGCTGCAGCTTCCCAGGGCTGTAGAACGTTTCTGTACAGAGCTCAGTGCAGCTGCAGCACTCAGGCGAACTTAACCCTTGGTCTAGATGCAGCTAGGTCACCAGAAGAATTGTTCCATTAACCTAATTCCTGCTGCTCAGGGAGGTAAATTAGGCAACAGAAAAACCCTGCCCTTGCTGTAGGACGTGCCTACGTTATGGTACCACTGCGGCACAGCCCTTTACCTTGATACCGTCTGCTCATCAGCAGGGCAGCCCCCGTGAGCTGGGAGAGGTAGTGGCAGCTGCAGCGCTAAACAGCCATGGAAATGCTGTGCCTGGAGGCGAAGCAAACGATTGCTCTGCGCTCAGCGGTGGCAGGCCCAGAAGCCCCGGCTGTACACACTGCATCCCATGCAGATCGTGGGGCAGGCAGGAAAGGGGTGCATAAATAATGAAAATGTTTGAGGCTCAGTGTGTCCCTAGGAAACGAGCTGTTCAGGCTAAGAACATAGCGACGGGGAAACAGGAATTTGTCACAGGACTGTAATTTGAAGTTAGTCCTGTGAATAAACGCTCAAAGACTAGAGTGTCCCGCTTGTAACAAAAAGCGAAGCTGTGCGTGATCACTAAGCATGATGGCTCTGACATCTCAAGCAGCAGAACATACACAAAAGAAGCCTAAAGAAAGAGCATGTGACTGAATACCACACTGAAATTAGCAAGGCAGAAGGTCAGAAATTAAAATTGGGCGGGGGCAGAAAATGATGTCAGTGATTTGGAAACCAGCATGAGTGTAAGAAATGGCCAGGATTCAGGCACCATCTGCAGAGATGCTTGTAAAGGAGGGCTGGGTGTGGCAGGGGCCTGACTGGGTGTCAGTCTTTATGCATCCAGGGCTGTGACAGCTGCAGAGACACTCACTCTGGCGTATGGATGTACATGATTTCACTACTTCCTCTAGTGTTGTAGCTTCAAAGTAGAAACTGACCCTGATTGCAATACACATAAAGAGGCTTGAAAAGCATCACCAAGGCTACGGAAGCCTGAGGGGGACCCAATCACACTCTGAAGGGCTGTTATAAACAAAACAGGGATCAATTGTTCTCCATGTCCACTGAAGGCAGGACCACAAGAAATGGCTTAATCTGCAGCAAGGGAGATTTAGGTTAGATATTAGGAAAAACTTTCTAACTAGGCTTCCAGAGGAGGTTGTGGAATCCCAGCATTCGAGGGTTTTAAAACCAGGTTGGACAATCCCTTGCCAGGGATGGTCCAGATTTACTTGGTCCTATCTCAGCGCAGGGGGTTAGACTTGATGGCCTCAAAGTCCCTTTCCTCCTCAAATTTCTCTGATTCTTCGGAATACTCAGCAGCTATGGGACAAAGGACAACTAAGGAGTCTGGGAAAGGGAGGTGAAGCCTGCCCCAGTTAAACACAACGATTGGTGAGAGATGGGCACTGGCTAGTCAAAGCACCAGCGACCGAAGAGGAGTCACCTTAGTCAGACTCAGGGAGCACAGACAAAGGCAAAATCTTACCCCAGAATTGTAAGCATCTGCCACGAGACCCGACAACGTGACCACGACACGTGAAGTGAGAGCAGACACAAGATGGAAACAAGCCACAAAATGACCATGAGGTGGACCAGTCTTACAGACCTGGGCTTGCCCAATGCGGCTGCAGATGGGGACGATTGCTGAAATGCCTCAGGGGCGGATTGAGACGTATTAAGTTGTGTTAAAGCAACCCAAAGGTGGTTACATCAGTTCCTGTATTGGTTGCAGTTTAAAGAGAACTGCTTTAGTTCTGTAAAGGGATCTAAAAGAGGGACCACGTGCTATTGAATAAGTTCCCCGTGATCTCTCCAGCTGGGGAAAACCCAAAAGAGCCTCGGACAGGGCAGTCACAACAGAACATTTGTTACCTGGTTCTGTTTAGAATAAAGGGTTTATCTCAATACTGGTCTGCTTGTCATAAAGCTGCTACCCCAGCCAGGCTTAGTGTCATGTGCCCCCCCCACCTCACCCCTCCATTTTTCAGATCTAACAGCAGCTCTTGCCCCTCACTTCTGTGCCCTATTTCGTAAGTGGATGCAGGGCAGGCGGGAGAACAGGCCCAGGGAGGGACATAGCTGCAGCCCCCACACCAGAAAGCATGCCCCCTCTTACAGTGGGGTTCATGTCAGCTTTGGCCCCAAGCTATTAAGGACCCAGCCCTCCTGTCTCCCAGGTTAAATCTGACCAAGGAGCTCAGGGGAAAGGCTAACAGGCTTTATTTTCTGGAATTTATAAAATGGCTCCAGGCAGCTCCCGCTTTAATATTTACAATGCAAAAAGTATCAGTAAATGCCCGAGGGACTGTACAGCCCTGGCAGAGGGCTAGGAACGCTCCAGTAGCCATGCTCGAGGCCAGGAGGGGCTCTGCCTATTACTGAGCAGACAGACGCTGCCCGGAGAGTGGGAGCGCAGAGTGAGCAGAAGCCAGATCTCTAGGAGAGCACACACGGAGGCAGCAGCCCCCCAGAGCTCACAGCAGCAAGCACATCACGCTGCCGCTCTGCCATTTCAGCTCCCTTTCTTGGAGGGTGGCTCAGGCTCAGGTCCCACTGCTCTGGACCTTGCACTACTTCAGCAGAAGGAAGGGACCCCAGTGGGGCTGCAGTGGACACACCTGCTCTCAGACCCTCAGCCTAACAGGCAGCCCAGGCCCTGCCGTGGCAGCACCACCACCTCTCGCACTGCGAGGGTGGGACAGGCCAGCTAAGGGGAAGAGCAGTGACCTATTGCCACAGCCCTTCCAACCCCACCAGCGTCAGAAGATGATGCGCTTCCCATCAGCCGGGTTCTGCTCCATGGGGCAGTAGGGACACTTCAGCCTGAGGAGAGATTGAGACAAAGGCATCAGGCAGGAAGGCCACGGAACCGAGGCAAGGGCAGAGCTCTGGGGCACTGCAGCAGAAGTCGGCCCCTCCCGGCACAGTCCAGCCCCACGGCTCAGTCTAAGGAAGGCCTGGGACTGGCCGTAGGCAGGCAGCAGCACTGCTTGTGCACCCTGCTTCCCAGCACCAGAGATAACAAGCCCTGCTTATCAGCATCCACGGCACCCAGCCCGTTCCGGCTCACTGCTACCCGCAGCACCCAGCTGCAGGAGAGCAGGGCAGCTCGGGAAAGCGATCTGGCCCAGACTAGCACAGGCTGCACTCCTGGGCACCGGGCTGCATCACACACAGTGAGGCCAGGCGAGGGCCAAGCCTGCAGGGCGGAGGTGGGGCAGGGTCCACAGCCTGAGCATGTCAAGAAACCAAACTTACTTCCCCCCATTGATGAGCTTGTTGAGCGCGTCCCGGGAGATGACGTGCCCACAGAGGAGTCTGATCGGCGGATTGGAGTCGGTCGTCTGCTGGCGAAGGATGGGGCAGGCAAACACGGAGTGGTACCAGCACTTCATGCCCAGCTCAATTTCAATCTGCCAAGAGAGCGCCGGGAGGTCAGCCCCGCTGCCCTGCCCCGCCCCCGCCGCCCCCGCACGAGATGGCACTTACAGGCAGCTCATCCTTGTGGCTCCAGACACCCGTGCACTGTCTCTGCTCAATCACTGCCTTGATGTTCATCAGCACGGGCAGCGCCACACATCCCGATGCGAAGCTGCGTGAGAGGGAGAGGCCTTAGCACTTGGTGGTGGTGCAGCTAAGGGGGGACCCCGCAGGCCCTGGCCTGGGGCTTACCTGACACTGAGAGGGGATTCCACCGAGAGCCCCAGCAGGGCACAGGCATCGCGGGTGAAGGTCTCGCAGATCTCTGTCCAGTGTCGGGCATCCAGCAGGTGGCAGTACGGGGAGTTCTCAATGCCCAGGGGCAGGTACACCAGGCTGCCCATCATGACCTGGATCTCTGAACAACACAACACCCTGGTTGGGCTCAAGAAGCAACACAGCCACAGCCCCCCACCCTGTCCTGCCAACTGGCCAATGCCTCCAGTACGGGGCTACCCAGCCGGGCAGTCCCGTGCCCCACGAGGGAGGCCAGTGGCAGGGCCCCACCTGGCAGTCTCACCTCGCTGGTGCAGGTGGGCAAAGGGCTGGAAGTGGCGAGCATAGCTCAGGGCCTCCAGCTGCTTGTCAGGGCCGCCAGCCAGGAGCCAGATGAAGTGGAGACGATGCAGCTTGAATTCCAGGGAGCTGTTCAGCTCCAGCAGACGCTGCCTGTTTGAGATTGCCCAGCTGGATAGGAAAGACAGGGGCAGCTAAGTCCTGGCTGTCCTTGGGAGGTGGGCCAGGACAGCCAGGAAGCTCTCCCTGATGCCCAACCTGACAAGATGAGGATGGGGTTATTCCCGTTCCTGGAGACTGTTTTGTGTGACATGCCCCTGGCAGGGCTGGCCTAGAGGGCTCCTTTCCCTCCAGTGTCTATAATTCCAGGGCGTGCCCAGGCAGCTGGGGTGGAAAAAGGACATCAGTGGCTCATGGGCAAGAGGGAGCGTGTCAGGCCCTGCAGATGGCGCTGCCCCAGGAGGGCTGCTCAGGCTTGTAGGCCTCATTCTGACAGGGATGCAAGGTGCCAGGAGCATGCTCTAGCCGGCAGGGTGAGCGCGATCATCCCACGTTAGCTGGGGTGCACCAGGCTCTCCCTTGACCAGCCAAAGCACCCCATAGCCCAACCCAGACTCGGTGCATGAGTCAAGCAGAAGGGGAGGGGCCACTTTCAGTAAGGATGGGGAGGCTGTGGGCGAGGAGGGGCACTGGATGCTCGGCGCTCCCAGGTGATTGGTTCTTACTCCAGAGCAGGACGCAGGTCCTGCTCGTGCAGCGCTTCCAGGATCCGGTTCAGCTCCAAGAACGGCTGCTTGAAGTCCAAGTCCACATTCAGGGTGGACTCCTGTGGAGAATGAGAGCCCGTGGTCACCTCCCACCATCCTCTTGGGGAGGGCGGCATGCACCGGGGTGGAGGGGTGGTGCCAGGAGAGGCTCCCCAGCCAGAGATGGGTGAGGTTTCCTACCCTGCATGATGGAGAGAGGCCCCCCATCTTGGAGCATAGAGCACATGCAGAGGAGCAGCAGACTTGGCTGCTGCAATTCGGTCCCTGCAGAGCTGGGCAGGGCCTCATACCAACTGGCCTGGGTCAGCTAGAGGTGCGGGCCTGGAGCGAACCTAATGCTGAGTAAGGCCACAGCACTCCTGGTTCCCCTGCCCCAGGGAGGCCACAACTCTCCCTCACACAATGCTGCTGTGTGGCAATGTAGCACCAGTCTGGTGACCGGCAGCCCTGGTACCTGGGACAGCTCCTCCGCCACACTCAGCATGCCCTGCTGGTACAAGTGCTCCACAATCGCCAACTGCAGAATCTGCTGCTGCTTCTCCCGCGACTCCCAGACCGAATCCGAGACCACGCTGCAGAGCTCGGCATCGAAGTTCTGGGAGATGAATGAGAGGAATCAGTGATGCCCCTGAGAATGAGGGGACGGCCCCCCCATCTATTACCTCCTGGCCTGATCACATGCTCTCAAACAAACCCCCTGCAGCTGCCTGCAAAGCCACCCCACAACAGCACCCTCCCACCCAAACCACTACGGCCCTTGCATGGAGCTGCATTCAATTGGCTGGCTGGATCACAGCCTCAGAGCCACAACAGCTCATTTCTGAGTGGGTGGCGGCACAGTAGGAGGAGGTCATGACACTCTGTACCTCAAAGCAGCACCCTGGACCCCCCATATTCACCCCATCATATAATTATGATCTATTTCATACAAAGCATGCAATGTACGGAATCATATGAAAGGTCATGATCTGCAGAAACCCATTGTTCTGTCCAAATATGTATGCTGTTAGTGTGTACGAAGTAGTGAGATTTTGCTGTATGGTTGTTACTAGTTCTCTAGTGACAACAAAGGAGGTGATCCCCACCCAGGAGGTGTTAAGTGATCATTAAACAGCAGGGGAGTTGTAAACAAGGGATTTACAATGCTGTAAGAGGGCTGCACAAGAATCACACAATGGGAGATTGCTCAACTCTGTGACTCAGCAAAACCCACCTGGGCTGATGTTTTCCAGGCACATGGACTGAGGCTATAAAATAGGGGACAGCGGCATCATGCTTTGGCCTTTCGCCTCCCCCACCTACGCTGGAAGCAACAAGAACACTGGGAAGACAAAGGGTATGGCTACCCTTGCAGCCGTACAGCGCTGCCGCGGGGCGCTTTGAAGTGCGAGTCTGGTTGCGGTGCTGCAGGTACTCCACCTCCCCGTGGGGATTAGCTTCCAGCGCTGGGGCACTGTTTACACTGGTGCTTACAGCGCTGTAACTTGCTGCGCTCAAGGGGGGGGGGTGAGTGAGAAAGTTGCAGTGCTGTAAAGCACCAGTGTAGCCAAGGCCAAAGACTTGAAGTGAGGAGACTGGTCCCAGGCTTAAAGGGGAAGCCTGTGTATTAGGAACTATAACCTACCTGCAACATCCAGTGGGGTGAGAAAAACTGCTTCATCCAAATCCTGCCTAATGTAATAAAGTTTAAGGTTTAGACTGCGCACACTTATCTTTTATTTCTTTTGGTAACTCTCTGACCTTTTGTGGCTACCACTTAAAATCTCTCTGTAGTTAATAAATCTGTTTTATATTTTACCTAAAACAGTGTGTTTCAATTGAAGTGCTTGGTAAATCTCAGCAGTTTGCAAAGGCTAGTGTCTGTCCTCTCCACATCGAGGGGGGGCGGACCGGATCATAAACGTACACTGGTCAGGCTTCTGACCAGGGCAAGACGGAACAGCTCGGGGGTGCAAGGCTGGGGGCTTGGAAGATTTGCTGGTGCCTTTCTCCATGTGATTCATGAGTGGCTCAGGGAGCATTCATGCAGTTTAGCTGGGCATGGTGTCCACATGCTGTTGTACTGAGTGATAACAGCACCTGGAGGGGTTTGCTGCTTTTCACTAGCAAAGCATTGAGAGACAGCCCACTTTGGAGAATTAAGGGGGCCCAGCAGTACCCCAGTTCCAAGCTGTACCCCGGGGAGCCCGTCACAGCGGTGGAATGTGAGCTCCTTAGGGCCAAGAACACGTCAGCACAGGAGGGCCCCAATCCTGACTGCAGTACATATAACAGGCATGAACGCACAGGAGCAGGCTTCGCTCAGGACCATAGAAAGCCCAACACCATGAAAACTGGCTCCCACCATGATGCCACTGGGCACCAGCAGATGAGGGAGACCTTGGGGGAAATCTTCTCCCCATGCTCCAGCCTGCAGAGGGCCAAAGAACCAATGGGAGTGAAAGCCATCACTAAGGCAGGGATTCCCATCTGGGGCCAACCCCTGGACTCTAGACAAAAGGGAGTACTCACCCTATCGATGGCTTTGCCCACCCTGGAGACACTGCTGTGAATATCTTTATGGTCCGAGGCCAGTTTCTGCACCGTGTCTTTGATCTTCCGACAGCACTGGGCCATCACCAGGGAGAGCGTGGCGGAGAGCGGTTCCCCCTGCAGGGCTGCAGCAGAAAGGGTCGTCAGACCTAGCTGCGGGGACTAGCCAGGAGCCTATTCCAGGAAGTGCAAGTCCCTTACTGCCAAGGCTTTGCACCAGAAAAGCAGTAGCTTTGAGCTACATCTGCCAAACTCTGCACCATGCACCAGAACTCCCCCTCCCCCGCCAGAACAATGAGCCCTTGTTCTAGGCTTCGGTGTGACTTCCGTTTAACTGAGACACCTCTAATCCACCATGGAGTTTGGGCAACTGCTCCCCGCGGCAGGACTGGGATCTGGAGCAGCCTGAGCGTCCAGGGGCCAGAACACAGAACCCAATGGGAGCACCTGGAAACGGCGGGTGCAGCCGAGGGCTTTGACCAGTGCTGGTCTAGACCAGGGGGTGGGTAAACTTTTTGGCCCGAGGGCCACATCGGGGTTGCCCAACTGTATGGCGGGACGGGTAGGGGAGGCTGTGCCCCCCAAACAGCCTGGCCCCGCCCCCTCCCACTTCCCACCCCCTGACTTTCCCCCTCAGAGCCCCCCGTGCTCCTTGTCCCCTGACCACCCCCTCCCGGAACCTCATCAAACCCCACTGACTGCCCCGACCGCTATCCACACCCCCGCCTCCTGACAGCCCCCCCAGGACTCCCATTCCCTATCCAACCGTCCTCTGCTCCTCATTCCCAACCACTCCCACCCCCATCCAATCCTCCTGCTCCCTGTCCCCTGACTGCCCTGACCCCTATCCACACCCCCGCCTCCTGACAGCCCCCCCAGGACTCCCACCCTCTATCCAACCGCTCTCTGCTCCTCATCCACTGACCACCTCCTCCCGGGACACCCGCCCCTAACTGCCCCGGGATCCCACCCCTTATCCAACGCTCCCTGTCCCCTGACTGCCTCGTGACCCCTATTCACATCCCCAACCCCTGACAGGCCCCCAGGACTCCCACTCCCAACCTTCCCTGTTCCCCCTCCCGACTGCCCCCCCAGAACCTCCACCCCATCCAACTGCCCCCTCCTCATGACTGCCCCCCAGAACCCCTGCTCCCTTACCCAACTCCCCGCTCCCTGCCCCCTTACCAGCAGCGGGAGCTCGCAGCCACGACACCCGGCCAGAGCCAGCTGCGCTCCCCACGCTGCCCAGCGGGAGCAGCAGGCCAGAGCACGGCCCGCATGGCTGCAGGGGAGGGGCCGGGGACCAGGCTCCCCGGCCGGGAGCTCAGGGGCCAAGCAGGACAGTCCCGCGGGGCATAATTTGCCCACATCTGGTCTAGAGCAACTGCCTCAGATACTCAATAGGACCCTCTGCAGGCAGATGCCTCACAAGCTCCCGCCCAGACAGAAAGCTCTGCCAGGATTCCGCCCCCCAAGAGCAGGCGTGTCTCCGCACTGGCCTACAGCCCCCCTGGCCAGAAGGGGGCTGAGCAGAGGGAAGTGTGGTCAGTCTCCATCCATAGATCTGCTGCCAATGACCACCCTGCCTGGACACGGCGCTCTGCCCCTAAGCACCAGGCTGCGCGTTGGGAACAGGCCCGGCTCCAGGAGGAGCGCTGTGCTGCGTCACTACATCATGCGGGCGAGTTGTGTAGTACCTGCGCTGCCGAGCTCCTGGCGCAGTTGGCTCACGTAACAGAGCAGCTCCTCCAGGCTTTGCTCACAGTGCTGTCCATAGCTCAGGAACTTGTGCAGCACTTTGTCCAGCTCTCGCTCCACGCAGGCGCACAGCTCCATCATCTGACGGACCCTACAGGGGGAACGCACAACACAGGCGCACAGCTCCATCACCCGACGGACCCTACGAGGGGAACGCACCGCACAGGCACGCGGCTCCATCACCCGACGGACCCTACGAGGGGGACGCACCGCACAGGCGCGCGGCTCCATCACCCGACGGACCCTACGAGGGGAACGCACCACACAGGCGCGCGGCTCCATCACCCGACGGACCCTACAGGGGGAACGCACAACACAGGCGCACAGCTCCATCACCCGACAGACCCTACGAGGGGAACGCACCACACAGGTGCACAGCTCCATCATCCGACAGACCCTAAGAGGGGAACGCACTACAGAGACACACAGCTCCATCATCCGACAGACCCTACAGGGGGAACGCACAACACAGGTGCACGGCTCCATCACCCGACGGACCCTACGAGGGGAACGCACCACACAGGCGCGCGGCTCCATCACCCGACGGACCCTACGAGGGGAACGCACCGCACAGGCGCGCGGCTCCATCACCCGACGGACCCTACGAGGGGGGAACGCACCGCACAGGCGCGCGGCTCCATCACCCGACGGACCCTACGAGGGGAACGCACCGCACAGGCGCGCGGCTCCATCACCCGACGGACCCTACGAGGGGGGAACGCACCGCACAGGCGCGCGGCTCCATCACCCGACGGACCCTACGAGGGGCACCGCACACAGCGCGCGGCTCCATCACCCGACAGACCCTACGAGGGGAACGCACCGCAGAGGCGCGCGGCTCCATCATCCGACGGACCCTACGAGCGGAACGCACCGCACAGGCGCTTGGCTCCATCATCCGACAGACCCTACGAGGGGGACGCACCGCACAGGCCCTTGGCTCCATCATCCGACAGACCCTACGAGGGGAACGCACCGCACAGGCGCGCGGCTCCATCACCCGACGGACCCTACGAGGGGAACGCATCGCACAGGCGCGGCTCCATCACCCGACGGACCCTACGAGGGGGACGCACCGCACAGGCCCTTGGCTCCATCATCCGACAGACCCTACGAGCGGGACGCACCGCACAGGCGCGCGGCTCCATCACCCGATGGACCCTACGGGGGGAACGCACCACACAGGAACACAGCTCCATCACCCGACGGACCCTACGAGGGGAACGCACCGCACAGGCGCGCGGCTCCATCACCCGACGGACCCTACGACAGGGGAACGCACCGCACAGGCGCGGCTCCATCACCCGACGGACCCTACGAGGGGAACGCACCGCACAGGCGCGGCTCCATCACCCGACGGACCCTACGAGGGGAACGCACCGCACAGGCGCAGCTCCATCACCCGACGGACCCTACGAGGGGAACGCACCGCACAGGCGCGCGGCTCCATCACCCGACGGACCCTACGAGGGGAACGCACCGCACAGGCGCGCGGCTCCATCACCCGACGGACCCTACGGGGGGACCGCACAGGCGCGGCTCCATCACCCGACGGACCCTACAAGGGGAACGCACCGCACAGGCGCGGCTCCATCACCCGACGGACCCTACGAGGGGGGAACGCACCGCACAGGCGCGCGGCTCCATCACCCGACGGACCCTACGAGGGGGGAACGCACCGCACAGGCGCGCGGCTCCATCACCCGACAGACCCTACGAGGGGGGAACGCACCGCACAGGCGCGCGGCTCCATCACCCGACGGACCCTACGAGGGGGACGCACCGCACAGGCGCGCGGCTCCATCACCCGACGGACCCTACGAGGGGGGACGCACCGTACAGGCGCGCGGTCCATCACCCGACGGACCCTACGAGGGGGGAACGCACCGCACAGGCGCGCGGCTCCCTCACCCGACGGGCCCTAGGAGGGGAACGCACCGCACTGGCGCGGCTCCATCACCCGACGGACCCTACGAGGGGAACGCACCGCACAGGCGCGCGGCTCCATCACCCGACGGACCCTACGAGGGGGGAACGCACCGCACAGGCGCGCGGCTCCATCACCCGACGGACCCTACGAGGGGAACGCACCGCACAGGCGCGCGGCTCCATCACCCGACAGACCCTACGAGGGGAACGCACCGCACAGGCGCGCGGCTCCATCACCCGACGGACCCTACAGGGGGGAACGCACCGCACAGGCGCGCGGCTCCATCACCCGACGGACCCTACGAGGGGGGAACGCACCGCACAGGCGCGGCTCCATCACCCGACGGACCCTACGAGGGGGAACGCACCGCACAGGCGCGGCTCCATCACCCGACGGACCCTACGGGGAACGCACCGCACAGGCGCGGCTCCATCACCCGGACGGACCCTACGAGGGGGAACGCGCACAGGCGCGCGCTCCATCACCCGACGGACCCTACAGGGGGAACGCACCGCAGGCGCCGCGGCTCCATCACCCGATGGACCCTACGGGGGGAACGCACCACACAGGCGCGGCTCCATCACCCGACGGACCCTACGAGGGGGAACGCACCGCACAGGCGCGCGGCTCCATCACCCGACGGACCCTACGGGGAACGCACCGCACAGGCGCGCGGCTCCATCGCCCGATGGACCCTACGAGGGGAACGCACCGCACGGGCGCGCGGCTCCATCGCCCGACGGACCCTACGAGGGGGGAACGCACCGCACAGGCGCGCAGCTCCATCACCCGACAGACCCTACGAGGGGAACGCACCGCACAGGCGCGCGGCTCCATCACCCGACGGACCCTACGAGGGGAACGCACCGCACAGGCGCGCGGCTCCATCACCCGACGGACCCTACGAGGGGAACGCACCGCACAGGCGCGCGGCTCCATCACCCGACAGACCCTACGAGGGGGGAACGCACCGCACAGGCGCGCGGCTCCATCACCCGACGGACCCTGGGGGGGGAACGCACCGCACAGGCGCGCGGCTCCATCACCCGACGGACCCTACGAGGGGAACGCACCGCACAGGCGCGCGGCTCCATCACCCGACAGACCCTACGAGGGGGGAACGCACCGCACAGGCGCGCGGCTCCATCACCCGACGGACCCTACGAGGGGGGAACGCACCGCACAGGCGCGCGGCTCCATCACCCGACGGACCCTACGAGGGGGGAACGCACCGCACAGGCGCGCGGCTCCATCACCCGACGGACCCTACGAGGGGGAACGCACCGCACAGGCGCGGCTCCATCACCCGACGGACCCTACGAGGGGGAACGCACCGCACAGGCGCGCGGCTCCATCGCCCGACGGACCCTACGAGGGGGGACGCACCGCACAGGCGCGCGGCTCCAACACCCGACGGACCCTACGAGGGGGACGCACCGCACAGGCGCGCGGCTCCAACACCCGACGGACCCTACGAGGGGGACGCACCGCACAGGCGCGCGGCTCCATCCCCCGACGGACCCTACGAGGGGGGAACGCACCGCACAGGCGCGCGGCTCCATCACCCGACGGCCCCTACGAGGGGGACGCACCGCACAGGCGCGCGGCTCCATCACCCGACGGACCCTACGAGGGGGGAACGCACCGCACAGGCGCGCGGCTCCATCGCCCGACGGACCCTACGAGGGGGGAACGCACCGCACAGGCGCGCGGCTCCATCACCCGACGGACCCTACGAGGGGAACGCACCGCACAGGCGCGCGGCTCCATCACCCGACAGACCCTACGAGGGGGGAACGCACCGCACAGGCGCGCGGCTCCATCACCCGACGGACCCTACGGGGGGGGCGCGCAGGCGCGGCTCCATCACCCGACGGACCACGAGGGGGAACGCACCGCACAGGCGCGGCTCCATCACCCGACAGACCCTACGAGGGGAACGCACCGAACAGGCGCGCGGTCCATCACCCGACGGACCCTACGAGGGGGGAACGCACCGCACAGGCGCGCGGCTCCATCACCCGGACGGACCCTACGAGGGGGAACGCGCACAGGCGCGCGGCTCCATCACCCGACGGACCCTACGAGGGGAACGCACCGCACAGGCGCGGCTCCATCACCCGACGGCCCCTACGGGTGGTGATCGCACCGCACAGGCGCGCGGCTCCATCACCCGACGGACCCTACGAGGGGGGAACGCACCGCACAGGCGCGCGGCTCCATCACCCGACGGACCCTACGAGGGGACCGCACCGCACACGCGCACGCCTCCATCACCCGACGGACCCTACGGGGGGAACGCACCGCACAGGCGCGCGGCTCCATCACCCGACGGACCCTACGAGGGGAACGCACCGCACAGGCGCGCGGCTCCATCACCCGACGGACCCTACGAGGGGGACGCACCGCTCAGGCGCGCGCGGCTCCATCACCCGACGGACCCTACGAGGGGGGAACGCACCGCACAGGCGCGCGGCTCCATCACCCGACGGACCCTACGAGGGGGACGCACCGCACAGGCGCGCGGCTCCATCACCCGACGGACCCTACGAGGGGAACGCACCGCACAGGCGCGCGGCTCCATCACCCGACGGACCCTACGAGGGGGGAACGCACCGCACAGGCGCGCGGCTCCATCGCCCGACGGACCCTACGAGGGGAACGCACCGCACAGGCGCGCGGCTCCATCACCCGACGGACCCTACGAGGGGGGAACGCACCGCACAGGCGCGCGGCTCCATCACCCGACGGACCCTACGAGGGGGACGCACCGCACAGGCGCGCGGCTCCATCACCCGACAGACCCTACGAGGGGGACGCACCGCACAGGCGCGCGGCTCCATCACCCGACAGACCCTACGAGGGGAACGCACCGCACAGGCGCGCGGCTCCATCCCCCGACGGACCCTACGAGGGGGGACGCACCGCACAGGCGCGCGGCTCCATCCCCCGACGGACCCTACGAGGGGGGACGCACCGCACAGGCGCGCGGCTCCATCGCCCGACGGACCCTACGAGGGGAACGCACCGCACAGGCGCGCGGCTCCATCACCCGACGGACCCTACAGGGGGGAACGCACCGCACAGGCGCGCGGCTCCATCCCCCGACGCCCCAGGGGGGGAAGCGCCCCCCCGCCGAGCCCCCGGCTGCGCCGCCCCGCCCCGCCCCCCGGACCCCGAGGCCGCCGGGCACAGCCCGCTCCGCTCACCCGGCGCCTGGGCGGCTTCAGCCCAGCGCTTCCGGCAGCTGCCGAGTCCGGGGCCGGACTGTCCCACTGCGCGGCAGGATCCCCCTCCCCTGAGACGCGCAGTGGTAGGTTCCTACGGCAGCCGGCGAGGGAGGGCGCTAGACTGGCCCATTACTGCGGGAGGGGCTCACCACGTACTCGGCGCCCCCTGCTCTCCCGAGCTTGGTACTGTCCGCCCACAGTGCGGGCAAACCATCCTCGCCGGGCGGGGGAAGGGGAGGGCGCTGGAATGTACCATTTCCTGGGTGTTCAGCCCGAGGTTCCTGGCTGTCCGGGCGTCCAACCTGCCGTGCAGCGCGCGGCTCCTGGCGGGGGGCGGGGTCAGTGCAGAGTGGGTGGGAACAGTGCGGGGTTAGTGCAGGGGGCAGGAACGGGGCAGGGGAGGGGTCAGAGCGGGGGTGGGAACAGTGCTGGGGAGGGAATGGTGGGGAAGTCAGTGCTGGGGGTCAGTGCAAGGGGTGTGTGAATGGTGCGGGGTCGGTGCAGGGGAAGTCAGTGCTGGGGCAAGGAACGGTGCAGGGGTGGGAACAGTGCAGGGGGGGTCAGAGCAGGGGAGGGAATGGTGCAGGGGTGGGGTCAGAGCAGGGGTGGGAACAGTGCTGGGGAGGAATGGTGCGGGGTCAGAGCAGGGGTGGGAACAGTGCTGGGGAGGGAATGGTGCAGGGTAAGTCAGTGCTGGGGGGTCGGTGCAGGGGTGTGTGAACGGTGCTGGGGGTCAGTGCAGGGGTGGGAACAGTGCAGGGGAGGGGTCAGAGCAGGGCGGTGGGAACAGGGCTGGGGTGGGAATGGTGCGGGGGTCAGAGCAGGGGGTGGGAACAGTGCTGGGGAGGGAATGGTGCGGGGAAGTCAGTGCTGGGGTCGGTGCAGGGGTGTGTGAATGGTGCGGGGTCGGTGCGGGGGAAGTCAGTGCTGGGGGCAAGGAACTGTGCAGGGGTCAGAACTGTGTGGGGGGGTGTTGGTACTGGCGGGAGGGAATGGTGGGGGGAGGGGGGTCAGTGCTGGGGGGAGGGTGTCAAGGCCCAGGCGGACTCTGCTCCTGGGGAGGGAACAAAGCCTGGTGGGTAAGCACCTAGCAGCGAATCCACAATCCCATTTGTGATCTCATGTCCTTTGTACTGGCCTCAGGTGCCTGGAGTCGGGGTGTCCCTGCCTCTGCCCCCCCCCCCCACCAGTGCTCCCTGCAGAACCCTGCTCCCTGCCTCAGGCCTACAGCACAGGTGCTGCAGCTGCACTCAGGGGCTCTAGCCTCATGCCAGACCCTGGGGAAGGGTGAGCCAGTGACCAGGGTTTGCGGGGCCCAGGTGAACACAGGAGCTGGTAAGGGGCCCAGGATTCTGCAGTGAGCCCACCTCTCAGCTCAGAGCTTTGGGCTGCTAGGCCAACCCAAGGAAGCACTAATGGCTTCTCTGGGGGCGTGCACAGCTTGAGCAAAGCTGCAGCTGCCAGTGCCTCACGGTGCTGCACATGCTGCTGTCTGAGCACCAGCCCACTGAGGGGCCCAGATGCCTGCACTGACCCTCCTGGCCAGGAGCAGGCATGGAGTGGCATATACAGGTCTGGGTATGTTTTCAGAGAGGAGACATGCAGCATCCAGGCTGGAGGGAGCAGGTTAGCAGCTTGGTTCAGTGACAGGAATATGACTTCCCACTCAGGTAGGGTTATGGCTGGTGGAGATGTGGAGGGGAGTTGCACAGGAGCTAGACAGGGGTGTAAGTAGGAGCAAGGGGCTGGAATCAGGCAATAGAGTTGTCAGGCTGAATAGCAGGAAAAAACTGACCCTGCCCTTGAGCAGGCTCCTGCAGCACTGGCATGTAGGTTAACTTTGGGCCAAGCCCTGTGGAAGGCACTGCTGCCCTGGCCACACCAGCTACATTCGTGCCTCTCTTCCTACCTCCCTAAGGGGGGGGGGGGGAGCATTTTGCTGGGGTGGGTTGGAAACGGCTCCAAAGGGTCCCTTTGGTTCAGTGATGGTGCTTGGGTCAGAGAGAGACTGGGGCAGTATGAGGCTGTCTGCACAGGCTAGAAGCACGTGGACGAAGGGCTGTCAGCCTTAGGATCCCAAGCAAGGGTGAGCTGCTCGGCCGTGCATTTGGAGACGGGCCCCTGCAGCATAGCAATGACAGCTACACCAGCTAAGCCCCTCTCAGAGCGTGAATCAAGGTTGTGGAATTCAGGAAACCGGTTTCACCACCAACCCAATAATCTAAAGACGGTTCTTCCTGAGACGCCACCACTCTGCCCTGTGGCATCTGCGGCAGGAGCTTGGTTTCTGGCTTCCCTGCCAAGTTTTGGTGCCGCCCTCTCCTGGGTCCCACCTCGCCTCCCCCTGGCTCTAATTGTTGGGTGTAAACCTGCTGCCTGATGTGGGCACCAGCAAACAAATGAGATTTCAACAGCCAGCTGGCCTAGAATAACAAACCTGCAGCAGATCCCAGGCTCAGGCTCCAGCTCCTGCTCCTCAGAGCCAAGCCCCACTGGGCAAGCAGCCAGGAGCCTGCTGTGTGTGCACAGCCTCAGTCACTGCAGGCCAAGCCAGGTTGATGGCGTGGACAGATGCCAAGCACCACCATGACAAGAAGTGGTTTAAAAAGGAGACATTGGCCAGTGGTTGAGGGTACTACAGCTGTTGGCATCTTTGTATTTCAGTTCCAAGCAGAGTCAAGAGGTTGCTGCCAGGACGAGGCTAGAGAGATTGACCCTGCCAGCCCCCCAGCACCTGTGTCCAGCAGGACTGAGTAGATCAACTCAAGGAAGCCAGTTTGGTTCCTCTCCACCCCTCAGATAACCTGCAGCTGGGAGAGGCGAGTTGCGCTGCACCAGGACTGCTTGTGGGGGCTTGTGTCTAACCTTAAAGAGCAGTATGTCACTGCCAGCCCATTAGAGACAAACCAGAGCCCCCGCTCCAGCAGGAACACAGACCATGGAGCAGGCAGCTCCTGTAAGTGGAGCCCTGTCTGCATCGCTCTCAGAAACTGGGCCCATGGTCCCCACGCTGGGATCACTACTCCCCTTCCCAGACTCGCCTGCCTTGAGCTGAACATCCCTGGTCAGCAGCAAATGGAGTTTTGGCTGCAGCAACCTCTTGGGGTGCAGAGTAAATACCAGCTTCACTGCTGCCCACGCTGTCAGCTGGGAGGCCTGTAACTCACCCACATGAGCACCCAGGGTCAGCCGCTGCGGTCACCCACATGGAGGGAGAGAAAGAAGCAGCCACTGGAGCCAGAAGTACCAAATTCAGATTTATTCTAGGAGAGGCTGAGCAGAGCCGTGCCAGGCCTGGACCTTCATATCCAGAGCACCCAGCAGCCAGCCCCCCCACCTCACCCCATGGTGCTAGCCTGCCCCTGCCCACCCCTCAGCACCAAGCCACAGCCTATGTTCTGGTGAAAGGCGGCTCTGCTTCCCTGGGTGCTCTGCAGCTGAATGGGGGGGAAAGCTGACCACACCTTCCCCAATTGCACTTGTGCCTGTGACCCCACCAGGTGCTCTCCTGTGGGCACTCGCTCTACACCATCCCTCCCCTCACCCTGGGCTGGGCCGGGCCAGTGGGGGAAAAGGTTCTTCATTTATCTCATTTCACTAGGCATGTGCTACTGCCTCACAGGAAAGCTTCATACCCAGACGTTGGCTGGGCCAGAACTGGGGAGGGTGGCCAAGGATAGGTCTGAGCGATGGTGCATGCTCTCTGGCAGGAGCTGCTTTCCATCTCCCTTTCTCTATGTCAGGATCCTGACCCAGCTCCTCTCTATCTCCAAAGCAGCACAAGAAGCCCCAGCACAGAGGCCACAGCCCTGGGTGGCATGCAAAGCCCCTGCACCTGTCCCCCGTGGCATGAGCCCTATAGTCTCTCCTTTTCTCCTGCTGCAGAGACTCCAGCAGAGCCAGGTGCCAGGGCAGCTCAAGCCCCATCAGAAAGTGCTCCACAGCATCCATGTGTCACATTTCCCAGGCTTCAAGCCCCAAGGCAAGGTTACCTGCATGGGCACCCAGCACAGGCACAGCAGGGCAGGTTTTCTCTGCTGCGGCCAGTGCAGCCCCAGTGTGAAGGACATGCAGCAAGACTGGCAGGCATGCAGCTTGGACAGCGTTAAGGAGAGGAAGCTGGGCATCTCCCCAGCAGGGCCAGAGCCCTTGCTGGGGTAGGAAGCAGCAGGGGATGGGGAGGAGGAGGAACAGGAAATCCCACTTGATGCTGGGCTTCTGTTTGCCAGACAGTAAAAATCATGGTGCAAACTTGCCCTGCCAAAGGCAGCTGTTGGAGCACAGGTCCCTGCCGCAGAGGCAGAAGTAACACTTGCTCCTGAGACTCCCCCAGGGATGGACCTGCAGTGCTCACAGCATCATCAGTCTGAATGGAGAAGCTCCCTTGGCTAGCCCAAGCAGTCCATGGTGCAGCCTGGGTACCATCCCGAGAGCTCTTGCTCCTTCCCAGTCCAGGCTGCTGGCTTCCCATTCAGATTTTTGAAGACTCAACTCTCTCGATCCAGGGTGAGTCTGCGTCAGCATCTCTGGGCTCAGCCCGCAGCTGCCGCAGCTCCCTTTCCAGAGCCTGGCTGCGGTGGTACATCTCCATGTAGCTTGCCTGGATCTCCCTCTGGTAGCGCAGCACTTTCTCCTTCTCCTGCTGCCAGGTTTTCCGCTCCAGCTCAAAGTTCACAGCCTTCAGCTGGCCCTGGCGCCGCTCACGCAGCAGCTCTGCCCACAGCCACTCCACCTGCCGCTCAGGGGGCTCCCCACTCTCGCTGTGAAGACCCCAACACTTGGAGTCGTCAGTTTCACAGCCAGAGAAGTCCTGGCAGACTGGCATGGGAGCATCCCCCAAAGGGAGGGAGGAGCTGGGCTCTGGTGGGGACTGGAAGGAGTCCCCTAGCTGGGCCAGCTGTGAGTCCTTGGCTTGCACCTCTGCCTGGGCCTCCCGCAGCTGGGTCTTCAAGCTGAAGATCTCACTGAGTTTCTGGGCCAGCTCCTCCTGGGAGTCTCGAAGCTGCTGCTTGAGCAGTGAGATCTCAGCTGCCTTCTGACAAACCTGCAGGAGACACAGAGAAAGGGTGGGGAGGGACGGAGCAAGATATGAGATGCACAGGAAAAGGGGAGGAGGGGGAGTTAGAGTCATTGGGTGCATCTGGATAGGAAACCCCCATTCAATCCCAACTCTGCCAGGCAGGGGCATAGAGCATTAAACCTGCCACGGGGCAGCCATACCAGGCAGAACTCTTGGGATTCCCACAGGCAGGAAATGGAGGCTTTGCAGGGGCGTGAAAGATGAGAAGGGAAGGGGAGGGGGGTCACTAGGTTTTTGGCTCTAGAGCCAGGTCCATAGCTGCATTAAGTCACAGATGACAGTGACTCTGCCTCGTCCTGAGCCAAAGTTCCTCCACAAAAGCCCCAGCGCATGGTACAGTTGGAGCCCTGGGATCGAGGGGCACTAGGACGGGTGCAGGAGAGCGGCAGGGCTCTCCTCTACTCACCTCCCACCTGGTCTCTTCTAGTTTGGGGCTGACACGTTCACACTGCTGCTGCCACTGCCTCAGCTCCTCGCACTGGCCCTGGTGTAGGCTCAGCTCCTCCTGCAGCCGCTTCTTCTCCTGCTGCGCTTTGTAGAGCTGCAACTGCAGCGCCCGCTGGCTGCGCTGGGCCTGCTGGGTCACCTGCTGCAGCTTGGCGACATACATCTGCTTCAGCTCATCCAGTGCATCCATCCACAGATGTTGTTTGTCCTCGAAAACCTGCTGGCACAAGCAGAGGTCTGTGCCCAGCTCCTGGGGTGAAGTGCCAGGCAGCCCAGCCCCCTCCAGCAGCTTGTTAGTATCCGAGGCTGCTCCAGATCCCAGTCCTGCCGCGGGGAGCAGTTGCCCAAACTCCATGGTGGATTAGAGGTGGCTTAGTTAAAGGGAAGTCACACCAAAGCCTAGCACAGGGAGCAGCCTGGCCCCATGACACTGGAATGGGAAGCAGCAGCTCTAAGAGCCACCCCCCCAGCAACACACAATCCATCTCCAAACAGGATTCAGCCAGGACAGCAGGGCTCAGCTCCCGGCACGGAACCATTCTCACCCTAGTATGAGCTTCTGAAACAGTCTGGAGACTAAATGTCTCCATTTTTCAAGAGAGCAGATACAGGCTGGGCAGCTGCTCCTATGGTCCACCCACCGCCACCTTCCCTTGGTGCAAGGGGGAAAAGGTTCCTCGTGCATTGAGATTTTCCAGTCCAATCTCTCTGGAGCAAGCCCGATGCTCTGGCACTGGGCGCAGCAGAGCCCAAGCTCCCCATTGCCCAACAGGTCACTGGATTCTGGAGGTGAACATGCCCTTCCCCCACTCTGCTCACACCAGACAACACACTGGCACACTACTGCCAGCACAGCACTCCAGGGAATCATGGACCACGCAGACCCCAGCATGCAGTGAGCTCCGAGACAACAGCACAGGAGCAACACATGAGACACTAGCAACCCTGCTTGGGGGCTGGGGGTGGGAAGCGGGCCCAGGGCCCTGCACCCTCAGGCCAGCCCCACTGCACTCACCTGTGTGAAGGGGTCTTCAGTCTCGCTAAGACTCCTCTTCAACTGCCACAGCTCCCCACTCTTCTCCTGCAGTCGGTCCTCCAGCTGCTTCACCACGTCCTCCAGGGAGTAGGTGAACTCGTAGGGGGGCGGGGGCTCCCCGGAGCTTTGCAGACGGCTTAGCGTGGCCATGCTCTTGCAGGACAGAGGTGCTTTCTCCACTGCCAGGGGATCTCGGGGGCCCCAGGAGGCCCTGTCAAGGGAGCCCCCAATGTGGTTGATGTGGCCCATAGAGGCGCTGAACTGGCCCTGGGCAGGTTTGAAGTGGGGAGGGTAGATGGGGAAGCTCTGGATGGAGTTGTGGCTGGAACTGGAGGCCTCGTCTAAGCTGATGGTGTGCAGCAGGTGGGTGCGCATGTGGCCATGCTGGGAGGAGGCGCTGGTGCTGCTCTGGGACAGGAGGGTGTGCAGGCTCCCATTGCTCTTCGACAGCTTCTGCCCTTTAGATGAGGCCAGACCCTGCATAGAGACCAGGCCTTTCCCAGCCACTGCCTTGAAAGCCGATGGCCTGATCCGACACTGAAAGACAAGGGAGCCAAGGATCAACCTGGTCTCAGCAGGGAGAAGAGCTGAGGCACCCCAGTCTGCGTCCCCAGCTGCAGGGTGGCTCAGGGCTTTGCCTGGACACAGATATGAGGTTTATGTATGAGGACCTCCCAGCAGCTCCCATCTGTCACAGCAGTTACACGGGCCCAACACCACCTGGCCTGCCAAGAACTAGCGGAGTGTCCGTAAGGGCCCCCCCTCCCATGTTCTGCGCCAGCAGCTCCCGTCTGGTGGCTGCACTCCACTCTAGAGGCAGCTGCATTTCAGGGGCGGTTGGTGCGAGGCGCTTGTGGGAAACCTCCTTACAACTAGTCCTGTGGATCCCCAGCCACACTGCCTGCTCCAGCCCAGCCCACCACCCAGGGGCCTCACCTTGTCAAAGCGGCCCCGCTCCGGCAGCGAGCTCTTGGAGAAGTCTGCCCCCCGGTGGTGCTCACGGGAGTAGCGGTCAGGGGACCGGTTCTCACGGTCGCTCTCGTAGTCCCGGTTGCAGGACGCCCCCAGCACCTGGTGCTTCCTCTCGGCCCGGGGCTCCTTCCTGGCGCTGTGCAGGTAGCTGAAGAGCTCCCGCTGGCTCGGGCCCTTCCGGAGCAGGCCGTCCGGCTGCCGGAACCCCCGCGAGCCCCCCAGCACCGCCCGCAGCTCCACGGGTGTCAAGTCCTGCTTCTCCACCAGGCTGCCCACGCTGCCCATGCCGCAGCCGTAGCTCCCAGGCGCAGGCGCTAGGGAAGAGTCAAGGAGGCAGATGCCAGGGTCACAGGTCACATGAGGGGCCTGTGCTGTTGCCATGGAGAATTAGACCAACGTGTGGTACCAGCACTGCCAAAGGAGGGAACAGACAGTCAGCAAAGGGGCCACTATGTCCACCAGCCCCACCCTGAGGGGGAGAGCAGGGCTCCCTCACCACATCCCCATGGATGCCCAGACAGCCAGAGGGGAGGCAGAGAGGCCACATCTCCTGTGTCATGCAGAGCCCACTACTACTCCCAGCATTTACAGCAGGGCCCCAAAGAACCATCCGAGGCCCCATGCAGGGAACCCCGCCCCCTGCCTACAAGCAGCCTCTGGTGGGAGTGGGTCTGTACGGAGCCAGCTGCTCCCTTCAGCCTGTAAGCTGAGGACGCAGGTGCCTTCTTTCAGCCTCTGGAGCTGGGAGCCCCAACAGGAGCCAGCCAGACACTAGCATCTTCCCCAGAGATAAAGCAGGGTCCTCTGCCACTGACCTGCTCCCCCCAGGCAGCCAGAGCCGAGCCCCAGGGAGCAGCATGCTGGGAGGATCCGGATGGAAGTCGGTCTGCCTTGCCACCCAGCCAAGGCTGAACTGCTCCCTCCTGCCTGATGTGGTGGTTCCCACACCCAGCTCCTCCTCCTGCCTGAGGGGCTGGGGAGGGAAACCAAAACAAGCACATGCCACCCAGCCAGGCAGGCAAGCTCCCGAGCTCCTGTCGCCCACCTGGGCTCTGTCCCCAGGCTGATTCCTGGACAACTGGTCCACACACGGCTGTGGCTGCCTCCTCCCAGCTCAGACGGGACCCTAGGCCAGCAGAATGATCTTTCGTGTCACACACACACACACACACCCCACAATGGTGCTTCCAGGAGCCTTTGCAGACCCTGGCCACAGCCCTGCGTTGCGGGGGCTCCTCAGACCGGCTCAGGGGGAGCAGTCAAGGGGTGTGGGGGATCCAGCCCAGCAGGGCAGACGACACCCCTCTATGGCTGTTCTGGGGCCAGCAAACTGGGGTCTCAGTAGCACAAAATCCAGCATCCAGCTTAGCTCCCTGTTAGCAGCCACAGCAGAGGGGCTAAGGGCTGGCTGGGCTACAGAGGCTGCTACCCCCTGGCTCCCATGGAGGGGGCAGTGTTCCTGTCTGAGCTGCACCCACTGTGGGCATGACTGGCTCCCCCAGGGCTGTCAGGCCAGCACCTCCCCCCTCCCCCTTAGTTCAGCTCCTTTCTCTTCTGAGGAAGACCCAGAGCCCAGCTCAGGAGCTGGGGGAAAGAAGCCCAGCAGCTTTCAGCCTTGAGGTGCGAGTGCAAGATACCAGGGGAAGCCCCTGCAGGGGAGACACGGCTCTTCGCCGGAGGTTGGGTCACTGATCATGCCAAGTGCTGCCCTAATGACGGCGCAATGCCAGAGCCCACAGGCGATGGATGCAAGGTGCCCCCAGACAGTCCCTCAGGGCAGAAGGGCTCTGCTGCAGCTGGGATGGAAAGTCTGGCTGGGCAGAAGCTCCCCACATGAGCCAGAAACTTTTTCCACTGGGATCTGGTCCTGACCCCACTGCACTCAATGGACAAACTCTTGCCAAGTCCCATGGGCTCAGAACAGGGTTCCTGCCCCACCTCAACCTTCTGGGCCTGACCAGCTGCACCAAAAGGAGCAAGGCAAATGGCAGTCCAGGCCTGCCCATACCCAAGGCCCCATGGCCTGCGCTCCCTGTCCCCCCCACCCCACTCCAACCCCTCGAGGATGAGCTCGGGGCGAAGCGTCCAGCTCCTCCAGACAGCAGCAGAGGCTGAAGCCTGAGGAGGGGAAGGGCTGAGACACTCCATTCCAGGCAGCGAACGGAAACCGATGCTGTGGCCTGGGGGCTGCGGGGCACAGGCCAGATGGCACCAGTGGGGGAGGCAGGAACAGGAAGGATGTGAGGCAGGAAGTGGCAGTTTCCTTAGCAGGTTCCAGGCTGCACACGCTGCCCTGCGGGGAGCTGACAATGCTGCTTAGCAACTAACAAGCCCCTCACCCTTCCCATGAGGCGCAGTGGGCCGGAGCAGCCCCTCCCTCCCCAGCGCTACCCAGGGCAGTGGTCAGTCCTCCCCCTCAGTGCATAGGGCTACTGACCACAGCATCATCCCCAACATAGTCCACTCCCCAGGCTGGTTCCAGCGCTGAGGGAGCAGCTGCCTGTTCCCTGCCCTTCAACCCTGGACAGCAGCGGGTACAGCAAGCCCAGTCAGCTGTATGGCCTGCTGCCGCACCAGGAGGGAGCACAGAGAACCCAGCCCCCGGCCTGAGAACCAGCATGATGCCGAGTGCCCGGCTGGGAGAGCTCCTTGCTCTGGGCAGCATTTCCACCTGCCCTGGACTGCGGAACTCACCCCAATGCCCCCAGAGGCTGCTGCCCACTCACTGCAGGCTCACGCTTTGCCTTGGGCACCCAAATCCACTGGCAAAGGCAGTCTCCAGGGGCTTGCTCTCTGTGCCCTGCCTCCAACACCCTCCCTCTGCTCTTCGCTGGGACAGGCAGCCAAAGCCTGCAGAGCCACCGGGGGCAGAGCTCGCTAGAGGCCCCATTTTATAGACAGGGAACTTGAGACAAAGCAGTTAAATGACTTGCCCAGCAAAGACCAACCAGCCCTGGAATAACGTCACTTGACAGCCAAAAACGAACAGGCTACGCTGGGAGCGAAGGCTCCCACAGGAACAGCAGGGCTGCCCGTGCAGCAGCACAGCCTGTGCCGGGAAAGCACAGCCTGTGCCATCACTCTCACCCACTTGTCCTCGAACACTCAGCCTGGATACCCGAGTGTCTCGGGGGGAGGGGGAGAGACCTTCCCTTCAGAGCCCCAGTGAGAACAGGCCATCCAAGTATGGGGGTGGAGAGGTGAAGCTGTCCAAGGCCCACGGCGGGGAACCTGTTACAAGTCTCAGCACCACTGCAGCTTGGGGGACAGGAGGAGGGGGTCAGCCTGCTCCAAGCCCAGCACTGCCACTGGCCGACAGATCCCTGCTGAGGGCCCTGGGTCAGGCACTGCCCTGGCCCAAGGGCGCTCCCAGCTCAGGTGTAACACCCCAGCTCTCTGCACCAGGCGCTGTGTAAACAAACAACTCCCCTTTAATCACTGTCACACACAAACCTGTCTGACAGCTCCTGCCCTGCAAGGTTATCTCCCTCCTAGGGAGCCCAGCATCTGCTCCCACGAGCCACCTGCATATGGCTTCTAACCCAGGGAGGAGGGAGCCACGCTCCTCAGGGGAGCTGGGAGCTCAAAGGGTCTGCAAGGGTTCTCGCTCCTCAGGACTCCCTGCACCTCAAGCACCAGATTCTCCAGCAGCAGACCCCACAGCCGATTCCCCCTAAGACCCACACAAGCACCCCAAGAAGGGGTAGACTGCCTCTATGGACCAGGGATGGTCCACGGAGCAGCTCAGCTTGCAGGAGCTCCTGGGTCCAATCTCCTCCCTGTACCCAAGATGCCACTAACACCAGTGCCCAGTCGGCATCTCCCTGCAAGTGCACAGCTCTGATCTGGGAGACCAAGGCAAGTGGTACCCAGGTGCCAGCCCACTGCCTCCTCTCCTTCTTAGAAGGGGCTTTTTGGCTGCCTATGGGGAACATGGCAGGGGTGGGCACCATGCAGTTCCAGGCCCCTTGCTCTCTTTTGCAGCCTCCCTGGGTGAGCCAGGTCAGTGGGGTGGCCCACTCCAGAACAACCCCGTACACACCCCCATTGAGGGGTTGGGACCTGAGCTGGATTTCCAGGTGTGTTGCACTGGAAAGCAACTCTCGGCCCCAGCCGGGACACAGCCACTCTCCTTGGGCCCTAGGGTAACCCCACACGCTTTCACACCGGAATGAAACACTTCAGCCCGAACACAGGGCAGGGAGGGGGATTAACCATTGGCGCAGCTTGCAGGGTTCATTCTCCACCATTGGAGGCTCTAAATCGAGACCGAGCATCTCTTTGTAAAAGGCCCACTCAAGCTCACCCAGTTCTGGGCTGGCCGCAGGAACCTCGAGGGGTTGCACCGTCTGTGCTCCACAGGGACTCTGCCTGCATGGTCAGAATGGTCCCTCTGTCAGACAGCCCTCCCATCTACGGCTCCATGTGCTCCCAGGGCTGAGCCAGCAGCACTGGGCTACTCTCCAGGGGACTCAGCCAAGCCCAGAACCCCAGAGGGGAGGCGGAGGCCAGGCTGTGTTCCTCGCACACACCACCTTGCGTTGCCTTAGGACAGACAGCTGTAACCACAGCACCTGGGGCTGTGAGGAGCCCCCTGCTCCACGGGGTGGCTGGCCCCGTTCCTTCATGGCTTCGCTCAATCCCGCAGTGTGGAGACGACTCAGGCTCAGCGGTTTTCTGAGTTGGCTTTGTCCAGCGAGCTTCTCATGATGTTGGCTACAGATACAATGATTCCAAGCAATCAGGTGCCATTTGACATCACCCCTGGAAGAGCACAGCAGCAGCACATCACCCCCTAATGTCACACTGGGGCAGAACTTACTGCAAGGGGAGAACGTCCCTTACTGAGACACCTACTTTGGTCCCCAAAGCACCTCGCTGTTCCTGGGAGATGAGCCGCACCAGTCCCGCTTAGCGCTGCAGAGATCACAGCCACAGGGGGCCTGGCTAACTCCCAGCCTCCGCTGCACAGACAGATTGGGAGCAGCCTGAAGGTATCCATGACACACAGACCTGAGGAACATTCTCACCTGGTCCAGGAGCTCCTGGGAACGCTCAGTGAGTGATGCCCCAGCCCCTTCCTTGGGTGGCAGCTGGTTAGTGAGGTTTGTCCATTGCACATGACATTGCACAGCCATCAGAGCACTGCCCTGGCAGCCACAAAGCAAGGATATCAGCTCCCTCCAGGTGCCAATGGGACATGCCCCAGCCCCTCTGGAGTCCAGAGTCTTGCCAGGACCTGGGCCTGTATCCCGATTGGTCTGCAAGTTCCTTTCAAATCAGCCTCTGGCACCTGCTGGGCTCCAACCCCACTGGGCTGGAACAGCCCTTCCGGACCGGGCGAGTCAGTGCAGTGGCTGCAGCAAAGAATCCTGTGGCACCTTATAGACTAACAGACGTTTTGCAGCATGAGCTTTCGTGGGTGAATGCCCACTTCTTCGGATGCAAGTAGTGGAAATTTCTAGGGGCAGGTATCTATAAGCAAGCAAGAAGCAAGCTAGAGATAACGAGGTTAGATCAATCAGGGAGGATGAGGCCCTGTTCTAGCAGTTGAGGTATGAAAAACAAGGGAGGAGAAACTGGTTCTGTAATTGGCAAGCCATTCACAGTCTTTGTTTAATCCTGAGCTGATGGTGTCAAATTTGCAGATGAACTGGAGCTCAGCAGTTTCTCTTTGAAGTCTGGTCCTGAAGTTTTTTTGCTGCAGGATGGCCACCTTAAGATCTGCTATTGTGTGGCCAGGGAGGTTGAAGTGTTCTCCTACAGGTTTTTGTATATTGCCATTCCTAATGTCTGATTTGTGTCCATTTATCCTTTTCCTTAGAGACTGTCCAGTTTGGCCGATGTACATAGCAGAGGGGCATTGCTGGCATATATTACATTGGCGGACGTGCAGGTGAATGAACCGGTGATGGTGTGGCTGATCTGGTTAGGTCCTGTGATGGTGTTGCTGGTGTAGATATGTGGGCAGAGTTGGCATCGAGGTTTGTTGCATGGATTGGTTCCTGAGCTAGAGTTACTATGGTGCAGTGTGCAGTTCCTGGTGAGAATATGCTTCAGGTTGGCAGGTTGTCTGTGGGTGAGGACTGGCCTGCCACCCAAGGCCTGTGAAAGTGTGGGATCATTGTCCAAGATGGGTTGTAGATCCCTGATGATGCGTTGGAGGGGCTTTAGCTGGGGACTGTATGTGATGACCAGTGGGGTCCTGTTGGTTTCTTTCTTGGGTTTGTCTTGCAGTAGGAGGTTTCTGGGTACACGACTGGCTCTGCTGATCTGTTTCCTTATTTCCTCATGCGGGTACTGTAGTCTTGAGAATGCTTGGTGGACATTTTCTAGGTGTTGGTCTCCGTCTGCGGGGTTAGAGCAGATACGGTTGTACCTCAGTGCTTGGCTGTAGACAATGGATCTTGTGGTGTGTCCGGGATGGAAGCTGGAGGCATGAAGGTAGGCATAGCGGTCGGTAGGTTTTCGGTATAGGGTGGTGTTAATGTGACCATCACTTATTTGCACCGTGGTGTCTAGGAAGTGGACCTCCCGTGTAGATTTGTCCAGGCTGAGGTCGATGGTGAGGTGAAAGCTGTTGAAATCGTGGTGGAATTTTTCCAGAGTCTCCTTCCCATGGGTCCAGATGATGAAGATGTCATCAATGTAGCATAGGTAGAGAAGGGGCGTGAGTGGACGGGAGCTGAGGAAGCGTTGTTCCAGGTCGGCCATAAAAATATTGGCATATTGTGGGGCCATGCGGGTGCCCATAGCGGTGCCACTGATCTGGAGATATATATTGTCATTAAATTTGAAATAGTTGTGTGTGAGGATAAAGGCACAGAGCTCAGCAACCAGTTGTGCTGTGGCATCATCAGGGATACTGTTCCTGACAGCTTGTATTCCATCAGTGTGTGGGATGTTTGTGTAGAGAGCCTCTACATCCATGGTGGCTAGGATG
Organism: Mauremys reevesii; assembly: GCF_016161935.1. NCBI lineage: Eukaryota > Metazoa > Chordata > Testudines > Geoemydidae > Mauremys > Mauremys reevesii. The sequence continues at coordinate 741,542 of NC_052630.1, forward strand.
GTGTTTTCTGGAAGGTCACCAATGCATTGTAGTTTCCTCAGGAAATCAGTGGTGTCACAGAGATAGCTGGGAGTGCTGGTAACATAGGGTCTGAGTAGAGAGTCCACATATCCAGACAGTCCTTCAGTGAGAGTTCCAATGCCCGAGATGATGGGGCGTCCAGGATTTCCGGGTTTGTGGATCTTGGGTAGTAGATAGAATAACCCTGGTCGGGGCTCTAAGGGTATGTTGATTTGTTCCGGTGTTAGTGTAGGGAGTGTCCTGAGTAGATGGTGCAGTTTCTTAGTGTATTCCTCAGTGGGATCTGAGGGAAGTAGCCTGTAAAATTTGGTATTGGAGAGTTGTCTGGCGGCCTCCTTTTGGTAGTCAGACCTGTTCATGATGACAACAGCACCTCCTTTATCCGCCTCTTTGATTATAATGTCAGGATGGTTTCTAAGGCTGTGGATGGCATTGCGTTCTGCACGACTTAGGTTGTGAGGCAAGCGATGTTGTTTTTCCACAATTTCTGCCTGTGCACGTCGGCGGAAGCATTCAATGTATAGGTCCAGACTGTCATTTCGACCCTCAGGAGGAGTCCATGTGGAGTTCTTCTTCTTGTGCTGTTGGTGGGAGGGTAACTGTGTATCAGTGCGCTGTTCAGTGTTGTCCTGGAAGTATTCTTTGAGTCGGAGACGGCGAAAGTAGGCTTCCAGATCGCCGCAGAACTGTATCATGTTGGTGGGGGTGGCAGGGCAGAAAGAGAGTCCCTGAGATAGGACAGACTGTTCTTCTGGGCTGAGTGTGTGGTTGGATAGATTGACGATATTGCTGGGTGGGTTAGGGGTATCACGGTTGTGGCCCCATGTAGCAGGTAGGAGTTTAGACAGCTTACAGTCCTTTTTCCTTTGTAGAGAGGTGAAGTGAGTAATGTAGATCTCCTGTCTTATTTTAGTGAAGTCCGTTTGTATGGAAGTTTGGTTATTGATGAGAGTCTCCAGGTTGGAGAGCTCTTTTTTGATGTTTTCCTGTTTGCTGTATAGGATGCTGATCAGGTGGTTCTTCAGTTTCTTTGATAGAGTATGGCATAATCTCTCACTGTGGACTGTGTAGTATGTAGATAGCAGTGGATTTAGTCCATTAGGTATGATGTCCATCCATTTACATTTGGAAAGGAAGATGATATCCGTCTGTATTTGTGCAAGTTTCTTCATGAGGTTGATGGATTTCCACTCCATACGGCTAAATGCAGTGTCTTGCATGCTGTCAAGTATCAGAGGGGTAGCCGTGTTAGTCTGGTTCTGTAGAAGCAGCAAAGAATCCTGTGGCACCTTATAGACTAACAGACGTTTTGCAGCATGAGCTTTCGTGGGTGAATACCCACTTCTTCGGATGCACACGCATTCCGCAGAGTGAGCCTGGGGAAGGGCACGTGCAGTGCAGCAGAAGCTGGATTCAATGGGAGCTTGGCCACGACTTCATCAGGAGCAGGGCCCTGGTACCCTGCCCTGGCTTTGGAGAGGCAGGCATCAGCACAGCCTGCATCTGCAGTAACAAAAGAGACAGGCACCGGGACTGGGGGAGAAACCCTGGGTGGAATTAAACCATAGACACCTCCCCAGGGTCATGGCCACAGCATGACTCACAGAGGGGCAGTGAGGCTGGGGCTGCATTCCAAGGGAAGGTTCATCCACCCAGCAGTGCTGTGCCTGGGGGGCAGGGACAAATGGGGACCAGCCATGTGATGACACAAGCTGCCCTGGAGCAGCATGGGAGTGGGGTGGGAGGCATTGAGGCAGGATGGGAAAGCAGCCCCATCCCATGGCCACACAGCTGGAACACTTCAGCCCGGTGGCATCTGCTGGGAAGATGCTGCCAGTACAACGTAGCCTGGGATTTAGAGCTGGCCAGCGAAGAGCCCAGAGCAGGGTTCAAGCAGTGGCTGTACCCACAGGGGCAGGCTGTGCAACCCATGCTTAAGATGGAGTTTTTGAAAATTAGATTCAGCTTTCAGGGCTTAGGGGACTACCTGACGCCCCCCCCAGCACTTCACACAGGCCACCAAGCCTGCAGTCTAGGCTGCACTCATGCCAGCAACCTGGAAGGAAATGGCCCAATCCCCTGAGTCCTGAAGACCCCAGGGAGATGGGCTTTGTTGGCTCCTAGAGACTGACTTTGCCAGGCTTCCTCCCCATGCCCTTGAGCCACAATGAAGAGCAAGAATCCAGCAGTCCCAGGGAGTCTGTCCCGGGCAGGGAGGCTGGGGGTTATTCTCCAAAACCTGACAAGAATCTCAGCACAGGCTGGAAACACTAGACCAATGGGGTCACCAGGGCTGGCTTAGACTTACTGGGGTCCGGGACCAAAGCCAAAACCCCACCACCCAGGACGGCAAGACTCGGATTACTGGAGCCCTTGGGCTTCTGCTTTGGCTTCCCACCAGCAGCAGTGGGGTTCAGGCAGGCTCAGGGTTCAATCCCCTCTCCTGGGGTCATGTGGTAATTTTTGTTGTCAGAAGGGGGTCTCAGTGCAGTGAAGTTTGAGACCCCCCTGCGCTAGACAATTGCTGCTCCACCTCCCTGCCCCAAGAGCCACCTGCTATTTACCACCCCCAGGTGCCGAGCAGTGACAGGAGGCTCAGCATGGGGCCGCCCATCCCTTCTTACTCCAACAGGAAGAACCAGGAACCCCCAAACATCATCAACCCCTAAGTGAGGATGGGCATCTCCATGGGCAGCCACAAGATGCCTGTGGCAAGCGGAGGCAGAAGCGCCAGACCATGAAAATGGCAGGTGTTTCCTGGCTTCTTGTGCCAGCTCTTGAGTACCCCAGCTGCTATCCCACACGGAGTCCCACAGCACAGCACAGCACAGCCTAGGAACGGTTCAAGCTCCGGACAAAGCATTCAGCCACCCATACTCATACCACACGTCCCGAGAACGACTCCCGCCACTACCCTGCATCCCCTCCTCTTGCCAAAGCCTTGCTGTCAGACACCATGTGCAACAGAGCCCCACTAGCAGGCTCTGTGACCTGAGTTCCACAGACACACCACTTCACAACGGTGACGGGAAGACAACAGTGGGCTGATGGGGACCGCAGATCATCTTAGCTCTAAAACGACCAGCAGTGCTCAGCACAAGGAACACACCTGCGGGGACAGGTGAGGGATCTTCAAGTGTAAAATCCTAGCAAACCCCAACACATGCTGAATAAGCCAAGAGCCCCAGTCAGCTAGCCCTCACTGCCCAACCCCATAAACCCTGAGCCTCCCGTGTCAGGGGCCCATGCAAAGAGGCTGAGGAGCTGAGGTCAGAGCGGGGCAGAAAGGGCTGGTGTTCCTCCCTGGTCCCCCCGCACCACAGACCAGGCAGGTATCTCCGTGAAAGCAATCCATGCTGAAAGGGGTCACCTTTCTCCAGACCCGCTCCTGTCTGAACACTGTTCATGTCCTATTGCCGCAGGTAACAGCTCAGCACAGGAGCTGGAGGAGAAGGAAACATCCCTGTTGTGTTCTCGGAGTGTCTGACAGCACCTGGTACAGTCAGTTCGCCTGTCCCCCCCGGGCAGTTGTTGTTTTCCCCCACGGGCAGGATCTTTCATAGGGCCAGAGAGGAAAGAACCCAGTGCCGAGGCCGCAGAGAACCTGCAGTGACCAGAGCAGCCCTGGCAGCGGAGTGGCGCATTCAGGGCGCGGGGCTCAGGCCGTGCACAACTCGGAGCCAGTGGGGGCACCTGGGACCACGGCTAATTCTGATCCGATCTCAAGCCAACAGCCGGGGATGGGTCGGGAGGTGGGCGGCTGCCTAGCAGGAGTCACGGGCACTAGCAATAGCGACAGAGAAACGGCCTTTCTCCAGTCCCGTCCTCGTCCGGCCCAGCTCCCCGGCTCCACCGGGTGCGGGCCAGGCCACAGCACCGCCCCCGGGACCCCGCTCCGGGACCCCGCAACGCGCGGCCGAACCAGCTCAGCCCCGAGACGCCCAGCGCCTCCCCGGCCTTCGAGCCGCTCCGCAGCGGGGCTTCGCTGCGGGCAGCCCCGGGCACGGGCACCCGCACCGGCTCCGCGCTCCCACCCTGCTCGGGCCGAACACAGCCAGTCTCGGGCCGGGCCGAGCCGAGCCGGGCCGGGCTAGCCCCGCTCACGCGCGGCGGGGCTCAGCACACCCCGAACACAGCCAGTCTCCTGCCGAGCCGAGCCGAGCCGCCCCGAACACAGCCAGTCTCCGGCCGGGCCGAGCCGAGCCGAGCCGGGCCGAGCCGCCCCGAACACAGCCAGTCTCCGGCCGAGCCGAGCCGGGCCAGCCCCCGGCCGGACGCGGGGCCCGAGGCTCGGCAGACACGTGCCCCGCGGGCGGCCCCGGGACTCACCATGCTCGCGGCGCGGGCTCCACGCGGCTGCAGCAGCGCGGCCGGGGCAGCGGCAAAACCCGGCCTGGACGCGGCTCCCGCCCGCCGCGGCTCTGGGAACCCAAAGCCCGGCCTGGATCGCGGCCCGGAGGCGGGGCCCCGCGTTGCCAGCCCCGCCCCGCGAGCCCACGGGGCCGCTGCCCGCCGCGGTTTGAAAGGGGGGCGGGGCCGGCGGCTGGACGCCCCCGCAGGGAAGTAGCTGCTGCCTCCTGCAGCCCGGTAGCCCTGCAGGCGGGAGCAGATTCAGCGATTGCTTAGAGCCCCCCCCCGGCAGCTCCGGGGGCCCCTATTCGCTTTTCATGGGGGGGGGGATTATTCCTGGTTAGCGCCCCCCCACCCCCGTTAGCACCGCCTCTGCCTGCAGGCACCTCCGGGAAGGCACGTGGAGGCTCCGATCCACAGAGCCCCGCTCAGCCCCACCTTGCAGTGCTGGGCTGGAGGAGACCCTCGCCTGCCTAACCCGGCCTTGCCAAGCTCTGCAGCGAGCTGCCCGCCCGGAGCACCCCCTGCACTCCCTCCTTCCGCTGCTCCAGCACATCCAAGGCAGCTAGAAATACACTAACCCTGGGCAACGCTGCTGCTGGCGCCAAGGTGCTGGGTCACGGTGGGCTTGACTGGGAGCAGACGCAGCCCACCGGATACTGCCGGCATCCACACCTGCTCCCTGCTATGGGCCCCTCCCTAGACGTTAGGGAGCAAACCGAGTATTCAGTCTTCGTGCCCCCTCGGCCTCTCTGCCAGCCCCGTGCTCACACCCGGCACCAGAACGCTGGGCTCTTGCACAAAGGTGATAACAATCCTTCCCTTCGGGGGGGATTATGAAGCTTTACGAATAGACATTCCCAATGTGCTTGGAGCCCTTGGCCGGCAGGTGCTAGAGATGGGTAGAGGGCAAGTACTATTACTGGAGGAGTTAGACCAGGGGTAGGCAACCTATGGCACAGGTGCCGAAGGCGGCACATGAGCTGGTTTTCAGTGGCACTCACGCTGCCCGGGTCCTGGCCACCAGTGCGGGGGGCTCTGCATTTTAATTTAATTTTAAATGAAGCTTCTTAAACATTTTTAAAACCTTATTTACTTTACATACAACAATAGTTCAGTTATATATTATAGACGTATAGAGAGAGACCTTCTAAAAACGTTAAAATGTATCACTGGCACACGAAACCTTAAATTAGAGTGAATAAATGAAGACTCAGCACACCACTGCTGAAAGGTTGCCGACCCCTGAGTGAGACAGAGCTGCTCCCATCCCCTCTGGGTGCTGGAATTTCTGCCATGAACAAGCTCTGTCCCCACAGAAGGTTGCCAGGGTACAGGCAGAGCTAGGCAGGGACACATGCACTGCAGGCTGCTTCAAGCCATGCCTCCAGCTACTACAGGGGCAGTGTCACCACATCCACTTGTGGGCAGTATGTGTCCTTGCACATCTGTGTCCTTTATTACAGCCATAGCAGCAGGGAGCCTGTGTCCCTGAGGGTCACAGTCCGTTCCAAGGTGAAATGATGCTTGGCCTCACAGCCCACTCCCTAAAGGAGAAAATCTACAGCTTAAAAGGGGAAGGGACCTCACAAGCAGGAAATTGTGATCTGCTTCAGTCATCAGTGGGGAGAGCCAGGCTCACCTTGCTGCAATACGAGCCACCTGCATGTATGCTTGGCCCTGGTGGAGCATGGTGACAGGTCCTGGCTCTCCGCAGAAGGTGTATGTGAGGAGTTCAGTGCTGCCAGGACTTGTCTGCTCCACAGCCCTGGGGCTCGGCACTGGACATGTATCATCGGGATTCGCATTGTGAAACCCATTGAAGTTGATGACAGGAAACAGAACTGGCCAGGGATGAAACATCTGATTGTATGAAGCATCCAGAATTTCCAGCCATGCACAGTTCAGAGCCTGGAAGCACACCTAGCATTCCTGTTCACACATTACTGAGCTGCAATTATAGGGTCTCGTGGTAATGGAACCGCAGGGGCTCCCTCCAGGCCCTTTGCTCCATTTATAAAGACCATGTTGTCAACACCAGTCTAAGTGGCACCTCTCTCACTTCTCCATGGAAGTCTTGATTGCTGAGAATATGTGGGCGAGATCAGTGACAGCCCTTTAATCTGCAGCAGTAATTTTAGAATCTGGCCTTGCCTGAGAGGAGGCTGCATGCAGAGCCCTGATTGTGCTGGGGGGGGTGGGGAGTGGGGTAGCACAAGGGCTTTTTGCTAAACATTCTTCAGCTGCAGCCAGCCTGGCTCACTGGGTTTCACCAGCTCACAGGGGAAGGCAGCTGAGGTGTTTCAAAGGGAATCCCAGGGAGCCTCTGCTGCTCCCATTGTCAGTTACACAGAGCACAGCACAGGGATGAGCTCTCTCCTTGCCGCACCTGCCTGCTTTAGTCATGAAATGTGACATAATCAATGCCTCTGAATCAGACCTGCTCACTCCCAGCTGGGACCTGGTTTTGTTCCTTTGTGTCCCCTCCCCAGCTGTCACCAGCTCAGGGAGTCAGGATTCTGGGGTGTGATGATGGTTGCAGCAGAGACAAGGATGCAAGCACCAGCCGAGTTCATTCCAAAACAGGGACCCAAGCAAAGCACTAACTCAGTAATTACATGCGCTATGCGACACACGCCTGCCTCCAGGCAGAGACTATGGCTACTGGTTCTGAGCAGCTCACCATTGTGAAGCCAAGAGCCTGATTTACTGGGGCCTGACTCAGTTTTTAAATGGTTGGGGTTGCTCAATTAGGCACCAGGGAGGGGCACATCAGCATTGCCTGCAAGGGGCAAAACAAAGGCCTGAGCTTCCCTGAGGAATACCCTAGTCCCATAGGCTCTGAGCTGCCCTGCCACCAAGCTCCACAGCATGCCCCCTTCCCCAGTGCAGGAAGCATCTGGGGCTGGAAGAGCCAGAGGAGGGAGGGAGGGATCTGGGGTGGAAGGAGGTCTGGCCAAAGCATTCTTACATCCTGCTGATTCTGCAGCCCTGAAATGGCCTGTAAGTCTCTTAACACAAACTCACTTGCAACTGTGTGCACACAAAATTTCCCACAGCAACTCCCCATCTCTTTTAAAATCTCCTCAGTAAAACGCATCTTCCCTTCCCCCCTCTCTGTCTTGGCTCTCTGTGTGACTATAGTTTTCTGGGGTTGATGCCATAACATGTTGAGAGATCCAGTTTGCACAAGAGCCTTTACACAATTTCAAGCTGCACTAGGTAGTGCTCACAAACACACGCACTCCCACACCTCCGTGCTGATTACACCATGTGCAGACACAGTAGCACAGCAGTTTGGAAAGCAGAGCAGTCTGTCCAATGCATCTTCTGGCCCAAAGGCCATCTCTTCCCCTCCCTGCCTTCATCAGTGAGTTGTCTATTTCAATTGTGATCCCCTGGGACATGGATCTGCCTTGTTATGTGACAAGCAGCCCCAGTTTGGGGTGTTGTAGGATCAATAACAGTAAAGTCTCACAGTAGGTTAAATTCCCCTGGCAGCACAGTCTGTCTAGAGCCCAATGTGTGCACAGAATGGGCATTAGTCATACACCCACTTGGTATCCCTCCGCTTGCCGGGCCGGGATGTATGGGTACGTTCTGGAGCAAGTGGTAATGCCATCAGCCCCACTGCCTCAGCAGGTTTTGGGGACCCAGGTAGAAGGAGCTAGTCGTACTTGGGACCCTGCTGCTACCGGTCCTTTAGGTCTCTTCTCTTGGAGGTTATTGAAGACGGTCTGTCTTGGGGTGGATCAGGGAGATGGCTTTCACTACAACCTTGTAGTCATGCTGAGGAGTGAAACTGGGTGCCAGTTCATTAGCTCAGAGCTTCCCCTTTTTAGGCAGCAGGGTGAGCATGGCTGGCGGGCACGACGGGGGGCACCCTGCTCCTTAAGGACTTGGCCCAGATGGTGGCAAGGGCCAGGCTGAGGACAGCCCAGAATATGCGGTAGAACTCCGCAGTCAGCCCATCTCTTAGCTGCCAGGACTTTACCTGGCTGGTCCCTGATGCTCTTACAGTATATTTCACTGGCACCTCAGCTCCCCCTGGGGGAAACCTGAGCTAGTGCAATAGCCACTGATTTGCTAAGGAATGCTGCAAACTTACCCCTGCCCTCCTGTAGTCAAACAGGAGTTTTCCCCAGGCAATGGGGAGTGGTATGGGCCTGTCTCCCTGTCCCTGGCTCAGTCCATCCCTTCCTTCTTCTGTCCAGGGCTGGGATGAGGCATAAGAGCTCCTAATGGTACAGTTCCAATCAGCAGAGGATTCTGCCTGAGTCCCATGGAATGAGCCTCCTAAATATCCTGAAAGTCAGGGCTTTGGAGCAGTGCTCCGGCTCCGTTCCAGCTCCAGGCAAAAACCTGCAGCTCCACTGCTCCAGAGCTGCTCCATGCTCCAGGCTCCGCTCCAAAGCCCTGCCTGAGAGAACCTGCTTCAATACAGAACTAAAATCACCTCTGACCGCACACCCCGAGTTGTCACCTACCAACCCACATGAGGTATCAAATAACAACACCCCATACTCAATGGGGACCCCATCCCATAAGAAACCTTTCCCAAAACCCCTTTTCTGGCCTTCAAACAACTTCCCAAGCTCATCGTCAGAAACAAGCTGCCAACAGACCAGGACACCCCAACACAGCACCAAACCCTTCCAGGCAACAGATGCAAAACCTGCAGACATATCTGTACTGGTAGGATGAGCAACACCCCCACCCCCCAACTCAAGATCCAGGGGTCCTACGCATGCCTTTCACACCACGTGGTGTACCTCAGCCAGTGCCCTACATGCTCCAATAGCAACTATGAAGGTGCAACTAGACAATCACTGAGCTGTCTGTGTACCTCACACAGGAAAATGATAAATCACAACCCCCCCCCTCACCTGTGGGTGAACACTTCTCACAAAGCGCTCACTCCACCTCTGACCTCTCAGTCCTTGTCCTCTAAGGAAACCTGCACAATACCTTCAAAAGACAAGCCTGGGAGCTTAAACTGGGAACTTTGCTAGACACTTAGGGTGACCAGACAGCAAGTGTGAAAAATCGGGACAGGGGGTGGGGGCTATATAGGAGCCTATATAAGAAAAAGACCCTAAAATCAGGACTGTCCCTATAAAATTGGGACATCTGGTCACCCTATAGACACTATAACTCACAGACTGAACAGAGACACTGGATTTATGGCTTATTACAACAACCTGTGACCCACTAACAACCCCTCAGCTGACTAGAGACTGTTAACAGGCCACTTCACCTTGAATGCTCCCTTGAAACGTGTGTTAGCTACTTACGCTAAACCGTCTGCCCCACCTTGTATTGGGGGCCCCGAGCAGGGGCGGCTCTAGGTATTTAGCCACCCCAAGCACGGCAGCTTGCCTGCGGGAGGTCCCCGGTCCCACGGATTCGGCGGCGGCCTGCGGGAGGTCCGTCGAAGCCGCGGGACCAGCAGACCCTCCGCAGGCAAGCCGCCGAAGGCAGCCTGCCTGCCGCCCCGCGGCGCCGGCAGAGCGCCCCGTGGCCTCCGCCCTCGCGGCGCCGGCAGAGTGCCCCCGTGGCCTGCCGCCCTCGCGGCGCCGGCAGAGCGCCCCGTGGCCTGCCGCCCTCGCGGCGCCGGCAGAGCGCCCCGTGGCCTGCCGCCCTCGCGGCGCCGGCAGAGCGCCCCGTGGCCTGCCGCCCTCGCGGCGCCGGCAGAGCGCCCCGTGGCCTGCCGCCCTCGCGGCGCCGGCAGAGTGCCCCCCCCGTGGCCTGCCGCCCTCGCGGCGCCGGCAGAGTGCCCCCCCCCGTGGCCTGCCGCCCCAGGCACGTGCTTGGCGTGCTGGTGCCTGGAGCCACCCCTGGCCCCAAGGGCCTGCCCCACACCCGGGAAGCTCTGCCCAGCAGACCCAGCACCAGGCATCGGCTGCCCACCTCCCTGCGCCCTCCCCGCAGCCAGAGTCCGGCCTGGGGCTAGTTACAGCCGGGCCGGGAACCGACAGGCAGCAGGAGAGACACCCCCTCCCCCCGGACCCGGCTGTCTGCCCGGGCAAGGGCTGTTCCCTGCGGCCCGCCCCCGGGCCCCGCCCCCTGGGCTCGGCCCCGCCCCCTAGGCAGGCCTCGCACGGACTCTGCGGTCCGTGGGCGGGGCTAATGGCCCCGCCTCCTGGAAGGCTCCGGCCCCGGGTTTCTCCGGCCCGTGTAGCCCCGCCTCCCTCCGCTCTGTGACGTTCGCAGGGGGCGTGTCGGTGCCATGTGGGCGGACCAGGGAGCCCCCATGGAGGCGGAGCACGGAGCCCAGAGCCCCCGCCCGGAGTAAAGAGCCCCGCCCCCTCAGGGCCTAGCCCGCCCCCCGAACCCCCCTTCAGGGCAGCTTGCCCCTCCCCCCGGCCCGCCCTGCCCCCTCCAGGTCAACCGGCCCCTCCCTCCCCGACTAGCCCCCCCACCCCTCCTCCAAGCAACCCGCCCCTCCTCAGTGACTAGCCCCCACCCCTCCTCCAAGCAACCTGCCCCTCCCTCAGTGACTAGCCCCCACCCTTCAGGGCAGCTTGCCCTCCCCTCTGACTAGCCCCACTCTGCCCCCATCCCGCACCAGGGTCTTGCCCTCCCCACCTCCTGACACCAGTCTCCATTTTGTCTGCGTTGGGGCCATGGGCAGGGGCCGTAGGGGCAGTCCCCCCACATCCCTGCTGGCTCATGGGGAGACTCGGCCCGTGGTGGGCGAGGGGCCACCGGGGACTGACATGGGCTCTTGTCTTGCAGGGTGGCCGAGTTAGGGGCGTGGCAGCCGACTCACCTCCGCGTGGTCGTCCTGAGTGCCCGGTCACTGCGGGCCAAAGGGGGTGCTGGCTCCAGCAGCCCCTACGTGGTCATCCAGCTGCAAAAGCAGAAATACGTGACGTCAGTGGTGCCCCACAGCCTGACCCCCAAGTGGAGGGAGGAGTGCACACTCCAGCTGCCCAGCAGGCTGGATGATGCAAAGGAGCACTGTCTCGTCCTCACTGCCATGCACCACTCTCTCCATCGCCCCGACCAATTCCTGGGCCAGCTCTGCCTTCCCCTGGCACAGCTGTTCTGCGACAAGGCAAGGAGAAGGAATGAGTGAGTGTCACAGCTGCCCCCCTCCCCCTCATCCATGGGGCTGAGACCTGGGCCCAGGGAATGGAGGTGTCCTGGGGAACCATTTACCTCCTGCCCTTCTGTGGTTGACCTATGAGCCAGACACATTACCGGGACTCAGTCACGGTCACCTCTTCCTCCTGCCCTTTCTCCCGGGGTCTGTGTGAGGTGCAGCAGGGCTTCTCATGACCCCTTGTGCCCCAGAGCACAGAGCAGCACTATGGGGAGCTTTACCTTGTGGGGTTGAGCTCTCTGGTGCCAACATACAGTGGAATGGCAGGGTTGGAATCCCCTTTCTGGCAGGGTCCAAGGACTGATCCAGAGGACGTCGAAGCCCCCCATAAATGCACCTGGCCAGGTGTGCGGTGGGTGTGGGCCTTTCCGACTAGCTGATAAAAGACCCCTAGAAAGCATTGTCTCAGCTCGGGTGCAGAAAGCCTGTGACCAGGGGAAGGGAGAAAGACTGGTGGGAAAGGAGAGGGCAGAAGAAAGTGGCTCAGAGAGCTAGAGACCAGAACTGGGAGTGGGTGAGAGCAGAGCCACTGCACCACACAGGATGGGCTTTCCCGGCCCTATTTCTGAAAGGGGAGGATTCCATGCTGGCTCAGAAGTAAACAGGGGAGCCTGTGTGGCCAGGGCCGGGGGGCTTTTCCCCGGGGCAGTGAGGTGTAGCCACAAGATATAACTTCTAAGAGCAGGACTCAGCACAACCTTTAGCTCCCTTTACCTCCAGCCCCAGTCCTTAGTGGGCTGAGCCCTGTGAGTTCAGGACAAATAGAGCAGTGAAGGCTCGAGCAGCTTCCTGCATGGTTCATGGTGTTGTCTGGCGCAGATGGTTCAGGCTGCAATCCAGGCGTGGCAGACCTGACAAGGCGCGAGGGCAGCTGCAGCTCGAGCTCCAGTTCAAGCAGATCCTGTCTCCTGGCAGCGAGCCAGCATTCAGCATCCAAGGATCACAGTCCCTCTTCACTAAGCTCCGCAGCTGCATGAAGGGCCGAAGGAACAAGGTTTATCCCAAGGCGCAATCACCTTCCTTGTGTACGGTACGTGGCGTCTCTCTGGCCAGCCAGGTGTTTCACTCCCCTTATCTTGGGCCTCTGAGCGTGGCAGTTGTTAGCAGCATGTTGCTTACCCTGGAGGTAGCAGGTGGACTCCGTGGGGTGTTAAACTGCTCACCTCAGTGTTGGGGGCAGGATCTCAGCCTGGGGGACAGCAGCAATAGGCATTTTATCCTGGAACATGTCCCTGGAGACTTTGACCTGTGGAGTCTGGCCAGTGGCTGTGGAGAAGAACAGAACTCCCTGCCTCCCTCTCAACTAAGGGCACATCTCCTTGCAATCCTGGATGCCACAGGGCTCCCAAGGGTGACCCTGGCTGCCCCATGAGCTTCTCAGAGAAAGCAATTTAGCGGCACGATTTGAAGTGGGCATTGAAATGATGGAGCCAGGAGGTGAGAGGGGCCCAGCCTGCCAGGACTGCACACAGCCGTTGGATAAGGGCATGGTGGCCATAGAAGCTTAGGCTCGTGTGGCCCCAGGGGCACAACAGTGCTGAGAGCATTCCTCAAGGAACAGACCTAGGGAGGCAAAGCTTGCAGCATCTGAGTCTCCTGTGCTGACCTTGTTTGTTCCCTCTGGACAGAGCAACGATGAGGACTCCTCCTCCTCCTCCAGCATGCCCATTGAACCGGATCCATCAGCACTGATGGCCAGGGGCAGCGCTGGGGGCTCCGCACACGCAACTGGAGGTGAGTAGCTCCACGGGACAGGGAGGGGACAAGGGCTCAGTCTGGTCCCAGTGGATGTGGTCTCACCCTCACTGTCGGTTCAATAAGCCCTGAGACAGGGATTTGGGTCTCTCATTGTCTTCCCGAGCCAGACTCATAGACTCATAGACTTTAAGGTCAGAAGGGACCATTATGATCATCTAGTCCGACCTCCTGCACAACGCAGGCCACAGAATCTCACCCACCCACTTCTATAACAAACCCCTAACCTATGTCTGAGTTACTGAAGTCCCCAAATTGCAGTTTGAAGACCTCAAGCTGCAGAGAATCCTCCAGCAAGTGACCCGTGCCCCATGCTGCAGAGGAAGGCGAAAAACCCCCAGGGCCTCTGCCAATCTGCCCTGGAGGAAAATTCCTTCCCGACCCCAAATATGGCGATCAGTTAAACCCTGAGCATGTGGGCAAGACTCACCAGCCAGCACCCAGGAAAGAATTCTCTGTAGTAACTCAGATCCCAACCCATCTAACATCCCATCACAGACCACTGGGCATACTTACCTGCTGAGAATCAAAGATCAATTGCCAAATTAATTGCCAAAATTAGGCTATCCCATCATACCATCCCCTCCATAAATTTATCAAGCTTAGTCTTAAAGCCAGATATGTCTTTTGCCCTCACTACTCCCCTTGGAAGGCTGTTCCAGAACTTCACTCCTCTAATGGTTAGAAACCTTTGGCTAATTTCAAGTCTAAACTTCCTAGTGTCCAGTTTATATCCATTTGTTCTTGTGTCCACATTGTTACTAAGCTTAAATAATTCCTCTCCCTCCCTAATATTAATCCCTCTGATATATTTATAAAGAGCAATCATATCCCCCCTCAACCTTCTTTTGGTTAGGCTAAACAAGCCAAGCTCTTTCAGTCTCCTTTCATAAGACAGGTTTTCCATTCCTCGGATCATCCTAGTAGCCCGTCTCTGTATTCCAGATGAGGTCTCACCAGTGCCTTGTATAACGGTACTAACACCTGGAAATTTTTGCTGGAAATTCCTCGCCTGATGCATCCTAAAACCGCATTAGCTTTTTTAACAGCCATATCACATTGGCAGCTCATAGTCATCCTGTGATCAACCAATACTCTGAGGTCCTTCTCCTCCTCTGTTACTTCCAACTGATGCGTCCCCAATTTATAACTAAAATTCTTGTTATTAATCCCTAAATGCATGACCTTGCACTTTTCACTATTAAATTTCACAATGAGACTCAGTGATCTGGTGATAAGGAGACCCCCAAAGAACCTCCCTTCCCCGGACGTAGCAGCTGTGGGAGCAGCCCTCAGGATGGGCCTTTAGCACTGCCAGGCAGGGCCTTTTCACTAGTACCAGCCTTGATCCCTCAGCTCCTTGGGGGATCCCAGGATGGGCTGATGAGAGGCCTGCAGACCTTTGTCCTCCCAACACATGTAGCACAGTCAGCACTGGGAGCTTCCCCTCTGCCAAACAACTCGTCCCCACACCAAGACAGAGGGGTTCAGCCCCTGGGAACAAGGGGGTCAGTGGACACCTGCCCTCTGGGAACAGCCCAAAGATATTAGTTAATTCTGCACAGGTCCCAAAACCAACAGCAGAGGGTCAGAATTTGGATCTTTGCCTGATTTTTTCACCAGCCCCCTTGGCACCCAGAGATTAAATTTGGCCTTGGGAACTGCATGGCTGATGAGAGCCTCTAGGCCAGACTCCTGACTCATGCTGCCTGTGCTCCCCGCCTTCTGCCCCGAGTGCTCGGGAGAGCCTGACGGCTGGAGGAGTGAGCTGGATGACGGTGGGGTCAGGCAGCCTAGGACTTGGCTCCACAGATGACTTGCTCCTGGGATCCTCAGACCTCAGGGGAAAGCCATAGTAAGTCCCCTCTGGTACTGCCTGGAGGCTCATGCTGAGCACCCATCCAGGGCATGTTCACACCTGTCCAGGAATCTGTCCATGCAATGGGTTCCTACCCTTTCTGTCGCACCTCTATGGCTGCATTCATGGACTGCTGGCAGCTTTTCCTTTTCTCATTTCCAACCCTTTGTTCCTTGTCTCAGCTCCAGGCACCCACGTAACTAATCCCTCTTCCCTCAAGGGGTTCACCCCATTGTGAGGTGTGTAGATTTATCCTGCATCCCTCCTCCCTTGCTATGCCAAGATGGGCATCCAGCTCTGTGAATTGGTCTCTCCAGCACCCCCAACTCACAGTTACTGCTCTTCTTGGCACTGCCTCTAGTCATGGGTGTCTTTGGTAACGTGGTACCCAGATACCTCGGTGATGGGTGCAGTATAATGATACAGAGGGAAAGGAGCACAGCATTCCAGGTACAGTCACAGCCCTATTGCAGGCTTTCCCTTCCCTCCGTCCAGTACTTCTGCACATGCAGCTCCAAAATGCAGTGACCAGCTCGAGTCTCCTTCCCCTCTCTCCTCCCAGACACATCTGATGTAACCCCTGGTTTCTCTCCTCTCCAGCAGCTCCTGCTGCAATGGCTCCGTCCCTGTGCACTGAGCTGCGGCTAAGGACCTATCTCTCCAAAGAGGTAGCCTACGAGGCCCCCTCGGTCACAGCCAAGTACCCAGCTTCCTCCTCCAGCCAGCCTGACCAGTGGGTTGCCCTGCAGCAGCACCCCAAGAAGAAATCTCAGCTGCTGAAGGAGGATAACTCAGAGTCATTGGAGGACTCCCCTGAGACACCTCAGGCCAGTAGCCCACCCCTACGCAGGACACAGGAGGGTGGCATCCCCCCACAGAGCTCACAAACCCTGTACACCTTCAGGATGAGCCTTTCCCACCCTACCAGCACTAAGCCGCTGGGCACCACCTCTGGGCACAGCTGCACCTGGAGGCGCCAGCTAAAGTTGCTCAGAGGCTGCCATATCTGCTTGAGATGCTTTGGATTGAGACTCAAGCCCTGACCCAGGTGCTGTGGCTTCCCTCCGTTCCCCCTCCTGGGCGCTTTACAAATTCATACCATTTGGAGCAGGAGGTGCTGGCAAGACTAGTGATTCCATAGTGCATGAGATACCCCCACCCAAAGCTCTACCAGTCAGTCACCCCACCCCCCGCACTGATGGCACGGGCCCAGGCAGGAGGCAGCTGCAGTAGAGGAACTTGGAGGCTTTCTGCCCAGCCAGAGCTAGAGGCAACCCTCTGAGCCCTTAACTCCCCCGTGGACCCAGAGCTTTCCCCTCTGTCCAACCCAGACAGGCTTGCCCCATCACCCCACCCTCACCTGCCCCATGATTGTTATTCATTCCTCAGGGTGGAGCTAAGCACTTCGCCCCATGATCTCTCCTCACCCCCACCCACAGCAATTACCCCCGGTGCCAGTTCAGATGTGCAGAAAAAACCTTTTGAGTTTGCCATGAAGCGACAGGGCCATCCTGTTCCCTGGGGCTGCTCTGCTCTCACCCTCATGCGCCTGCAGGGGATTGCAGGAGGGCAGCAGGTTCCTGCTTTAGGGGGTATTACCAGGGGCCAGTGCAGCTTGTGGGAGCCTGGCCCATGAGCTGAGCCTTGTAGTCCCAACCCCCACCATGTGCAGCCCCCGTTCTGAGCAGAACATGGCCTTTCTCTAAGAGCTGATATCAGGCCCTGAGCCGAGTGGACTTTTCCACCAAAGCAGAGCCTGGCATGAGGGTGGGCAGCCCCCACAGCAGATCTGGGACCTCCAGCTGCAAGGTTGCTGTTCCATTCAGCATCCTGTGATGCACCCAGCAGGACACTGTCACGCCTGGCCTGATGGCTGCAGAAGGCAGTGAAACCCTCCTGCGGGCTGGAAGAGCTGGATTTGCTTCCTCACCCCGTCTCACAACAATGAGAACAGGTTGGGGGTGAGAGGTTTAAACCCAGTAGAAGGAGCCACTTTCTGCAGCACTGATCCTCCAGCGGCTGCAGGAGCAGAACCCAGCCGTCCTAGCTCTACCAAGGGCCTGCTCCAGTGCATAAGCTGAGCAGTTATGGGGCAGCAGGTTCTTGGGCTAGCATGGCCCAGTGTACAGAGCAGCTGCTGTTGGCCGCAGCTGGAGGGGCTGGCAGCCTCTCGGTCCAGGAAGGAAGCTCAGTTCAGAGATTCCCCAAGGTCAGGTGGGACCTTAGTGATCGTCTAGTCCGAGCTCCTGTATAGCACAGACCAGAGACCTGCCCCCAAACTATTCCTGGAGCAGAAGCAGTCGGGATTTTAAAATGGTCAGTGGTGGAGAGTCCCCCAGGGCCCTGGGGAAGTTGTTCCTGTGGTTAATTACACACAAACAGACACTCCTCTGGTCCTTCTCTAACCAGAAACATTCACAGGCCTGTGCTGTTCCCTGGGGTAGGCAGTCTCAGAACCCTGCCCCCTGCAGTACAGGAAGCTCCATCTCTGGATGCTGGGGAGGAGCTCTGGGCTGGATTCTTGCACGGACACCATCCATGGCTCCCCTGGCTTTAATGCTACCACTGCAGTGAATTAGCAGCCATTACATTCCAGGGAAACACACCGTACAGGATTTCGTAACTAGAGCTGGGAGAGGGCAGGGCCGGGAGAGAAGAGGGCACCAGATACTCACTCAAGCCCCATGGAGAAGGCTGGGGTATGTTGTGTACTGTGAGAAGTGGCACTGGCACTGCTGGCGCTCTGGGGGAATGCAGCCGGTGAGCAGTGACATGCTCAGTAGCTGGGGTTCAACAGAAACACGACCTTACTCCACAGAAAGCAGGGGTGGGCAGCGGGACCTAGAAGCCACATGAAGGGGAATGGGAAGTTCTGGGCAGTATTGTAGCCAATACGTCCCATCCTCTGCTGAAACCCCAGCCCGTGTTAATGGGGTTCTGGGCCCCATGGCTCCACTGCATCAACCAAACCTCTCTTGGGAGCCTCCTGCCCTGACTGCGGCAGTTCCAGTGGGCCTGCCAGGGAGCTGGGGCACTGGCAGACACTCACAGCCTGGCTTTCATCCCTGCTTCCTCTTGGAATCACAGAGCAGTAGGACAGCAAGGGAGCGAGAAGCGGGAATGGTGCCTGACCGAGGTTGGCATATGGGCGCTGGCATGGAAAGCAGGGCGTGGCTCAGTGCATTGACATCACATGGTCCTGATAGGTCTTTATTGTCTCCTTCGAGCCATGGCCAGCACAAGGAGGGAGCGGCCTTCCTGCGGTAATGGCAGCATCTGTGCTGGGGGCCACAGCGTCTCGGTTTCAGTTCTGCCCGTCCAGCTGGGCTGGCTCCTCAGCCCTCTTCCAGCCTGTCGCCTCCATGCTCCAGCCCTCGCGCTCAGCTGCCGCAGTGAACCTGCCCTGCTCGAAAGGCCCCGCTGAAGTCCCTGGGCATCTCAGCATGGCAAGCATGACTGGGGCCTAGGGCAGGCTGCTCAGCTGAATGTGCACCAGGGGGTCTTGCTGGCATCACAGTCCAGCAGGATATTGAGGACAGTGCAGGGAGCTCCAGCCACACTCAGCGCCGTCCGGGACTCAATCTGATACCTCACGTTGTTCAGGCCCCCATCCCGATCCACCTTGAACTGCTCCTGAGAAAGACAACACGGCATTCAGTTCCCACCCAGCAGAAAGGCCAGTGTGTAGGGCTAGCCGAGATGGGACCAGAGCAGGGGAGAGGGCAGAGCCAGCAGGGACAGGGCTAGAGCAACAGGCTGGGCTGGCTCAGACGCATGCAGCCACCTGCCGGTCACAGAGAGACACCATTTCCCTGGGAGCCCCTTCTCCCTTCCCCTTCAGTGCAGAGGGCAGCAGGGCCCCTGCCCTGCCCCAAGGGAGCAGCTCACACCTGCTTCTGGGTAGCAATGCGCTTCTGGTCTCGCTTCCTCCAGGCTGGGTCGTGCAGGTGCTGGAAGGTCTTGTATCCAGTCTTTATTCCCGAGGGGCGGAAAAGCTGGGGGAAGAGCGGAGCGTGCATTAGTCACTGGAGTCCCTGCCCTAAGCCAGGTGCCCAGGCCCAAAGCTTCCTGCACCCCGTCACCCCCTCCCCTGGGCACAGCAGGACCTTTGGGAGGCTAGGCAGAGGGGCCAGCAGGGAGCTAGGCTGTCCTCTCCCAGGCATTGACAAAGATCCTGGTGGCCATGCCTGGGGAACGGTGTTTTCTCTGGCCAGGAGCCTGAAGAGCATCCCTACCTGGAGGCCAGCTCCTTTGATCCGGCGATAGAACTCATCATCCTCTCGCCCCCAGCCCCAGAAGCGGTTGGACATCCCATTGCACTGAAATGAGAGGGTGTCTCAGGGGTAGAAGCTTGTGATGTCCCCCTCATGCAGCATCTGCCTGATGCACACACCCAGCGTAACCTCTGCAGCGAGGCAGATGGAGAGCAGTCCCATGGGGGAGAGCCATGGCCAGACCCTGGGGCACAAGGCCAGAGCACAGGGAACTACAGCCAGACCCCAACCAGCTCAGCCCATGAGCCCCTATTCCCTCCCCATCGTGTCGCCCCTTTCACATTTCCAGAGTGGAGAAAAGTGACTCACAAACAAGGAATCCTCCCCCAAACAGACAAGGACCTTACCCCACTCTGTGCCAGGACTTACCATCTCGTAGTGCTGCTTGGTGAGCAGGAGGATGCCGCCCACATAGGTTTTGTAGTGGTACAGCGGGTGCAGCTCTGGGGATGCCACATGGAAGGGCCCTGCTTCCGGGAAGCTGTAGTCCAGCTCCTCATTACGGGGCAGGAGGTCAACGTCGTGCATGGCAATGTAATCGGTGTCATTGCCGCTCTCCAGGAAGCCAACGTTGATCAGAGATGCTCTGTTAAACCTGCTCAAGACACCAGGAAAATCTTGTCCCAGCACCAGGAGCGTCAGGCCCCACGTGCTGCAACTCAACCCTGAAACCACACCCATGCAGAGGGAACAGCCGCACCCGGGCACTGTGGCTAATAAGGGGCTAAAGCAACTAACATTGACAGTGCCTGTTCTAAGGGAAGCCCTTTGGGAAAATGAGCTGGAGGCTGGACAGACGTTCGGCAAGGAGATGACATGTAAGAGGCAAAGCATTGGTGTGGCTGGCATATTGGGAGGGCCACCTGGAGGCCAGGCAAGGCCAGCAGGGAGGGGCTAAAGAGTGGTAAAGTGGGCTCTTGGAAGAGGTGACCGAGACGGGTGGGCATACGGGGGAGCATTAAGGCTGATCTGAGGACACTAGCAAATATTGTGTCTTGCAGCTTTCCCCTGGCTCTCAGAGCTCCAGCCTCACAGAGCTCATAGTCAGGAAGAAAGGCTAGTGGCCTACAGTTAAATTTTCCTCTCCTGCTCACGTCCGGCCCTGGGAAAGGAGACTGGAGAAGGAAAATAGCCCTTTATCTTTCTACAGACTCTTCCACAGAGACCCTCGTAGCCCCTCATCATCTACAAAACTTGGCTCAACACAACACCTCCAGGCTCAGAGTATCTGAAATTCCAGCTGCTCACACCCCAGCTTTCCTCAGTCCCCACACGCTCAGCCCAGCAAAGAGAAAAGAAATGGACCTGACTAAGCCCTGATGGTCAAACTCCCGCATCCCAGGAGAGGAGGAGAGTGTGATCCCCATTTTATAGCTGAGAAAACTGGGACATGGGACAGGGTGGCAGAGCAAGTCTAGAACCCCTCATGGCACAAATAATGCCCTGGGGAAGGGGCTGCTCCAAGCCTGGTACCTTGGGCCCCAAAGTGCCCTGGTGGCACAGGGATAGCACCTGGGGCAAAGCTTAGCTCTGCGGGTGGCAAAGGACCATACCTGTAATGATCCACCTGGTTGAGCACAAAGATGTGGTGGCGGATCCTCTTCCTGCTGAGGAAGCGATGCATGTGGGGCACGAAAGCCAACAGCTCCTCGAAGCGTTCCCGGAACGGGATCAGCAGCGCCAGGCGGTGGGGGCCCCACGATGGGTCCTCAGCCCATGAGGCCCGGGACTCCGGGGGGCAAGGCTTCAGGGGGTTGGGGGCCACTGCCCCGCGGCCCTGACGGGCCACATCACCTGAGCAGCTGAGCTGCAGCCACAGCAGTGAGGCAAAGCCCAGAAGCAGCGCCGCAAAGAAGAGCCGGAAAACGGAGCATTTCCGCGGCAGGAGGGCCAGCAGCCAGCGGGACCTGGGGTGGGGTGGGGTGGGGTGGGGAGTCAGGGCCCAGAGTGCGCTGCCCACGGCTGGCTCCCCACACAGTCGCCCCCTGCCCCGCAGGGCCGGCCTCGTCCTGTTCCTCCACCCAAAGACCCCGTCCGCTCCCCCACACCTCCTCCACAGACCCCTCCCTGCCCCCCCAATCCCTCCCTGACCCCTCCTTGTCCCCCGGCGCCTGCCCCCCCCACAGACCTCTCCCTGCCTCCCGGAGCCTGCCCTGCCCCCGACCCCTCCTTGTCCCCCGGCGCCTGCCCTGCCCCCCCCCACAGACCCCCTCCTTGTCCCCCGGCGCCTGCCCCGATCCCCCCCCCACAGACCCCCTCCTTGTCCCCCGGCGCCTGCCCCGATCCCCCCACAGACCTCTCCTGCCTCCCGGAGCCTGCCCTGCCCCACAGACCCCCTCCTTGTCCCCCGGCGCCTGCCCCCCTCGGAACCCGCCCCGTCCCGCTCTCACCCGGCTTCCTCCCGCACATACACCGCCGGCTTCCTCCGGGACGGGAACATGCTCCCATGCGGCGCCGGGGGCGGCTCCCGGCTCCGTCCCCCCGGGCCCGGGGCTGCCCGGACACGCTGGCTCAGACACCCGGTCCGGCGCCGAGCGGGGTCCCCCGGAAACGCGGGTCGGTCCCGCCGTTCCGCCTGCACGGGGGTTCCGGCCCGGGCGGGCACCAGCCGCTCCCCCTGTCCTCGGCCCAGGCAGCCGTGGAGGTGGCACCTGCCGCCACAGGCGGCTTAACGCCACGTAAGCAGTCCCGGGCCGAGCATCCCCCCACAGCATTGGTGGTGCCGGGCGGCCTCCGGCCTCTCACGCGGAGGGGCACAGCCCAGGGAGTTACAAGAACACAAGACAGCTGCCAGCCATACCCCCCGAGTCACCGCTACCTCACCCTCCAGGGCACGGATCACCAGCTGCCACCACATGCACGAGGTAGCTTGCCCGGCCCGTGGGGGAGAGACTTCCCTCTCCCGCAAAGGGTTTTCTTCCAAGCTGCAGTCCCTTTTCCACTGAGCAGGCTCAGAAGGCAAGAATCTGGGGACACACACAAGCCCGTCCTCAGAGCACTCTTTATTAGGAATCCACGATACAGGACAAAGTAGCCAAACGTTAGTAACCAAGTGACCCAACACCCGCTTTGCCTCCCTGCTGTACAGGGAAAAGGTGGCTGCAGCACTGTGGAACAGGAAGCAGAGTGTGACCCCTCACCGTGCCCCTATGAGCAGCAGAGAGGCACACTATTATACCATCTAGAAAAGGAATGACTGCTGAAGTGGGAAGATGGGTCAGCTTTGCCTTGTGCTCAGATCCCTGTTAACATACTAGGAAAACAAACACTACACTAAAATATGCAGCCATCCCTGCATAGAAACTTGTGGGGTTTTAATGCCCCAGTACTCCTATTCCGCAGTGATCAGCACCTTGGAAATACCCATGGCAGACACACAATGCTGTTGCCTCAGCCCCAAGGCAGCTAGTTCCAACCCCTGTGCAGTCCCTTCACATTATGCATTTTACACAGATTAATACACACTCAATGCTGGGACAGACCACGAGCCTCAGGGTGGTGTGGTAGTGCAGAGGCCCCTGCCCCATCACAATCAGTTCTGTCCTCTCTGAGGTGATCCAATGGCAGCATAGAGCAGCCAGTTCCGGACATAGTCATGCAGATTTCAGCACCTGGCTGAAGGTTCTGTGTACAAGGGAGCTGTTTGCTCAAGCTTCCTTCTCCCTTTATACCAGCTTCTTGGCATGAAGAAAATACTTGGGGTTCTAGTTGAAGGGATGAGGATTCCAGCCTTCTTGGAAAGGGGAGCACAGCTCATTGTAGGGGGTGAGCCTTGGAAGAGGAGGAAATCCACAGGCAGACAGACAGACTCCACCCACACTGCCAGAGAGTTCAAACACAACTCAGAGGAAGAAAGGCCGAGAGTTCCTGGGGAAGGTCAGTGTACCTCAGAGGAATCCATGCAGGATAACACTCTACCCCTTATTCCCAGGGAAGATGGTCTAGTGGTTAGGGTGCTAGTCTGAGACTTGGATTCAAGTTCCTGCTCTGCCACAGACTTTGTGCAGAACCTAAGCCAAGTCACTTAGTCTCTGGGGCTCAGTTCCCATCTGTAACATGACAAGAATAGCCCTGCCTGCCTTCCAGGGGTGCCAAGGATAAATGTATCAAAGACTGTGAGGCACTCAGATAGTACACTGATGGGGCCATGGAAGCACCACAGACCGAATGTGAGTGACTGAAACACTGTAACAAACCAATACAAGGAAATCCCACCCAGACTGGGAGGGAGGGAGGGCGGGAAGTGGTGGAGGCAGGTGACACTTAGCCCAGGCAGCTGGAGGGTTGGGAGAAGGTAGGCATGACCAGGCCAGGCTGCTGAAACTCATGGAGTTGCTTCTGTTAAGAGAGGGCTGTTTGCTCATGCTGTGTGCCCTCTTTATACCAGTTTCTTGGCTTCAAAGAAACTCTTGAGGTGCCTCATCTGCCATATGCCAATGGCAACAAGAATGAGGGTCTGGACAATGGACCACCAGAGAACCCGCTGGTTGGTGCTCTCACTGGTCTGGCGGAACCGCTCCTCTCGCCACTGCAGCAAGGAAACAACGGGTCAGAGAAGCAAATACAGACCGATCCTCCCAGGCCCCAGAGACCAGTGACTTCCCATGGCCCTCAGAACTCTCTAGTAGTCACGGTCCAGCTGGGTAGGTCTCCCTCCCAGCAACCTCCTTCCCAAACCATGAACACAGCCCCTGCTGCATCTCCAGTGTAGAGTGCAGCACTGGCCAGGCTGCTTCAGGTTCCTCACCCGCTGGTAGTTCTGCTCCTTCTGGATTTGCTCCACCTGCTCAATGAGCTGCCGCACCCGGAGCTGCAGCTCACTCAGCTTGTCCTTGGCAGCAATCTCAGCATAGTCATTGGCATGTTCCCCCACCTGGATATCCAGATGTACCCTCTGCAGCAAGACAAGAGAACACAATCAGGTGTTCTGCCCCAGCACAATGCTACATGGAGGGTCCATCCCTCCCCTCTCTTTCCTGCATGGGCCCCCCTTACCAGCATACCCCCTGCAAAGAGGGAGAATTTGGTGGAGTTAGAATGCAGGCAGATCTGATGCTCTCCAGGAGTGTGCGAGGTGAAGGTGAATCTGCCCTCAGAGCCATACTGCCTCGACAAGATGACCTGGAAGAGAAGGACAGGGCAGTAATGGCAAGCTCCAGAGCACAGCCAATCCAGAATTTGAATACAGTAAATCCATGGATCTGACAGCAGGGTGCATCAAGCTTTCTGGCAGAACATTTGGTACTAAGGGTCTGTCTGCCCAAAACAAATTGTTTAGTGGTGAGAACTAGGTAGCAAGGCAGATTTACAGGGGCTAGAGACCCTCTTCAAATCCCCTGTGCTATCTGCCCAGGTGACAGTTAAAGCACCACATTGGGCCAAGAACATAGGGCCAGATCAGCATTTCAGTTAGTTGCTCTCCTGAAAGTCCATTCTGCTGAACCTTAGAATCTGTTCATTAACAATTTCAAAACAAGCAGGGCTCCAACCAAATGCACTGGGGAGGAGGGGATGGGAACTGCCAGAGAAGGAAGGTTGGGCCTAGATGGAGCTCTAAGTTCAGGACCAGACCATCAATAAGTCTAGGGTCTTAGATCATGGAGTTTAACTAGACTGGGAAGGGATGGTGTCCCTAGACTCTGTTTGCCAGAAGCTGGGAATGGGTGACGGGATGAATCACTTGCTGATCCCCTGTTCTATTCATTCCCTGTGGGGCACCTGGCATTGGCCACTGTTGGCAGACAGGATACTGGGCTAGATGGACCTTTGGTCTGACCCAGTACGGCTGTTCTTATGACTGGAAGTGAGTGGGCACCATGTACCACAGGGGTCAGCAGTCACTGCACTGATTAAAGTAGCTGACTCTGCAGAGAAGCAGCTAAAAAAATATTTTTCTAATTTCATAGTTCAAACTGGAATTTATAGAACTAGATTCAACATCATGTTGCTAAGAACCTCTCAGAACCAGGCAGCAAAAGAAAAATCAGGCAGGTGCAGCTAAACCTAGAGCTTGCCCACATGCCACAAAGACAGCCTGTTCCATAGCAGAACCACTAGTATCTATGGTGATTTCATACCAGTGAAATCTGGTGTCTCACGAGTCAACATGCTACATGGACAAAGCCTTAATGGTCTATGTGTGGCACCTGCCTAGGGAGGTTGGGGAATCTCCATCATTCGAGATTTTTTAAGAGCAGGTTAGACAAAAACCTGGCCGGGATGGTCTAGACTCTAGATAACACTTAGTCCTGCCAGAAGTGCAGGGGACTGGACTAGATGACCTCCCGAAGTCCCTTCCAGTCCTATGAAACAGAGCAGCCAACGTTAGAGCCCAGGTAGGACAACTCAGTGGAACTGCAAGCAGATGCTGAAGGGGTGCCCCTCACCATGGGCACTGACTCTGGGCTGCTCAGTCCCATTACCCTGCTACTGTAGCTTTCGGGCTCCAATGGGATGGGTATGAGGGCAGATTCAGGTTGGGGAACCAGAGCACCTGTGCTGACCAGGGGCTGAAAGATGTGCCAGTATCTTCTCCTCCCAACCCAGGTACCTTATCATCAGGGTCCTTCACCTCCACAAACATGCCAAGCCCAGGTGTGGCAGGCATGTAATCCTCCCGCTGCTTATCATATAGCTGGGTACGGTAATTCCCTGCAGGGGAGGGCAACACTATCAGAACCATCCTGGTCAAACACATAACAGCCCCCAGCACCATGCCTGTCTACCCCCCACCCCCCGAGCCACAGACTTTCCTCCTATCCCCCCTGCACCCATCCCCTTCCTGTCCCCCATCCTCCTCCCGCACCTGTCCCCCTGCTGTCCCCCCCCGGCACCTGTCCCCCTGCTGTCCCCCCCCGGCACCTGTCCCCCTGCTGTCCCCCCCCGCACCTGTCCCCCGTTGTCCCCCCCCCGGCGGTGCGCCCCCCGCACCTATCACCATGGTCTCGTCCGGGATCTCCTCAATGAAGCAGCGGCGCTCGGTCTCGCCCAGGTGGAAGTAGAGGCCGAAGCTGCGGGACACGGCGCCAACGAGCAGCAGCAGGACCAAGCCCAGGAGTCCGCCGCGAGCCGCCATCTTGCCCGCCGAACGCCACGTAAGGCTGCGCGCAGCCCCGGGAGGGCAGGACTACAACTCCCAGCAGCCCCTGCGCGATCAGCGCCGCGTGCCACAAAACGCCTTATAAGGCTGCCCGCAGCAGCAAGGGACAGGACTACAACTCCCGGCAGCCCCTGCGCACTCAGCCCCGCGGCCACCAAAGGCTGCGCGCAGCTCACGGGACGGGACTACAACTCCCGGCAGCCCCGCTCGCCGAGGCAGACGGGCGGTGCGAGCCCTATAACAATCCCCTCGCGGGCCCGGCCGGCAACAGACCTTCATCCCCCCACAGCCGGGTCTGTCTGGGGGCGGCACCGGCCAGCACGGCAGGAGCCGCGGGGAGGGGGAGCTGCTGCGCCCACCTCCACGGGGGGCGGGAGAGAGAGAGAGAGACCCCCCCCCCAGCCCTGCCCCACCCCTGGAGCCAGTGCTGGATCCCCCAGGAGAGCCCGTGCCGGTGCAGTGCTTGCTCATCACTTCCTGCTGGTTTGACACAGCTACCCAGGAGGAGCCAAGGCAGAAACAAGATACCAAAATACTCCTGTTATTTCTCCAAAAACAGCTTGTTAGAAACCAAAGTTTTGTACAATCCCCCATAGAAAAGATCACATTTGGGGCCGGGGTCAGGCCAGCGTCTCCGCTAGTAAAAACGCTTGTTCCTCTCCTGCCGTCTCTGGAAGACTACAGCCCCCACCACAGCACACACGATGATGCCCAGCAGGGCGCAGAGCAGCAGCAGGAACACCTTCCAGCCAGTCAGGGGCCCACTTCGGAAATTCCCTGTCGGGTCATCCACGTTGTCTGTGGGCAGGAAAGAACAAGGCTTAGAGCAGAGAGATTTACACACACGTCTCCTATTCCACCTTGAGCTTGGGATCTCACATGGTTAACAAATGGGCTAATGCTGACCTGCCAAATCCCCCTCCCAAGAGAGTGGCTTTTGGGCAAGTCAATGTCACACGTTACTGTGTTAAGAGCAAGCAGGGAGATTCCATTGCTCAGGGTGGGGTAGCAAAATCCCCACACAACGCCAGGCTGCATGTGAGAAATGCCCTCCCACCACAGATGCTATGCAGTGTTGGATCTCATGCTGCATGTGGCTGAGGGTCCAGCATTGGTCTATCTAGGTCCTTGCCAGGGACTAGCTGAGCACTCAGCAGGCCTGAAGGGATGACACAGGAACCCTCTCTATCATGGGTCCCCAGAGCCCAGAAGATTCACCTTTTGGTGACTTAAGGAGGCTGACACTGGGCTCAATCTTTGTCCAGTCGATGTTCTCTTCCTCTGGTGGATGCTCTACCATCAGCTGAAATAGCTTCATTGAGATGATGTCATGATTGTCTAGGAAACAAGAATCAATTATTAGACGATAGCACAGCCCTTTCCAAGCTGCATGCCCTCAAAGGCCCATGAAAAGATTCCTCTTGTGCTCTCTCATGCCCTAGTCTCCCCCAGGCCCACCCTCCCTGACTCAGAAACCTGGCTTCCATGTGGGAGGCTTTCCCCAGCTGCCTAGCCAAAGAGCTTGCTCTCTTTCCCAGGCTGCCTGTCTCCTCTCCTGCATGGTTAAGAATTCCAAGTGCTCAGCCCACTGCAAGGCAGCACTGGAACACCACTCCACCCACAGCACCATGCCCCAGCTCCTCCAGTTCAAAAGGAGCTCTCACCAGACAGGTCCCCTGTGCCAGCAGAAGCCCCAAAGAAGTAGCCAGTGGGCAGTCGGACTCCTGCAACATCAATGCAGTTCTTCCACTCATTCTTGTCCTCCACATCGGTCATCACCTGCCAGGAAAAGGCAATGTCATTTCAGGGCGCAGAAGCAAGGGCATCAGAGCCTTCTCAAAAGTGGGGGTGCCAGGGGCCCCCACCACCAGCCAAGCTGGAAGCAGGAGTGGGGCCAGGAGTCCACCCCACCCAAGGCCAAAAGCAGCCCCCTTCCCGTGTCCAGGCTCCACGTCCGGCCCAGGGCAGGCAGAGATGGAGGGTATGTATTGGCTTCCCACAGCTGCCCATGTGGCTCTCCTCGACCCAGCTCCGGCCAGGTCTTGGAGCTGCAGCCCAGCCACAGTTAAGAGCTGCGCAAGCAGTTGTGGGGAGCCACGGCACGGACCCTCCACTTGCCTGTGGTGTGAGGTATCTGCCATCAGCAGCCCCCGGCCTCTGTTCCCGTTCCCCCAAGGCAGGCGGAGGGTCCATGCTGCGGTTCCCACCTTAGCGGGCTGTGGCTCCGAGGCCTGCCCTGCCCCACATAGCCAGGTCGGGAAGAGCCACACAAGCAGCAGTGGGGAGCCAGCACAGAGTCGTGGACAATCTACCTCCACCGGGCCGGGAGCCCAGGGGCTGCTGTCAGCCCTCCCCTTCCCATGCAGGCAGGTGGAGGGTCCATGTGCATGGCTCCCACAACTGCCCAGGTTCCCCTCCCCAGGGGAACTCCATGCCAGCCTGGCAGTGGGGGGAGTCTCGGGGGGAAAGGAGGGGGTCTGCCCCAGCAAAATTCCACTTTGAAAAAGTGGAAGAGCCCTGGCCCCCTCTGTTCTGGCACCACTGGCACAGAGTTCAGCCCAGCCCTCTCTCTAGAGCCACGGTGGCAAGAGGGCAAGTTGGCTGATCCAGGTGATGGGAGGACAGCTCTTTCTCAGCACATCACCCCTTGGTCTTAGTCTTGGCAGTGAGCCATGCAGTTGGGTTTGGCTGCAGAGAGCCTGCAACAAGCATGAAGCTCAGCGCCATCTCCCAAATCCACCTCACCGTCAGCCGGCCCCTGGAGTAACGAACTGCCAGGAAAGTGTCATGGTTCTGATTTCGAAGATCAGCTGTGCAGCCCGATAGCTCTGTCCAGCGCCCATCCTTACTATGATCATAGGCCAGGGAGCCGTTGTTCACCATGGCAGAAATGTACGGGAACACCCGCTGGAGGGGCAGAGAAGGAGAACATTATTCCGAGCCTTCTACAGGTTCGGAGAGATCTGCATTCTGCATGAGGGGCAGATATGTCCCACAAGTCTGAGCCTCCACCTGGCAGGACCCATGTGCATCTAGGCACCTTACCAGGGCACAGACATCCCTCTGAAGCTATGGCTTTGCCTAAAGGGACCCGATGAAGAAGAGCAGCAAATAAGTCAAAGGTTCTTTTCTAGCTTGACCTCAGGATGTGTTTTGTTGAGGGAAACAGATGTAGCGAGACCCTGCTATCCAGTCCTTAGGCCACACTTGGGAAATGCATCTCAGCTGGAGCACACAAAACTATCAGATGAGCACGGAATTAGGAAGGCTCCAAGCAAGGGCCAGTCATGCAGTTCTCTCTGCCTGCCCATCCTAAGCACAGACAATGGCCAGCTCCATCAGGTTTGTAGTGAGAAATAAACCTCCCTGCTAACATTTTCTTCCTTCCTGACATGCTTCTGACCCCTTCGATACAGGATGGGCCGCCTCAGATCTCAATTATTTTTATTATTTGTATTCCAGTAGCACCTAGGAAACCAGGATCACATTGTGCTAGGCACTGTACAAGCACCGTTCCAAAGAACTTACAATTGAATTATAAAACAAGAGACACCAGACAGACATAGACAGATGTGAAAGTACAAGCAAACAATAAGACATTACTGGTTGGCATGAAAGGCAGCAGTCTCTGCACACCAGTGGCTTAGTCATTGTCAATCTTTTTTTTTTTTTTTTGGCAGGCATGACAGCAAAGGAGAGCCTTTGGAAGACTGCTGAAGGAGCTTTGCAGATGCTCAGGGAGAGCTCCTCCCAAGTATCACGGGCAGCATGGGAGAAAGCACAAAGGTGTTCATTTGAAAATATAGACAAACGAGCAGTGGAAGCTGGCATCATGAAATCAATCAGATGCAAGCATCCAAAGATCAGTAGTGAGCGAGAGAGGACAGGTAGTGGGGAGAGGCCACGAAGGGCCTTGAAAGTGAAGACAAGCAGCTTGTGTTTGATGAGACAGAGAAGACTGAGCCAGTGGCTCTTGTTAGATGAAAGTTACCATGGCAGCCAGAAGATGTAACGAGACTTGCACACACATGGGAGAAACGAAGAGAATCAATAACAAAAATACACCCCCTTGTGAGCACATTTTGGATGGATTTCTGCCAAACTGAGCTGAGAGTTTAAGAGTTAATACAGGAATGATTAGACTGAAGTTTTCCTTCTCATCTCCATTTCTATCATGTATTTGCAACCAAGGGCAGGACTAATCTGGCAGAACTGACCTATGATCTAGCAACGGACATTTAGTAAATCATCGTCATAAGGGCTGAAAGCTCCCTGAGAGACCTGGATGAAGTGAGGGAACTCTCAGGGCAGGTTTTCTTTGATCTGCAATTTTAAGTTTTTCCTTTGTATATTTAGTAAGTGGCACGAGGGTCATGTTTCTTCCTTGCATCTCTCCCCTAGGTCAGCAGGAATTAGAGACCCTGAAAATAGGTTCTTTCTAGCTGACTCAACATGTCCTAACCCTCTCCTTTTTCCTACTACATACATCTCTTCCTCTCCCTTCCACTGCCCCCCAGTACAGTCAGGCTAGCCCCAGCCCCGTGCCCACACCACAAGTGATATGCCAAGACCACATAGCAAGAAAAGACAGCTCCTTGGTGCTAGTCACAATGAACCCAGTCCATGCTGCCAGGAGCCTGAGGCCTCCCCAGGCTTCCTGTCACCACTTACCTCTGTTGCTTCATCGTTGGGGTATGTGTCCAGGAAAATGGCCAAGCCATGGAAGTTATCCTTGCTGCCAAAGACAGGGCCTAGAAAAGCAAAGCAGCACAGGGTTAATAGTGCTCTGACAAAGGGGCTACAAAGAACTTCAAATCACACCTACCCCCCATAATACGCAAGGCAGATTCACTTATCCAACTAAACATGAGATGGAGGAGAAAGGGCACTAAGGATCCTCCAACTCTGCATTGCAGTGACCAGTCTCTGGTGAATGTCTCATCCCATTGTTAGCCAACGTGTGTGTGATACACATTACTGATGCCACCTCATTATATATGAAGTGAATGGTATGAATATTGTATGTATAAGTGTTGGCTATTTATGCTAACTGACTTGTATTGTTTTTCCCCAGGGCTTTGGAGTGGAGCAGTAGGTTTTTGCCTGGAGCGGGAGCGGAGCTCCAAAGCCCTGTTTTTCCCCACAATGCTGTTCACCCTTGTTCACTGGTATATCGCACAATACCTTTGAACAGGACAACTCAGCATTTGGCCTAAGTGGATAGGAACACTGTCAAAGGCAAAATCCATTAATATTCTGCCCTGGTACAAGCTGGAGAGCTAACTTCATGGATCAATAGCTGGAATGTTAATATCCAAAACAACGATAAAATAAAGGTACAGAACAACAAGTTCAGGAACTGGTACAAATTGGTGGGTTGGATCTTAGGTGTTATAGAAAACGCTTTGTAACTCGTCAGCAGCTGTTCTATATGCAGAAATGGTTTGGGGGCTGTATCACCGAAGCACACATTCTGTGTAAGGTGAACATGCTACAAGACAAGAACTGCTTCCCAAAAGGAGGGAAGTGTTTACTTTTCGTACTGTAATGCTTTGTCTTTAGACAATAAATTTGGTTCAGTTTGTTATTTGGTCTCTTGAACATTTTTTAAGATCAGCACATATAGTCAAACATTTGGCTAAGCTTTTAATGAACAGACTAAGGCTGCTATCAAATCAGCCAGTGGAGTTTTATGAAATGCTTCCCCAAAGAAAAATCGCACACCTTTCAAGCCGCTTCTACCCAAGCAACATGAATAAGTAGTCTTTAATTCATTGTTACAAGTAACTTCTCTAGGGGAAAGCGCTAATGGAGAGCTTAGGTGCTAGAGACTAGTGAGACTTTGATACCAAAAAGCAGCTGTGAGAGTCACGTGTTATATGACAGGGACAAACCAGCCCAGCTTCTGTCAGGGCACGTCATGAAGTGAGGCGCACTCAGGGCTCAGAGCCCTAGCCCGCCGTAGACAGCACATGGAGGAGAATTGCAACATACACTTTGGAGTTAGTTTCCCAGACCTGAAGAAGGGCTGTGTGTAGCCTGAAAGCTGGTCTCTCTAAATTGGTCTAATACAAGCTATTGCCTCACCCACTTTGTCTCTCTGACTTTGGATAGAGATACTCAACAAAGTGGACTGGCAACCCCCACTCCTGCTCCCTAGAAGTAGACTCGAAAGGGGGTACCCCAGTGCTATGGGGCACATTAGTTACATTTCCCCCTCCTGAGCTGCTGCTGGCAGTTACTGAAAGGATTAAGTGTAGAAGCCATGATGACAGGAACTTTTCCCCACCTTGCCCCCACAGTGGGAGGGAGATCTTGCCTTCTATGAGTGCATGCACCATCCCCTACTATGTACCTGGCACGAGGCGCTCCCGGGTGTACCACAGGGCAAAGCCATCCCCGTGCAGGTTCTTCTTGCCTGCTCCATGGATCTTGAAGTGGACATGGAGCTCCCAGTCCTTGAGGAAACAGGGCTGAGAGAGAGGGAGTCACACTCAGTACCATTGACAGCATTCAATGGACACCTCCCCCACCCATGGGGACTCCCCCAGACAGAACTTCTTAGCCACGGCACTCTCTCTCTTTCCTCTCACGGACAACAGTTATAGTCCCCACAGAAGCTGCAGCATTCACCCTCCTTCAGGGCTTGGAACTCCGGCTCCCGAGCACCCCTCCATCTCCAGGCTGCACTCACCACACGGTTCCAGATGGAGCCCTCTTTGCTGCGCTCATCGGGGGTCAGGCGGACATACTGGCTGGTGAGCATCGTGCTCCCCTGGAAGTCCCAGAGGGGCATTGAACTGGAGCCAACCCCTAGAGCAGAGAGAAGGGTACAGCTGAGATCACGAGCTAAGCGGCGCGGGGAGGGCTGCACAGGCTCTGGGAGGCGCGGAGAACGACCATGCTGGGCAGTGCCCGGGAAAGGCCCGTGGGGACCCCCCGGGAAGGCGGGGCCAGCGAGTCTCCCGTCTCCGCCTCACTCGCGGAGGGGGAGGGGCGGGGCAGGGCCCGTCGCGGAGGGTGTCCCCGGCCCCTCACCCTGGTAGGGTTTGGTCAGCGAGTGCTCCCGCTTCAGGTGCTCGTTGTTCCCGTCGGTGAGCTCGGCGGCCCCGCGCCGCAGCCCGGACGCCAGCAGGAGCAGCGCCCCGGACAGGAGCCCACGCACGGGGCAGCCCCGGCCCCACGGCCCGCGGCCCGCGCAGCCACCTCCTCCCGGACCCGCCGCCATCCTGCTCCCACTGCTTCCGGCCGGAACCGGAACCGGAACCCGCCAGCCCTCCAATTGGAGCCCGGCCTGGCGGGGCTTCCGGAGGAGACCCCGCCCCCACGCGGAGCAACTAGTGCGAGAGCTACACGTCATTCTCCGTATCCATGGCAGCCGAGAGGCGGGGCTAACGGGCTCATACCGCTCCCATGCGCTTGGGACGGTG
Source organism: Mauremys reevesii (assembly GCF_016161935.1). Classification (NCBI taxonomy): domain Eukaryota; kingdom Metazoa; phylum Chordata; order Testudines; family Geoemydidae; genus Mauremys; species Mauremys reevesii. The sequence goes on from NC_052630.1 coordinate 775,437, forward strand.
GGGCGGGAATACCTTCTCCCAGCATGCACTAGCCCGGGGGACTACGACTCCCGGCATGCACTTGGGCCAGGCCTGTCGGAGCGCAGCATGCCGGGACTTGTAGTTTAACCGCGTCTCTTTCGCCTCGGCTCCCGCAACCAGCCATTGGCATCGCGCCGCCCCCGGGAACCCCAAGCCGGGTGGCCACGACCCCCGCCCCTCCCCCCGCAGGCCACAGCCGAGGCAGCAGCCGGGGCCCAGCCAGCCTGATTGGAGATGCCGGACAGAGCCTGGGCGGGCAGGCTGGGCCGCTGGGGCCTGCCCCGTTACTGCCTTTCTGCCAGACGGCCCTGCCCAGAGACGGGCTGCGGCGCTGCTCGGCCCGGGATGGAGACAGGGATGTGCCAAAGGGCAGGACCCCGCCCCCGCCCCCCATTAGGCCCGGGGGATTGTCACAGCTAGGGGCAGATTTGGGTGCCTCAGCATCCCCGTCTGTGTCTCGGGTGGTTATGAGATTCCTACAGCAGCCACTGCTGGGCTGGCAGTGTCGGGGTACTCTGTGCATGCCAGCTACGGGCTCGGCCCACCCTGTGGAGGGAAGCAACAACCTCCAGAGCTGAAAGTACACATCTCTGCAACTTGAGCTAAAGAGTCTGCAGCTGGGGAATGTATCAGACCAACATCCTCTTGTTGGAAAACCATAGTGCTAATGAAGCCTTTTTGTATTAGGCCTGAGTGAACCAAAGTTATGCTATGCTTGTCCAAACTGTGTTGGAAAGCTTACAGAACTTATTAGACTGAAGGTCGTGTATTTACCTATGTCAGCTATTTTGCTTATCAGCTTGTTTGGCTCCCCAAGTGTATGCAGCTGCGTTCACATGTATGCATCCAAAGTATCTAGTACAAAGGGTCAACAGATGTATCTTGTGTCCCCTTCAGAATGACAAATGTATCCTCAACAGATGTATCTTGTAGCCCCCACAAAATGATATATGTATCCTGCATATCCAATTATCCCCTAATAGATGTCTACAGGTCAACCAAATGACGTAGACAAACGTAGGCTAAGTTGTTTGTTACTGATTATAAAAAGGCCCGTTCGGGCTTGTGGGGTGTGTCTCTTTCTCTGGCACTAGCCGAGAGGAGCACCCGCTCAGCTGACCGATCAATAAAGGGTGTGGTACTCGTCTTCCTGTCTCCGTGCCTCCTTGGTGTAATTAGGTAAGCTCCAGGGGGAAACGAGCCCTTTTGGCTAACACTCTTGCTACAGTGGGGAACGTGTAACACACTCACCACTGGGTGTAGGCTGCAGGGAGCGGGTGTAGGGTCAATGTGCAGGCCCCCTGGCTACAGCATGTGACTGTTCAGTTTCAGGATGAAGCACAGCTCCTTGGGCTGCTCTGAAATTGCCTGTTTTGCAATAACTACTCTCAGGCAGCATTAAGTTGCAGCTCAGACACTTAGGGGATTGGCTTGCAGTGGGGCTGCAGGGGTACGGATAAGGAATGTAGCCGACTATGTGCTGACTCTGACTTCCCGACTGTCTGTGCCCATGGGATGATTCTGGCCGCGGCTGCCCCCCAGAAATGCATGGAGGGTGACATCTTGTTCTACAAAATGACATCCTCTGCCCTGTGTGACTTTGCATGCACCATATGTGTAAGGTTGCGCTGTGCATGCATGCGTAAAATTGCAGCCTTCCTAACAATTGCACAGCACACCGCTGAGAGCCTGTCTGGACTTCAGGTCTAGATCAGGGGTTCTCAAACGTCATTGCACTGCAACCCCCTTCTGACAACAAAAATTACTACATGACCCCCAGAGGGGGGACTGAAGCTTCAGCCCACCCAAGCCCCACTGCACAACGTGGGGAGGCCAAAGCCAAAGGGCATCAACCCTGGGCAGGGGGCCTGTAACATGAGCCCTGCCGCCCAGGGATGAAGCTAAAGCCTGAGACCCATGGGCTTCAACTTTGGCCCCAGGCGGTGGGGCTTGGGCTTTGGCCTCAGCAAGCCTAATGCCAGCCCTGGCTGTTGTACTTAAAAGTTCTGTACAGAATCTTTTCAGGGGGAATAAGGCAAGCGCCACATTTATTAGTAATACCTGTATCAATCAACACTGTATCATATGCATATGATATATATTACACTCATGCACTCACACACACACACTACGTCTTGTTGTTACCAACTAGTTGCTCCCCCTAACTGCACTGGCCAGGTGAGTTAGATGGGGGATGGGTGAAGCCGGGCTTCTGACAAGCCAGATCAATGCTCCCATGTTGACAAAACGAGACCCGGGGTCCTCTGCAAGACACCTCCCATTTATAAATGTACAGATCCAGACTAACACGGCTACCCCTTTGATACTCACATTTATAGCCGCTTCCCTCTTAGGCAAATCTGTACCAGATTCAAAATCTGTGTCTGTGTCTGTTGGTCCTTTGTCCTGCTTTCTTCTGGGTGTTGTCCCAATGCTGCAAAGAGGGTGTTTCCAAAAGAAGGTGCTGGCTTCTAACCCCCAAGGCCGTCAATACGTCTGCTCTTCTTTAACGAGCCCACTTGACAGGTTTTATTGTCCTTGGGTCTGGCTTCCAGCCCCTCTCCACGGGTTGCAACTGTCTGGAGGTGCTTCCTTCCACACCTTGCTCATTCACACCTCGTCCTCGTTCATTCAACAGGGCAATTGATTAAGGGAGTGGAGGGGAAGATCTTATTCTACTAGCAAAAAGTATCAGAGGGGTAGCCATGTTAGTCTGGATCTGTAAAAGCAACAAAGAATCCTGTGGCACCTTATAGACTAACAGACGTTTTGCAGCATGAGCTTTCGTGGGTGAATGCCCACTTCTTTGGATGCAAGATGCATCTGAAGAAGTGGGTATTCACCCACGAAAGCTCATGCTGCAAAACGTCTGTTAGTCTATAAGGTGCCACAGGATTCTTTGCTGCTTTTACTAGCAAAAAGACATTTTTCTTCTACTTTAACTATCCTTAGGGGCTATAACATTATATCAAGGCTTAACACAAAGTTTTCTATAAGTTTTTCTACATGGGGATCTGATACAAAGTTCCTATATCAAAGGACTTGACACAAAGTTGTATGAAAATAGCTTAATACAGGGCTATATGAAGAAGCATAATACAAAATCATATGAAAGTTATATGAAGATGCTTAATACAGAGATTTATCTACATGGCGACCCCATGAAAACAGGGTCGCGACCCACTTTGAGGTCCTGACCCACAATTTGAGAACTGCTGGTCTAGAGAAGTGGTTTTCAAACTTTTTTTTCTGGAGACCCAGTTGAAGAAAATTGTTGATGCCCGTGACCCAACGGAACTGGGGATGAGGGATTTAGGATGTGGGAGGGGCTCAGGGCTGGAGCCAAGGGTTGGGGTGCAGGAAGCAGTCAGGTCTTTGGGTTGGGGCCAGGGATGAGGCGTTTGGGGTGCAGGAGGGGCTCTGGGTTTGGGGGGATCAGGGCTGGGGCAGGGGGTTGGGGTCCAGGAGGGGGTCAGGGCTCTGGGCTGGGGGGTTTGGGGTGCAGGAGAGGGTTCTGGGTTGGGAGGGCTCAGGGCTGGGCAGGGGATTGGAGCATAGGGTTGGGGCACGGACTTGCTTCCAGTCAGCGGCACAGCAGGGGTGCAGAGGCAGGCTTCCCACCTGTCCTGGCACCGCATACTGTGCTGTGCTGAAGCAGCCAGCAGCAGGTCCGGCTCCTAGGCGGAGGCGCGCAAGCAGTTCCGCATGGCTGTCATGTGCAGGCACTGCCCACCCCAGCTCCCATTGGCTGGGAACTGGCCAATGGGAATACAGAGCTGCTGCCCAGGGTGGGGGCAGGGCGCGGAGCTCCGTGGCCCCCCTGCCTAGAAGTCGGACCTGCTGCTGGCCACTTCCTGGGCGCAGTGCGGTGTCGGAACAGGTCGGCACTAGCTGACCAGAGCAACCCAGTGCTGGGTCGCGACCCGAACTTTGAAAAGCACTGGTCTAGAGGCTTGCCAGTGCCCTGGCTCCACTGGAGCCCTTGCTGCTGCCCTCCCTCCACAATTCAGGAACTGCAGATACACCAGAGACCAAATGAAACCCAGGAGGGTGAGGAATTCCAGAGAAGCTGATGAGCAATGAGAGCTTGGCCGGGAAAGGCCCTTTGAGCTCAGCAGCCTGGGGCTGGGGGTCCAGGGAGGGCCCCGGTCTACTTCTGGGAATCTCTGGGAGCTGGTGAGCGTGGCTGTGTGAACTGCAGCTCGATTCAGTCACTTCTTCCGGCTTGTGATCTGGCTGCAAATCCAGTTCATCCCATCCTATTAAAAGCAAGAGACCGGTGTGATGGAGTAGGGACTGTCTGCATGGGGGATGGGAGAGCCAGGGAGGACTTTAGGTGATGGACAATACCTGAGCCTGTAACCTGAGCTAGGCAGGAGGGAGGGGAGGTCAACACCTTTGCCCGGGAAGCTAGATAAAGGCAGAGAGCCGAGTGGAGAGGGTTGGGTCAGTTTCGGTTTGGGGCTGGGGGGTGCAGTGCAGTGCAGTGCAGGGAATCCCAAGCTGGGAACTAAGCTCCCTGCACCCCCAGAAAGACCAGATTGAGGGGTCTCTGCTGTATCCTGCGTTCCTGTTGTCCAATAAACCTTCTGTTTTACTGGCTGGCTGAGAGTCACTGTGAGTCCCAGGAAGAGGGGTGCAGAGCCGGACTCCCCCACACTCTGCGACAACCGGTATGAGCACTGGCCCCTCCCAGCGTCCCCTGGCTTGATTCCTTGTGGGGGTCTCTTTGCCAGATCACTGGCCCCTGGGCTTCTTCACTGACCTCCCCAACCTCTGCCCCTCTGGGCCTCACCCCCATACCTGGACTCCTTCCCCAGACAGGGCTGAGCAGGCCTGGATTTGCCATTGGCGGTCCCGGTACGTAGGTAGGTTCAGTCCCTCTGCGATCTCTGCAGCTGGTGCTGCACTTGCTAGATCCTGCTTGTTAGCAAACACCAGCAAAGGGACACCGGTGAGACTCTCGTCCTCGATCAGCTCCGCCAGCTCCTGACGAGAGACAGAGCGAGCAGTAGGCCCTGAGCGCAGACAGCTGCAGGGCTCCGCTGCCAGGGCCTCATTCCAGGAACTTGCACCTGCCTTGTCACGCGAGTGGGATCTGGATGATGGGTTGTGAGGCCATCCCTCACCAAGTGTCACTGAGCTGACACTTCTCTGCAAGGATCCCCGGGATACTGCCAGTCCAGCAGGGGGTCAGAGCACAAACCACAAAGGGCAGGGAGTTTCACCCTCCCTGAGGCACAACCCTTCCTGGCATCAGTCCCCTTCCAAAGGGAAAGCCCAGCATGTGTAACCGGTGGGTAGCCTTGACCCCAGCCTCTGACTATGGCCTGGGACGTGGGTTCATCTCCTGGCTCCGCCCTGGACTCTGTGACCTCAGGTGTGTTCTGCTCTGGGCCTCAGGTCCCATCAGCGTCATGGGGCTCACGAGCTGGGGAGGAAACATTCCTCACCATGAACCCCTTTGCTGCCTGCTGTGCCTTCCTTCAGCTCAGGATACAACCAGCTGCTGGGGAACTACATTTCTCACCAATCCCTCCGCGGGGGACAGGGGAGGTTCAGCAGGGGCTGGGGTTCCAGCCCAGCTTACTCTCAAAATTGAGCAGTTAACAACCCTGGTTCTCTCTGCACTCTGCATCCCATAGATATCCCCCCCTCCCCTGAAAAGTCTTAAATGGCCAGTAGATACGGTTATACTGGGCAAAGTAGCTGCTCCAGCAGCACAGCCAAGACTTAGTCCCGAAGACCCCCAGAAGCACGCACATCTGAGACCTGTCCCAGCACACGTAATGTCAAGAGCAATCGGCCCACAAGTCAGTGTATTTTCAGGGAGGCCGCATCGTACCTGCCCGGTCTCCTCAAAGCGTTTCTTGTCAGCGCTGTCAATGACGTAAATCTGCCACCGGAACAAAAGGGAAAGTCACCCATTCACTTCTTGCTCCCCATGGCACCCTGCAGGTCTCACCTTTATAGGCACCCTGCCCCCCAGGCACCCCTGGGTGGGCACCCACCAGTTCTCCCTTTGCAGGTGGGACAAAGGCTCCTGCTGTGGAACCCCAGTATTAGACCCCAGCTGGTCCAACTTCCAACACTGCCTTGTGAATGGGGCCCCTTGGGTCGTCCCTGCCCACCTGGGGGTTGGGCCTCATGCTCACCAGCATGTCTGTGTTGCCCAGGTACTTCTTCCAGTAGGGGCGGATGGCACGCTGCCCGCCGATGTCCCAGACGTTCAGCCTGAAGCCATGTGAGTGCACACTTTTTATGTTGAACCCCTGCACAGGGAAGCAAACCGGGCTGTAATTCCAGTCAGGGGAGGAGAGCCCACCTCACCCACTATGCAATAGGTCCGGGGTTCTGCACCTACCTGCGTGGGGGTGATGGTGCTGACCTCCTCCGATGCCAGGCACTTCAGCAGTGTGGTTTTTCCGGCATTGTCCAGCCCCAGCAGGACGATCCGCAGTTCCTGCTCCACGGAGCCCTTGAGTTTTTGGATGACAGCGAGCAGCCCCTGCAAGGACAAAGGGACTCTGAGTGGCCAGGGCTGCATCCCTGCAGAATCCCTGGCGGGTGGGTTTGAGCTGATTCAGAAGATGTGCTGGGGGTGCAGTCAGGGAGTTGACTGATACAACCGACAACCGAGAGCCATCGTTTCTGGGATCTATCACATGTGATAGATCTCAGAACCTGCCTGGAGAGTGAAACTGAATATTTATGGCATTACAATTGGACTTGAAAACTGACTGAAGAGCTGACATCAGCCATCTCAGACGTGATTTACAATCACCTTCAACCCCTCCCAGAGCTGAAGTCACCCAACCCACTCTAACTAGCCCTGGAGGTACTCTGAGCTGCGTGGGCCAGTTCACCACAGAAATAGTTTTCAAAGACACAAGTTGAGCACTCAGCGTGTATGTGATGAAAGGACCACAGACCAACAGCCTCCTCAGCCACAGCATGGCAGCCATGATGGGCCTAGTGAGGAAGGTGGAAGAACTCGATGGAATATTTCATGATATTGGACTTTCGAAAGGAGATCCAGTACAGATAATCCTAAAACACAACGCTGCACCATAGAGCATACATACCTCTTGCAAGATTCCTATCCACTTACTTTATAGAGTGGAAGCTGAGTTAAACAGAATTAAATGGATTGGCATAACCGAGAAAAATATCCGAGCCGACAGCACGGTGTGCCCCAATGGGATCGGCTATAAAGAAAAATAGGAAAATATGAATCTGTGTGGATCTTAAGACTCAGTGAAGCCATTGTAAGAGAAAAAATATGTCCTCCCAGCACTGTCTGACTTCCTCCCCAAAGTGAAAGGAAGTATAGGATTCTCCAAGCTGGATGCCTCAAAAAGACTCTGGCAAATTCTGGTAGCCAAAGAAAGTGTTAAACTGACTACATTTATCACACCCTTTGGTAGACTTTACTTTAAAAGATTACCTTTGGGATTACCAGTGTGCCTGAAATTTTCCAAAGACAGGGGGAGGGATAGCTCAGTGGTTGAGCATTGGCCTGCTAAACCCAGGGTTGAGAGTTCAATCCTTGAGGGGGCCATTTAGGTATTTGGGGATTGGTCCTACTTTAAGCAGGGGGTTGGACTAGATGATCTCTTGAGGTCCCTTCCAACCCTAATAATCTATGATTCTATGAAAGATGGCAGAGCTGTTAACAAACACAAATGGAGTTGTCATTTGCATGGACAATATTCTGATATATGAGGAAGAACACACCAAAACTCTCAACAAGGTCCCAAGGCTAATCATTTGGTCTGGACTAAAGCTAAACAAGGAGAAGTTTGTTTTCTGCCTATCCCAAACTGCGACAATAAACAAGGATGGAATCAGTCCTAGACCTGAGAAAGAAAAGTAGTTTGAGAATTGAATGTACCAGAATTGAGACGCCTACTGGTGATGGTGAATTACCTTGGCTGGTACCTTTCTGCAGTGACAAAACCACTGAATAAACTATTGAAGTCCTGACTATGGGGTCAAATCAAGAAATTGTCTTAAAAAAGGTAAAAGAAATGACCCCAGTAGCTCAACCTCTCAAGTTCTATGTGAATAAACCCACAATGGGGGTCAGTGGAGACACAAGCAGCTCTGGACTAGGTGGTGAATTGTTGCAACAACGTGGCTCTGAGTAGAAGCCAGCTGCATTTTGCTCTTGCACAGTCACAGACGTGGAAAAATGATCTGCACAGATTGAAAAGGAGTGCCTGGCAAGCTTAGGGGCATGTGAGAACTGTACAGAGATCTGTGTGGATTGGATTCACTTACACTGATAACAGACCATAAACCACTTGTAACCCTCTGTGATGGGGCGACTGCCCCACACTGGCCCATAAGGGGTTAATAGAGCCCTACGGAGGCAGCCAATTTGAGAGGGGCTGTAAGGAGCAGCCAATCAGGGCCTGGCAGGCCCTTATAAGAAGAGCTGCAGGTCAGAGCAGCTTGGGTAGCTACCTGAGCTTGAGGAGGGAAGGTCAGGCCAGGCTCCTAGCAGAGGAAGGAGCGCCAGCACCAGCACCCTGGACAGAGCAGTTCTACTAGCAGTGAGGGGGTGGGGGAGCTAAAGGTGGCTCTGGGTTGGCTGCGGGAATTTGCAGGCTGATGCCCTGAGGGAAGGGCAAAGAGGTGCTGGGGGCAGTGGGGAAATGGCCCAGGGAAAGGTACTGAGAGGTTGGAGGGGACGCAGCACGTGGCTGCCATCTAGAGGGTCCCTGGGCTGAGACTCGAGTAGTAGGTGGGCCCACCCCACCCCGCCCCAGCCCCCCCTGCGGATTGCCACTGAGGAAGTGGCCAGACAGTTGGCTGCAGTAGCCACTGAGGGAACTGGCTCGACTTCGGCAGACTGCAGTTCCCCCAGATGGAGGGAGAACAGAGCGTGACATAGCCAGAGGGCTGTGTCATGAAGAGGATGCCACGCTCCTGGGAGTGATGTGGGTCCTGAAGCAGAAGTGACAGCCATGAGATACCACCAGAAGAGCATGCACCGGCTAGCAGAGCTAATCCCCAGGATAGCCAGCAGGAGGCGCCGCAGTGGTGAGTGAACTCTGTCTCACCCTCATCAATGGAAAACACCTGGATCAAGCACTGCTGAGATGCCAGCGTCTCTTGCTAAGGTTAATACCATGTAACCCAATTGCTGAATATGTTCCTGGGAAAAATCGGTTAGTAGCAGACGCTCTGTGACAGAGCCAGCATTGCACTCAACTACCCGAGCTCACAGATCCTGTAAAGGCATATGTGGATGCTGTGCGCACATATAGACCAGCATCAGAAAAGAGGCTACACCTGCTACAAAAAAGCAACCTTAGGCAGTTCTACATTCCATTAGGGCCAACTGGCCCAAGTATCTAAAGGACACCAAGGAAACGACAAAACACTACTTTGTGGTACATGGACAGTTAAAGCGAGTCAAATAGACTCATGAATAAAAGCAACTGCATTGTAATTCCTGTGAAATGAGAGGAGAAATCCTAAACCTCACCTAGGAAGGACATCAAGAACTAACTAAACACCATGAATGGGCCATCCAGTTAGTGTGGGCGCCGGGCATCAGCAAGGACATAAAGATAGAACACTGGCATGTGAACACTGCAGAACTAACAGACCAACACAACACCCCTGCCAGACAGATCTTGGAAGAGACTAGCTGCAGATTTATGCCAAAGGACAGCATTATCTTATTGTCATGGACAGTTTTTCCAGGTATATGGAAATAATGTATTTGAAAGCCATAACATGTTGCAGTGTTATTGAGAAACTGAAGTGCACTTTTGCTCATTTCCGTATTCCAGAACAACTAGTGACGGACGACGGACCCCGTCTCACGGCAGCAGAATTTGAGTCATTCTGTAGGAAATATGACTTTGATCTTATTACTAGCAGCCCACATTACTCCCAAGCAAATGGAGAGGCTGAGAGAGCTGGACAGGCAGCCAAGAAAATCCTGCAGGAGGAAGATCCATTCCTTGCTCTTCCGAGATACAGATCAACACCAATAGCAGCTCCAGGAGACAGGCCCACACAGCTCCTGATGGGAAGGCAACTCAGAGCGACAGGTTGGAACAATCTCCAGCATGGCCAGATGTGAAGAGAGCAGCCCAACTGGATCAAAAAGCTAAAGAGCTTATGGGCAGCTTTACAACAGACATTACTGAGAGAACTGCCGGGTCTAGCAGTGCACCTGGAGACCACATTCTTGGCAAACTTGATGGAGGAAAAAAAACTGACAACTCCAGCTCTTGTAAAGGAAAATAATTAATTGCCCAGATCACGGGTGATCCAGACCGACTGGGGAGAGTTCAACAGAAACCATCAACATCTACAGTTTGTTCCTTGGAAAGCGCCATCAATGGAGCAAACTCTACAGATGGTGGGTGCAGATTCCAAACCTACTACAGCCAGTCGGTGACACTAACTGACAGGCAGGTGACCAAGTTGTTACACATTCAGGTCACGTAATTAGAAAACCAGTCCGCGACCTGGACACTTAACCGAGTGATACTGCACTTCAGAGACAGTGCCCCACTGTCAATCCTGGACGTGGTGGGAATGCAGAACTGCAAGGGGGAGAGGTACTGTCCCTTACTGTTCAGCTGTAATGCACCTTTCTCAAGCTGCCCTCAGGCAGACAGGGCAGCGCGTGAGAGGGGCTCATGAGTAGCACAGCAGCCGTGTTGTGCTAAGAGGGAAGCTCTGGAGCCAGGCCATAGCTGGCACAGAAGCGTGGCAGTAACGGAGGAAAGGAGGCTTGTAGGGCATTGTGGAGAGAATTGGGGCTGGCCCCAGAACCTCATGGGACCAGGCCAAGGGCTGCTGCTGCTGCCCCCACCCCTTGGTTCATCTGCATTTCAAGCCAGGCCCCATTCCCAACCTGATTCAGGCCCCCAGCCACCTGGCCCCATCCCAGCTCTCAGCCTCTGGCCCCATGGTGCATTTTGACTCCATCCTGGCCCCCCAGGGCGATCCCAGTTCCTGGCCTCCCACCACTTTGCTGATCCCAGCACTGCCCCCCTTGCTGACTGTGAGCCAGGCTCTGCCCCCTTTTGCCTAGGCCCTGCCCTCCAGCTGCTGCTTCGCTCTGGAGAGAGTAAATTGGTGCAGCCTTCCAGTGCCCCCCACCCCACACACACTGACAGGTTCCGCTCTTGGAAGTGCCAGGCCCCGGCTCTGCCATCTCAGGGGGGAGGGTTTGGGGTTCCCAGGTCCCAGTGCTGGGATAGTCACACTGAACACCCCCATCCTGTGAAGTGGCCCCACAGGGACCAAGCTGGGAGCCAGCCCCACTTACCTTCTGTACTTCACCCATGGTCTGGGAGAGTCTACATCCTCCGTAGGGTGCAGGGCGCTGGGAGCTCCTCTGGGCTCAGGGCCAGGTCCCGGCCCGCGGCTGCGTGCCTGACACACGTCCCTTCGCCTGCACGGGCAAGAGGATTAAAGCTCCAGAATTAGCTGCAGTTCCTCCATTTACCCCCAGCATTAAATACCTCCCTAGGTAAATCCCCCAGCCAGCTGTCGCCCAGCCTGCCAGCCCCTCCCACGGGCCCAGCCCTAAGCCACAGGGGAAGCAAAGTCCCTTTCCCGTCCTTGCAGGGTCATGGGGCTCAGAGCCCCCGTGGTGATACCACTGTGTCCCACTTGAGGGGAGGAGCCAGCCCAGACCCATGACAGGTGAACTCCCCCCAGCATCAAGGGGCCCTGGTTCCCCCAGACCAGCCTTCCAGGCCAGTCACCCAAGCCCATCTGCCATGCCCTATGGGACAGAGGTGAGAGCAGCAGCCCCCAGGCCGGGCCTATGCCAGCAGGGAGCAGGTGCGCTGGGCACAGGGCTGAGGTGCCAGAGCCCTGGACGGCAGTGGGGGCTGGAGGATGGAGGAGGCTGCACCATGCTGGAGGCACTGAGGTGTGGAAGCAGGAGCCCAGTGTCAGGGGAAGAGTCGGGGGCGGGCGGGTGTAGCAGAGAGTTCAGGGGAGGCTGGGGAGGGACAGCAAAGACCAGCTCCAAGCAGTAGCCCTGGTGGCAGGCAAGGGAAAAGGTCTGGCTCCTGTAGCAGCAAAGGCGGGGGAGGGGTGTTACCCTGCACTGAGAAATGGTGCGGCAGAACTTTTCCCAACGTGAGGAACTGGGAAAAGCCAGCTCCAGCCCCAGCTTCCCTACAAACCCACCCCGCTTGCTGTGGCTCCTGGGCCAAGTGCAGGCCAGGGCGGAGGCCCCAGCAGCACAGGGAGATGGATCAGTGGGAGTCCTGCCCCGTCTGGTACATCCCACATCCCCAACATTGACCCATTACCTTGGGGCTGGAGCTGCAGCTCACTCCGATGTGGGTGTTCCCTCTTCCTCTACAGGGCACAGCCCCCCAGTTCCTCCAGCACTTCCAAGCCCTGCTGGCTGCATCAATCCCAAAGGGGTCAAGTCTGTTCCTGGATGTGAACTCATCCAGATTCATCGCTGGGGTCACCGGGGGCCACGCCTCGGAGCAGCGCCACCGCAGGGCTTGTCCTTGCAAAAAGTGGGGGCATCAGACCTGGGACAGTAAAGGGGCGCTGTCAGACTGCAGAAAGGGGGGTCATAGAGCAGCCTGCCAATCCAGGATGGAGCCATAGGGTCAGAAGTGCTGCGTGGGAGTAGGGACAGCCCTCGATGTTTTGCTGGCCAGGGCAGAAAAGGTTTCAGTGCTCTCCCTGGGGGCCAGATAAAACCAGCCAGGCAGCACAGCGCTATGGCCGTCCCTGGCGGTCACCCGTCCCTAGAACAGCCCTCAGGAGGGGCAGATATGGCATCCCCCTCAGGCCGGCCGACAGCAGTTCCGGGCCCCAGGGCAGAACAGTCAATGGGCCCCAGTCCATGCGGACGCGTCCGCCTGACATTTGGGTGCTGCTGCGCCTGCACTGGCTGGTGCCCAGCGAGCTGCTGGCTGCGCTTTTCCAACCTGGCCAGGGATTCCACATGCCCGCCCGGCTACCTTCGCCGCTGCCGGTACCACCCCGTGAGCACCTAGGAGCCCTGCGGCCCGCCCGGGTGATTGACCCCCTTCCCTGCCCCCCATCTCAGTGCAATTCAGGGAGCCTGCAACCTTACTGGAATGACAAGCTGCGACTTGGGCTGAGCTGGTGCCAGGTCCAGGACAGGCTCACCCACTGCCATGATTCCCCCTCTCTGCTGGCCCTGAGCGCGGGCTGTCACGGCCTCCCAGGGCCCAGGCTCTCGGCTCCGTAGGGCCCTTGGGAGGAACCCCCTTCAGAACGACAGCCCTTCTCAGGGGTCCGCTCTCTCTTCCACCTCCCAGGCCTGCACCTCTCTGAGTCTCCAGCATGCCTGGCTCTGCTGTGGGCCCCCACAGGGAGTCCCCTTGCTCTGGGCCCCCGGGGCCTCCACACCCAGAGGGAATAATGCCCCCCCCCGCCCCCGATCTCCAGCCTTAAGTGACTCTCAGCCAGGATAAAACAGGAGGCTTTTGAACGTCTGAACCCAGCCCAGGCCGTTCCCAGGGACTCTGGCCCTGGCCAGTCTCAGCACCATCCATCTGGGCCTGTCCCACACCCCGGGTGGCTCAGGCTGCCTTTTGTCCCCAGTCCAGCAGCAGCCCCCTCCTTCCAGCCGATCATCCTACATCATGTTCCCCACCAGCCCCTCCTCCGTCCTTTGTATCCGTCCCAGGCAACCAGGTCACCTGGGCCCTCCTTCCGCCGTCCTTTGTTCCCACTAGCTGGCCCCGACGTCCCTCCTCAGCCCACTGTCCCCCCACTGGGCACCCAATCTCCAGGCCATTGTCCGGGGTCCTGGCTGGTAGGCGAGGTCACACCTGGTCCCCTGCAACAACAAACCCCATCCCCCACTTTGTTAATGCACAGAACAGGGAAACTGAGGCACACACTATGTTCATGCAAACCATTGAAAAAATCCCCCACTTGTCACAGTGGGTGGGGCTGCACCACTGGCGATCCAATCAGTGAGCATGGGTGCTGCCCAGAAGAGTGTGGTGATGGTCCCGGTGAAGTGGTGGAGCCTCTGGACCAGCTGTCCATCCTGGGTCCAGACTGAGCTGGTCAGCAGCCTGTGAGTGAAGCCAGGAGGTTATGGTCCTGGGCGCCCACACCCTGCTGCCCGGGGCGTTGGGGGAGCGACGGGACGGGGACGAGGGCTCAGCCCTGCTGCCCGGGGCGTCGGGGGAGCAACGGGACGGGACGGGACGGGGACGAGGGCCCGGCCCTGCTGCCCGGGGCGTCGGGGGAGGGACGGGACGGGGACGAGGGCCCGGCCCTGCTGCCCGGGGCGTCGGGGGAGCGACGGGACGGGACGGGGACGAGGGCTCAGCCCTGCTGCCCGGGCGCCGGGGAGCAATGGGACGGACGGGACGAGGGCCCAGCCCTGCTGCCCGGGCGCCGGGGAGCGACGGGACGGACGGGACGAGGCTCAGCCCTGCTGCCCGGGCGCCGGGGAGCGGCGGGACGGACGGGACGAGGGCCCGCCCTGCTGCCTGGGGCGCCGGGGAGCGACGGACGGACGGGACGAGGCCCGCCCTGCTGCCCGGGCGCCGGGGAGCGACGGGACGGGACGGGGACGAGGGCACGGCCCTGCGGCCCGGGGCGTCGGGGGAGCGACGGGACGGGACGGGGACGAGGGCCCGGCCCTGCTGCCCGGGGCGTCGGGGGAGCGACGGGACGGGGACGAGGGCCCGGCCCTGCTGCCCGGGGCGTCGGGGGAGCGACGGGACGGGGACGAGGGCCCGGCCCTGCTGCCCGGGGCGTCGGGGGAGCGACGGGACGGGACGGGGACGAGGGCCCGGCCCTGCTGCCCGGGGCGTTGGGGGAGCGATGGGACGGGGACGAGGGCCTGGCCCTGCTGCCCAGGGCATCGGGGGAGCGACGGGACGGGACGAGGCCCGCCCTGCTGCCCGGGCGCCGGGGAGCGGCGGACGGACGGGACGAGGCCCGCCCTGCTGCCCGGGCGCCAGGGGAGCGACGGATGGGACGGGACGAGGCCCGCCCTGCTGCCCGGGCGCCGGGGAGCGACGGGATGGGACGGGACGAGGCCCGCCCTGCTGCCCGGGCGCCGGGGAGCGACGGATGGGACGGGACGAGGCCCGCCCTGCTGCCCGGGCGCCGGGGAGCGACGGACGGGACGAGGGCTCGCCCTGCTGCCCGGGAGTCGGGGAGCGACGGGATGGGACGGGACGAGGCCCGCCCTGCTGCCCGGGAGTCGGGGAGCGACGGACGGACGGGACGAGGGCCCGCCCTGCTGCCCGGGCGCCGGGGAGCGGCGGGACGGGGACGACGGCTCGGCCCTGCTGCCCGGGGCGTCGGGGGAGCGACGGGACGGGACGGGGACAAGGGCCCGGCCCTGCTGCCTGGGGCGTCGGGGGAGCGATGGGAGAGGGACGGGGACGAGGGCCCGGCCCTGCTGCCTGGGGCGTCGGGGGAGCGACGGGACAGGACGGGGACGAGGGCCCGGCCCTGCTGCCCGGGCGCCGGGGAGCGACGGGGACGGGACGAGGCCCGCCCTGCTGCCCGGGCGTCGTGGGAGGGACGGGACGGGGACGAGGGCCCGGCCCTGCTGCCCGGGGCGTCGGGGGAGCGACGGGCCGGGACGGGGACGAGGGCCCGGCCCTGCTGCCCGGGCGCCGGGGAGCGGCGGACGGGGACGAGGCCCGCCCTGCTGCCCGGGCGTTGGGGGAGCCGGCGGGACGGGACGAGGGCCCGCCCTGCTGCCCAGGCATCGGGGAGCGACGGACGGACGGGGACGAGGCCCGCCCTGCTGCCCGGGCGCCGGGGAGCGGCGGGACGGGGACGAGGCCCGCCCTGCTGCCCGGGCGCCGGGAGCGACGGACGGGACGAGGGCTCGCCCTGCTGCCCGGGAGTCGGGGAGCGACGGACGGACGGGACGAGGGCCCGCCCTGCTGCCCGGGCGCCGGGGAGCGACGGACGGGACGAGGCCCGCCCTGCTGCCCGGGAGTCGGGGAGCGACGGACGGACGGGGACGAGGGCCCGCCCTGCTGCCCGGGCGCCGGGGAGCGACGGACGGGACGAGGCCCGCCCTGCTGCCCGGGCGCCGGGGAGCGGCGGACGGGGACGAGGCCCGCCCTGCTGCCCGGGCGCCGGGGAGCGACGGACGGACGGGACGAGGGCCCGCCCTGCTGCCTGGGGCGCCGGGGAGCGGCGGACGGGGACGAGGGCCCGGCCCTGCTGCCCGGGGCGTCGGGGAGCGATGGGACGGGGACGAGGGCCCGGCCCTGCTGCCCGGGCGCCGGGGAGCGGCGGACGGGACGAGGGCCCGCCCTGCTGCCCGGGCGCCGGGGAGCGGACGGGACGGGGACGAGGCCCGCCCTGCTGCCCGGGCGCCGGGGAGCGGCGGGACGGGACGAGGGCCCGCCCTGCTGCCCGGGCGCCGGGGAGCGGCGGGACGGGACGAGGGCCCGCCCTGCTGCCCGGGCGCCGGGGAGCGACGGGACGGGGACGAGGGCCCGGCCCTGCTGCCCGGGGCGTCGGGGGAGCGATGGGACGGGGACGAGGGCCCGGCCCTGCTGCCCGGGGCGTCGGGGGAGCCATGTGGTACTGGCTGTGAGGGGCTCAGACGCTGCAGGGAGGGGCTCTGGCAGTGCCGTACCTTAGAGGGATCCAGTCTCTCCAGGTTCTCATCACTTGAGTAGCCCCCATGCCCATCAGCTGGATGTTCCCCTGAGCGCCGTGGCTTTGTCCTGCGTTCGTGGCTCTCCTTTCCTCGAGTGCAGGGGCCTCGGCCAGGGCCAGCCGCCACCTCTGAGTGCCCAGGCCCCGTCTGCTGCGGGAGCCGGGCCCCGGGGCATGCGGCCCAGGGCCCTAGGGTGGGGGGCTGGCCTTGCTGTGGTGGGGGGCTGTGCTGCCGGGAGGGAGGCTCCTCTGCAAACCCCAGTTCTAGCTGCGGTTTGGTTTCCATAGTGACACTTCCTGTGGTAGCAAAAAGAGGTAGTGAGCAGCCCTGGGAGCCTGGCAGTGAGTGTGCCGTGCCGCTCCTCCCGCCAGGGACGCCCGCAGCCTGCTGGCCTGCACGGGGCCTGCCCGCCGAGCCCCATGCTCCCTGCCCGCACAGCCCCCTGCTGAGGCATGCCTGGGAAAGCAAAGCACCTGGGCGTTCAAAGCGGCCACATGGTGAGTGCCCGGCCTGCTGGGGGCGCGTGGGCGGGGGCAGCGTTCGCCTGCTCTGGAGGTGCGACCGAGCCACACCCAGCCCTTGTGGTTTTTGGCTCACCCGGCCAGCAAGGCGCCCCCAGTGACAGGGGGGCTGCACCCCCTCTACTGGCGGATCTACTCCTGGGTGGAGGCTGCTGGTGCTGGGGCCCCAGGGTTCTGCCCCCACCCTGGGCCGCTCTGCTTCCGAGGGAGGGACCCTGCCCCTTGGGGAGATGCTGTCTCAGGCTCCCCTGCCCCCAAGATGGCTCGGTGCAGCCCACATCGCTCTGCCTGCCTTCGGAGGGCACTGAGACAGTCAGGGCCTAGGCCTGCCTGTGGGTCAGCTGTGGGGTCTGTGCCAGGTGCTGGGGGCCTTCCAGAGATGCCAGCAGCTCAGAGCTTCCCGCTCCAGGCGGATGCAGCATTGTCAGTCTGAGCCGGGTGCCAATGAGCCTGTTGCACAGTTCGGCACGCTGGGTAGGGACTAGGCCAGGCAGGCTGGGGCTCTGCCCTGGCAACGCCGGGTGTGTGCGGAACCCAGGGCTAAAATTATGGAGGGGTGGGAGGAGTCTGTGGGCTGGGAGTGAGGGGCATTAGCACAGCTGAGGGGGCATGGAATAGTAGGGTCGGGGGGTGGCTGGGTTGGGATCACAGTGCACCAGCAGAGTCTGGGGTGGGGAGCCCAGGAGGGGTAGCAGGGGGGCAGTGGCAGAGCTGGGTGGGGAGCCCGGGGTGGGGGTAGCAGGGGGGCAGTGGCAGAGCTGGGTGGGGAGCCCGGGAGGGGTAGCAGGGGACAGTGGCAGCGCTGGGTGGGAGCCCGGGAGGGGGTAGCAGGGGCAGTGCAGAGCTGGGTGGGAGCCCGGGTGGGGTAGCAGGGGAGCAGTGGCAGCGCTGGGTGGGGAGCCCGGGAGGGGTAGCAGGGGGCAGTGCAGAGCTGGGTGGGGAGCCTGGGGTGGGGTTGGCAGGTGGACAGTGGCAGAGCTGGGTGGGGAGCGTGGGGTGGGGGTAGCAGGGGCAGTGGCAGAGCTGGGTGGGGAGCCCGGGGTGGGGGTAGCAGGGGCAGTGGTAGAGCTGGGTGGGGAGCCCGGGCTGGGGTAGCGGGGGCAGTGGCAGAGCTGGGTGGGGAGCCCGGGGTGGGGTGGCAGGGGGGCAGTGGCAGCGCTGGGTGGGGAGCCCGGGGTGGGAGTAGCAGGGGGGCAGTGGCAGAGCTGGGTGGGGAGCCCGGGTGGGGGGTAGCAGGGGGCAGTGGCAGAGCTGGGTGGGGAGCCCAGAGTGGGGGTAACAGAGGGACAGTGGCAGAGCTGGGTGGGAGCCCGGGTAGGGGTAGCAGGGGAAGTGGCAGAGCTGGGTGGGGAGCCCGGGGTGGGGGTGGCAGGGGGCAGTGGCAGAGCTGGGTGGGGAGCCCGGGGTGGGGGTAGCAGGGGGGCAGTGGCAGGGCTGGGTGGGGAGCGCGGGGTGGGGTAGCAGGGGCAGTGGCAGAGCTGGGTGGGGAGCCCAGGAGGGTAGCAGGGGGCAGGGCAGAGCTGGGTGGGAGCCCGGGAGGGGGTAGCAGGGGGCAGTGCAGAGCTGGGTGGGGAGCCCAGAGTGGGGGTAACAGGGGCAGTGGCAGAGCTGGGTGGGGAGCCCGGGGTGGGGTTGGCAGGTGGACAGTGGCAGAGCTGGGTGGGGAGCCCGGGGTGGGGGTAGCAGGGGACAGTGGCAGAGCTGGGTGGGGAGCCCGGGGTGGGGGTAGCAGGGTGGGGAGTGGCAGAGCTGGGTGGGGAGCCCGGGGTGGGGGTAGCAGGGGCAGTGGCAGAGCTGGGTGGGGAGCCAGGGGTGGGGTAGCAGGGGACAGTGGCAGAGCTGGGTGGGGAGCCAGGGGTGGGGGTAGCAGGGGACAGTGGCAGAGCTGGGTGGGGAGCCCGGGGTGGGGGTAGCAGGGGGCCAGTGGCGGAGCTGGGGGGGGGGCGGGGGGTGGGGGGAGCAGGGGACAGTGGCAGAGCTGGGTGGGGAGCCCGGGGTGGGGGTAGCAGGGGGGCAGTGGCAGAGCTGGGTGGGGCGCCCGGGGAGGGGGTAGCAGGGGGGCAGTGGCAGAGCTGGGTGGGGAGCCCGGGGGGCAGTGGCAGAGCTGGGGGAGAATTTTCAGGCCTGGGCCCTGATGTTGGTTCCCTGATTTCTGGAGACGCTGGCTGGCTCTGCCTCCTGGAGGGCCCGACCTTCCAGCATCAGGGCAGCTGACACCCCATGGCAGGCAGCCCCGCACACTGTGCAAAGCCCTGCGTGTCCTACTCCTCAGCCCCCAGGAGGGGAGCAGTTCTCTGTCACTGCTGGGACGTGAGCCCTGCTTAGGGAGGGGTGCCTGGCCGCTGTTTCCCCAGAGCTAAGAGCCCAGGGGTGCCCCGGGGCTGGCAGAGCTGTGGCTGGGCCTGGCCTGCTGGGGGCAGCATCCCCAGACCTTAGCCGGGAGAGAGCGCATTGCACCGCACGCCCCCTGCTCTGTGCCATGAGCCCCCAGCTGGGAGCTCTTTGGCGGGCGGGGGAGGTCTGCCTACCTAGGTGGCTGGGTGCTGCCCCACAGAAACGCCCACACTAAGGGGTCTGGGGTCTCCCCCAGCCCCAGACCTGGGAAATGGCCTGCAGTTGTTAGTGTGCTGAGGCTGTGGCTTCCTCTCCCTTTTCCTGCCCTCCCTCCCCTTCCTGTGCCCTGGAGGCTGCTACACTTCTCCCCAAGCAGCTGCAGTGTCACAGCTGATAGCATCAGCCCTTTCTCAATCGCTGAGCTGAGCTGAGCAGGCCAGAGAGTGCCCAGCTGACTCCCGCCCAGCCCTGCTGGAGCCTGGCTCCATGCGAGCACCGAATGGCTCCTGGCTCCTGCACAGACCAAGCACCCTGGCGGGGAGACACCTGGCAGCCGGTGTCCTTGCACGCTCCTTGGCTGACTCATCCCTCGCCCCAGGGGCTGCCTGGGCTGGCCTCCCTGCTCCCCATAGCGGTAGGGTGCAGGGCCCGGGATCCTGGCTGACCTCTCCTCCTCCTGTCCTTGCAGGGCCTGGCTGTGTCAGATGGAGGTGAGTCAGACGCTGCCTGGGAGATGCGGGGGTGGCGTTAGGAGGAGCCCGAGAGCGGTAACCAGCTTGGCTCAGTGCCCAGCCCCAGTGGGACAGGACCAGGAGCCCTTAGGGCTGTTCAGCTGGATGGTACAGAGCCCCTGCCTGGCCCACACACAGCACCCAGGGCCATGGGACTCCTTGTGGGGGGCAGAGCTCCCTCCTGTCCTTCCCCACTCACATCCCCCAGGACAGGGCTGGATGCACAGGCACTAGCCTGGGTGATGCCCGGCCCCCTGCCCGGTGCCAGCTTGGCTCCCTCTGGACCTCTGGGCTGTTGGCAAAGGCTGGTGCCCCTCTCCTGACAGGGAGACTTGCCCGTTCCTGAGCCCAAGGGCCCAGGCCCACTGCAGATTGTGCACCCCTCTCCGAGCTGTCCCAGTCTCTCTGCAGCTGCCGTACTCCTGCTCAGGTCACGTTTGGAAGAGTCCCTTGCCCTGCGTGTCAGGGGGGTCCTGTGTGGCCCGTGGGCCCTAGGTCTGGCGGCCCTGCTCTGGAGTGCCTGGCTTCAGGGCTCCCGGGCCTGCCCTGCTTGGACAGCCCCTCCCACCCCATCCCCTCCAGCTGGGCGGGGAGCAGGACTGGCTCCAGGGAGTGGAGCAGGGCCTGACCTCTCTGTCTGCATCTCAGAGTTAAACAGCTCCGGGGCCCGGGGCAGTAGCCACAGTGTGCACAGCCTGCCTGGTGCCCAGAGCGCAGGCTACACTGCGCAGCTGCCTGTGGCCAGCTGGGCCGAGTCCTTCGAGACACTGCTGCAGGACCGGGTGGCCGTCACCTACTTCACCGTGAGTGCCAGGGTGTGTCAGACCCTGCCGGGCCCAGCCCACCCCCTCACTGCCCTCAGCCCTCAGTTCCCCCCATTCTCCAGCTGCTCGCTGTGCAGGGACTCCAGGCAGCGGGGGGCAGAGGGTGGGGGCTGGGCTGCCCCCCGGGAAGGAGTTGGGCTGGTACCCTGGGCGGAGGCTGGGCTGGCCCCCCAGGTGGGGATTGGGCTGGTCCCCAGGCAGGGGTTGGGCTGGCCCCCCGGGCGGGAGTTGGGCTGGTCCCTGGGCGGGGGCTGGGCTGGCTCCCCAGGCGGGGGCTGGTCTGCCCCCTGGGCGGGGGCTGGGCTGGTACCCCGGGTGTGGGCTGGGCTGCCCCCGGGTGGGGGTTGGGCTGGCCCCCCGGGTGGGGGTTGGGCTGGTCCCTGGGCAGGGGCTGGTCTGCCCCCTGGGTGGGGGTTGGGCTGGTCCCTGGGTGGGGGTTGGGCTGGCACCCCGGGTGTGGGCTGGGCTGCCCCCGGGTGGGGGTTGGGCTGGCCCCCCGGGTGGGGGTTGGGCTGGCCCCCCGGGTGGGGGCTGGGCTGGTCCCTGGGCAGGGTAGTGGCACTGGTGAGGCTGATGCCACCGTGCTCCTCTCCTGCTCCCCAGGAGTTCCTGAAGAAGGAGTTTAGCGCTGAGAACGTTTACTTCTGGCAGGCGTGTGAGCGATTCCAGCAGATCCCAGCCAGAAACACACAGCAGGTACCGGGCCCAGGGGGGGCTAGCGGCTTGGCCCCCCCTCCTGACAGTGGGAGCATAGCTAGCCAGGCACACACTGAGGCTCAGACCTGGGCTGCCCCCCACAGGGAAGCACATGCCAGGGCATCCGAAGGAACCTGGGTGTCAGTTGAAGCTCAGTGGAGACCCTGCTCAGAGGGGAGCTGCAGCCAATAGCTAACGGGTGAGGGGATGGAGAATAGCATGGAGCGCCCTTGGCCATTGTGTGCTGCCCCGGTTGCCCCGGGGGCCGTGCAGAACTGGCGGGCTCTAAGAGAAGGACATTGCCAATGATCAAGGGCTGGAGAGACAGAGCAGACAGGGATTGTTCCCTTAGCAAGACGAGGAAATGGGGCATGGTCTAGAGATGGAACCTTGGGACCGTCTGTCTGGTACACAAGAACAAGGGGAAGTTCAAAACTGATTGAAGGTAATTAATCCTCCGCCCCAGTGTACATAGCCAGTGGAACTCATTGCCACAGGATGTCAGTGCGGCCAAGAACTAGTGAGAGCCTGAGAGGAGCTGGCCTTGTAAATGGATAACGGGGTATGCAGAGCTATAACAGTGCAGATGGCATTTGGAAGGGCTAAAATCTCCTGCCAGTCTCTGACTGTTAGGGGTCAGGAGCAGGGCTCCTATACCCTCCTCTGAGCATCTGGTGCTGGGTGCTGAGGCAAGGGCTGCTGGGCTGGAGGGCCCGTGGGACTGGCCCAGCCTGGCCCTTCCTGGGTTCCCAAGGGGTCGGCGCAAGGTGGTGCCCGCACTTGGAGACTAGCTGGTGACCAGGGGCGGCTCTAGCCATTTCGCCGCCCCAAGCACGGTGGCACGCCGCGGGGGGCGCTCTGCCGGTCGCCGGTCCCGCAGCTCCGGTGGGCCTCCCACAGACATGCCTGCGGATGCGCCACCGAAGCCACGGGACCAGCGGACCCTCCACAGGCACGTCTGCGGGAGGTCCACCGGAGCCGCCTGCCGCCCTCCCAGCGACAGGCAGAGCGCCCCCCGCGGCAGCCGCCCCAAGCACGCGCTTGGCGTGCTGGGGCCTGGAGCCACCCCTGCTGGTGACCATGCTCTGCGTGTGCTCCCATGCACACTGGCAAGGGGGCTCGGCCACCCGTGATAACTCTGTCTCCGCAGCTGGCCCAGGAGGCCCGGCGGATCTATGACGAGTTCCTGTCCAGCCACGCGGTCAGCCCCGTTAACATCGACCGGCAGGCCTGGATCGGGGAGGAAATGCTGGCCACCCCCACCCCCGACATGTTCCGAGTCCAACAGCTCCAGGTGAGCATTGTCCCTGCCCAGCCCCCCGGCCAGGGGAGAGGGCCATGGAGCCATCCCCCCAGGCTCAGGCTGGACGAGCTGGGGACATATCCCCTCCCGCAACTCTCAGCTGGGAGTAGGAGGTGGGAAGCCAGAGCTCCTGCTTCTGGGACTTGTCCCTCTGCTTCTGAGAGTCAGGTCTGTGTCCGGGGGCCGTGCCAGGCTATGGGCGGGGGGAGGCGCTAACCAGGTCTGTGTCCGGGGGCCGTGCCAGGCTCTGGGCAGGGGGAGGAACTAGCCAGGTCTGTGTCCGGGGGCCGTGCCAGGCTCTGGGCAGGGGGAGGCGCTAGCCAGGTCTGTGTCCGGGGGCCGTGCCAGGCTCTGGGCAGGGGGAGGCGCTAGCCAGGTCTGTGTCCGGGGGCCGTGCCAGGCTCTGGGCAGGGGGAGGCGCTAGGTCTGTGTCCAGGGGCCATGCCAGGCTCTGGGCGGGGAGAGGCGCTAGCCAGGTCTGTGTCCGGGGGCCGTGCCAGGTTCTTGGCAGGGGGAGGCGCTAGCCAGGTCTGTGTCCGGGGGCCGTGCCAGGCTCTGGGCGGGGGGAGGAACTAGCCAGGTCTGTGTCCTGGGGCCGTGCCAGGCTCTGGGCAGGGGGAGGAACTAGCTAGGTCTGTGTCCAGGGGCCGTGCCAGGCTCTGGGCAGGGGGAGGAACTAGCCAGGTCTGTGTCCGGGGGCCGTGCTAGGCTCTGGGAGGCGCTAGCCAGGTCTGTGTCCGGGGGCCGTGCCAGGCTCTGGGCGGGGGGAGGAACTAGCCAGGTCTGTGTCCGGGGGCCGTGCCAGGCTCTGGGAGGCGCTAGCCAGGTCTGTGTCCGGGGGCCGTGCCAGGCTCTGGGAGGCGCTAGCCAGGTCTGTGTCCGGGGGCCGTGCCAGGCTCTTGGGAGGGGGAGGCGCTAGCCAGGTCTGTGTCCAGAGGCCGTGCCAGGCTCTGGGCAGGGGGAGGAACTAGCCAGGTCTGTGTCCGGGGGCCGTGCCAGGCTCTGGGAGGCGCTAACCAGGTCTGTGTCCAGGGGCCGTGCCAGGCTCTGGGCAGGGGGAGGAACTAGCCAGGTCTGTGTCCAGGGGCCGTGCCAGGCTCTGGGCAGGGGGAGGAACTAGCCAGGTCTGTGTCCGGGGGCCGTGCCAGGCTCTGGGCGGGGGGAGGCGCTAGCCAGGTCTGTGTCCGGGGGCCGTGCCAGGCTCTGGGCGGGGGGAGGCGCTAGCCAGGTCTGTGTCCGGGGGCCGTGCCAGGCTCTGGGCGGGGGGAGGCGCTAGCCAGGTCTGTGTCCAGAGGCCGTGCCAGGCTCTGGGAGGCGCTAACCAGGTCTGTGTCCTGGGGCCGTGCCAGGCTCTGGGCGGGGGGAGGCGCTAACCAGGTCTGTGTCCTGGGGCCGTGCCAGGCTCTGGGCGGGGGGAGGCGCTAACCAGGTCTGTGTCCGGGGGCCGTGCCAGGCTCTGGGCAGGGGGAGGAACTAGCCAGGTCTGTGTCCAGGGGCCGTGCCAGGCTCTGGGCAGGGGGAGGAACTAGCCAGGTCTGTGTCCGGGGGCCGTGCCAGGCTCTGGGCAGAGGGAGGCGCTAACCAGATCTGTCTCTAGGGGCCGTGCCAGGCTCTGGGCAGCGGGAGGCGCTAGGTCTGTGTCCGGGGGCCGTGCCAGGCTATGGGCAGGGGGAGGCGCTAGCCAGGTCTGTGTCCTGGGGCCGTGCCAGGCTATGGGCAGGGGGAGGCGCTAGCCAGGTCTGTGTCCGGGGGCCGGGCCAGGCTCGGGGCCGGGGGAGGACCTAGGTCTGGGGCCGGGGGCCGTGCCAGGCTCTGGGAGGCGCTAGCCAGGTCTGTGTCCGGGGGCCGTGCCAGGCTATGGGCGGGGGGAGGCGCTAGGTCTGTGTCCGGGGGCCGTGCCAGGCTCTGGGAGGCGCTAGCCAGGTCTGTGTCCGGGGGCCGTGCCAGGCTCTGGGCGGGGGGAGGCGCTAGCCAGGTCTGTGTCCGGGGGCCGTGCCAGGCTCTGGGCAGGGGGAGGCGCTAGCCAGGTCTGTGTCCGGGGGCCGTGCCAGGCTCTTGGCAGGGGGAGGCGCTAGGTCTGTGTCCGGGGGCCGTGCCAGGCTCTGGGCAGGGGGAGGCGCTAACCAGGTCTGTGTCCGGGGGCCGTGCCAGGCTCTAGGCAGGGGGAGGCACTAGCCAGGTCTGTGTCCGGGGGCCGTGCCAGGCTCTTGGCAGGGGGAGGCGCTAGGTCTGTGTCCGGGAGCCGTGCCAGGCTCTTGGCAGGGGGAGGCGCTAACCAGGTCTGTGTCCAGGGGCCGTGCCAGGCTCTGGTCACAGGTCAGGCATGGCAGTAACTGGGTTCCTCTCCTGGCTCAGATCTTTAACCTGATGAAGTTCGACAGCTACGCGCGCTTCGTGAAGTCCCCGCTGTTCCAGGCGTGTATGAGGGCTGAGAATGAGGGACAGCCGCTCCCCGACCTGCGGGCTCACTCCCGGAACAGCAGCCCCCCACCCGACCTCAGCAAGGTACCAGGTCCCGCTCCCCAGCCCAGGGGGTGGGGTCCAGGGGCAGGGCTGCTGGAAGGACTGCAGTCGTGGGCACCATGCAACCCAAATGGGCCAAACTTGAGCGGCAGTGTGACCCGGCACTTGGGGTCGTGACCCGGCGCCTGGGGTCGTGACACCTGGCTGCTCCTCCAGCATGCCAGCAGGGAAGGGCTCCACCATTCACCACCCAGCTCTGCTCAGGAGCCAAGGGGGGCTGACAAGTGGGGTGGCAATGCCCTCTCCTCAGGGGGAGTCCCTTTCTCGGGGGGGCAGCCCCAGAAGCTCCCTGAGCCGAGATCTGCCGCTCTTGTCCCCTAGAAGGCGAAGCTGAAGCTGGGGAAGTCCCTGCCACTGGGGGTGGAGGTGGCCGGCAGCTGTGCTGGCAGGAGCCCCCAGAGGTCCTTCAGGAGAGGGGAGCGGAGGGAGCCCTCGTGGACAGGTAAGTCCCACGCCAGGCGTCACCTGGCTGCCATCTCACTAGCTCCGCAGGCCTGTGGCCGTCCCTTCCCAAAGGGCCCCGGAGCCCCGGAGCTGGCCTCTTGTCCTGACATCCCTCTGTCTGTCTGTCTGTCCTAGAGGTGGAAGACGGCAATGGGGGCTCGTCCCTGTGGCGTGAGTCCCAGGGCTCCCTGAATTCCTCTGCGAGCCTGGACCTGGGCTTCCTCTCGTCGTCCTGCAGCAGCAGCAGCATGGCCAGCAGCTCCCGGGCAGAGGTAAGTGCCCTACCGCGGGGCCTGCTGCGTAGCCACGCCGCCCGCCGGGTGACACCACCTCTTCCCCTGCAGAGCCACAGGAAGAGCCTGGGAGGCACAGAGCCCGACCCACAGGCCAGGCCCAGCAAGTACTGCTGTGTGTACCTGCCGGACGGCACGGCCTCGCTGGCCTCGGTGCGGGCTGGCGTCTCCATCCGCGACATGCTGGCAGGCCTCTGTGAGAAGCGCGGCTTCAGCCTCCCTGACATCAAGGTCTACCTGGTTGGCAATGAACAGGTAGGGACGGTCCTGGGGTGGGGAGGAGAGAGCTGGGCAGGCCAGGGATGGCCTGGGGGCTCCATCAGAAGCCAGCCCTGGAGCCACCTCGCCTGAGGGACCCCAGGGCCCCGCACTGACAGGCGCTGCCCGCCTGAGGCACCTACCTGCCGACAGGAATTCCATGAGAGAAGGTTTTGGGGGCTGTGCCGGGGCCGTGGGAGGGGCTGTGTCTCGGGTGGAGCCGTGTTCCTGGTTGTGACGTGTCTCCTCTTGGCTGGCTCTTCCCAGAAGGCTCTGGTGCTGGACCAGGACAGCGTGGTTCTGATGGACCAGGAGGTGAAGCTGGAGAACAGAGTCAGTTTCGAGTGAGTGGGAGCTGCCGGAGAGACAGACGCTGCTGCACTCTGCGAGCGTGGGGCCAGCGCCTGCAGCACTGGCTCTGCAATGTCCCTGCCTCTCCCAACCCTTCCCTGTGCTCCACGCCCCGGCTCCCCATGGCAGCAGCACCATGCCCGTGGGAATGAGACAGTGGCTCTGGTGCTAAGTGCAGTGGGGCTCAGGCCGCAAGCCAGCTGGGCTGGGCCCTCAGAAAAGCAGATGGGAGCACGGCTCTGTCCCGCCCCTGCACATGCTGGCCTAGACACCGCAGGGTGCTGCCAGTACTGGCCAGTGAAGCCGGCTTCGCCCAGGATGAACACGCCTGGAGCGGACATCTGGCAGCCTGGGCTCCTGAGTGCCCAGTACAGCTCCACCCGGCTCACTTTGCCCTGCCCCACCCTGCTCGGCTCTGCCCCGCACAGCCCCACCTCCTCAGTTCCTGCCTGCCCCACCCCGCCTTGCCAAGCTCAGCCCAGCCCCATCGTTCCAGCTGCTGTCTCACCCACCAGGTCTTGCCACATCCTACCCTGCATGGCCCATCCTGCCCCATGTGTTTCCTTCATCTCTGTCTTCCTAGGTTGGAAATTTCCCCCCTCAGTAAAACAGTGCGAATCACTGCAAAGTCGACCAAGTGCCTGCGGGAGGCGCTGCAGCCTGTGCTGGGGAAGTACGGTGTGGATGTGGAGCGGGCACTGCTGCGGCGGGTGAGAGCTGGCTCGCAGCCTGGGCAGGGGGCTGCCTTCCCCCCTCTGGCGGAGTCCTAGGAACTGCAGAAAGGGGGCTGCTGTCTTTCAGTGCTGGGCATAAGCACCTGCCTGGGGCTGCAGGGGCAGATCTTAGGGAGTCCTTTGCCCTCATGCAGAACTCAGCCCTCCTCAGGTAGGAGAGGCCAGACTGTGGCTTGTCCTGCAGGCAGTGCCCCACCCATGGAGCCTGGGGCTGGGGCTGGCTACATGGCTTTCCCCAGAGGCTGCCTGCCCGCCCGTGGGCAGAGCTCCTACCCTGGGGACCAGGCTGCCTGTGGGCAGAGCTCCTACCCCGGGGACCAGGCTGCCCACCCGTGGGCAGAGCTCCTACCCTGGGGACCGGGCTGCCCGTGGGCAGAGCTCCTACCCCGGGGACCAGGCTGCCTGTGGGCAGAGCTCCTACCCCGGGGACTGGCTGCCTGTGGGCAGAGCTCCTACCCCGGGGACCAGGCTGCCTGTGGGCAGAGCTCCTACCCTGGGGACTGGCTGCAGCTCCTACCCCGGGGGATCTCCAGCCAGTGTGTGGCCTGTGCCCTCATTGCCCCTGACACCGTGGCCAGAGCCTGCTCTTGCTCCCCACGATGCACCATCCCATGCAACCCCCCCAACTCTGTTCTGCTGCAGCAGGGGGAGCCGGGAGCCCTGGACCTGGAGAAGCTGGTCAGCACCGTGGCTGCGCAGAAGCTCATCCTGGAAGCTGCGACAGGTATGGTCCGCAGGGCGGAGCGGCCAGGCTGGAGCACCCCCGTGGTCCCGCCTCCTGCCCAGGCCAGCACAAAATCTGTGTCCAGCCCAGGGCCCTGTGGGCCCCACACAGCACTGTGTGGGCTCAGCCAGTCGGGTTCTTCCTCCTCCCCAGTCGGCCCCAGACTCTGCACCTGTAAGATGCCATGTGCCTTGGCTGTTGGCCACCACGAAATCCCACAGCAGTGAGTTCCACAGTTATCGTGGTGCTGAGTCCTTCCCTGTGGGCCCGGGCTCTTGTGATGGCAGGTGGTCTGCCCTGCCTCGTCCCACGGCAGGAGCCTCTGGGCCTGACTCGCTGCGGTGCTTGTGTTGCAGAAGTGAAAGCGACTGGCGCTAGTGACACTGTTGCGGCTGCTTCCCCCCTTCGGTGCAAGGTGAGTCCTGGGCACCAAGAGGGGCCCAGGCAGGGGGGCTGAGGGGGTGCCCCAGCGAAGGGGGGCAGCACTAGGGTAGGCCGGGGCTGTCGCTGGGGCTGGGCTGAGCTGGAAGTCCCCGGGAGTGCAGCTCACTGGCTCACTTGGGGGCGGGGGGCAGTGAGCGCTGTGGCCAGAGCAGGGTGCAGCTCTGGGCCGGGCTGGCTTCGGGGGCGCGTTGAGGGAGCTCTGCAGCATGGAGCAGGGTTGGGGCACCGTGATCACAGCTGGTCTGAGCCAGGCCAGCTTTGGGGCATCTCTGTGCCCTGAAGGGGAGGCAGGTCTCCCTGCCGGGCTGGGCTGGGGTTGCCGGCTCACTCTTCCTGCTCCTCACAAGCTCTCTTCCCCCACTCCCAGGAGGGCGCCCCCACAGGCACGGAGGTGGAAGCAGACATGCTGTCAGAGGTGCCCCCCTCCTTCACCAGGTCCAGGCCAGCAGCCCCGCGGGGCATGAACCGGTGCACGTATGACCTGGAAGGTGGGCAGCCCTGGCATCTGGCATGCGCTTAAACCAGCCCCACATGTGGGGCACAGGGGCATGGGAGGCCTATCTGGGGTGCTGGGGGCAGAGGGCGTCAGAAGGAAACGTGGGGGGTGGGGACGTGCAGGGGCAAATGGGGACTGGGAAGGGGAGTCTGAGTGCGGGATGGGGATTCTGGGGGGGAGGCGGAGTCTGAGTGTGGGATGGGGGCTTCTGGGATAGGAGAGGGGAGTCTGAGCACAGGATGGGGGTTCTGGGGGGGGAGGGGTCTGGGGGTGTTCTGCAGAAGTCTGGCTCTGCCCAATGACTCTACTCTCCCCTTGTTCCCCCAGGGCTGGTGGAGCTGCTGAACCGGGCCCAGAGCTGCAGGGCCAACGACCAGCGTGGGCTGCTCTCTAAAGAGGTCCTGGTCCTGCCCGACTTCCTGCAGCTGCCAGGGCAGGATGCTGGCCCCAGCGAGAGCTCTGAGCGGCAGCATGGCCCCTGCGATGCCAGCCCCACACCAAAGGGGGCTGGTGCCCCTTGCCCCCTGGATCCCGCACTGGCGCAGCCACCTGTCCACTCTGAACTGCACTGAGGCCCATGCTGCACTTTCTTCAGAGCCAGCGTTGAGGATGTCTGGCCCTGATTTTGGGTCAGCTCCGGTGCCCTGGCCAAATCCTGCATCCTTAAACTGCCTCGGCAGTTTCAGGAAACTACAGTATTCTCCACTTCCTGTCCTAAACTGTTGTGTAGTGTTGCTGTGAGTTGTTAAACAGCTGCCTCGTTCCACCCTAGAGGTGGCTGCATCTCAGTGGCAAGTGAAGTGAGCCTGTATATAGTCTGTATGTCAGTTATTTGTAAAGCACTTTGGGATGTAAGATATGCCTGATTAACAACCTGTGTGGCCCAGCGCCTCTGCTTCTGTCACCAGTCCTCGCCATGGGGGCAACGAAGGATGGGAGCCAGCCTATGTCTGCGCAGAGGGGGCCGTGGAGAGTTGGCAGCTGCCTGCAGGAGGGGATGGTGGCTGGTGGCTCGTCAGGACGAGGAGGATGGGGAGGGTTAGGGCAGGAGCAGCATCCCTTAGATTCACCTCACTGGGGTCTCTGCCAGACCGCTGCCCCCGTTTAGCTCCAGAAGTGCAGGCGTGCCCTGCAAACCCCAAACCCTCAGCTGCTACAGGGCTGCAGCAGGGCCTGGCTGCTCCCAGCAAGTGAGAGCCCGTGCGCTAGCCCCAGGGTACAGGAGTCCCCATGCCCAGTCTGGCTGGATGGGCTGCATCTCCTGGGAGCTGGACCCTGTGCCCAGTGGGGGGCTGGGGGCAGATATGGGGCTGCGAGGGGAGCCCTGAGTCCCCCAGGCCATGCCAGCTTGCTGGCAGTGGTGCTGCTTTGCATGCTAAGGACGGCTGAGGAGGTGGCTGCTCCGCATTGGCTGCCCTCATCTGCATGTGACAGCACCTCATCGGGCTGCGTGTGAATGGGGAGTGGGAGAGGCAAGCAGCCGCCTGCAGCCCGCTGCACAGCCCAGGGATTACGGCCTGTCCGGTAGGCAGGGGTGGGGGCGTGACCGGCCATGCAGAGGGGCAAGGGGCAGCAGAGAACACGGCAGGTGATACTGCAAAGAGCTGGGCTGTTGGGGGTTTCACGAGAGAGCACGTTTCCCTCATCAGCGCATCTCCAGTGCCCCAGGCTAGCACTAGGGGGCGCTGCGGTGCAGGGAGCGGGGCGGGCTCTGTCTCTGTTCCCCAGGGCGGCGCTAGGGGGCGCTGTGCTGCAGGCAGCAGGGGCGGGGTCTCTCCCAGGGCCCCAGAGCGGCGCTAGGGGGTGCTGAGCCACAGGGAGCGGGGCGGGGTCTGTCCCTGTTCCCCAGGGCAGCGCTAGGGGGCGCTGAGCCACAGGGAGCAGGGTGGGGTCTCTCCCAGGGCCCCAGGCGCGCTGGCGCCCGCAGCGGCGGGGGGTGGTCTCTCCCAGGCCCCCCAGCGGCGCTAGGGCGTGAGCACCAGGAGGGGGGGCGGGTCGTCCCTGTTCCTCAGGGCAGCGCTAGGGGGTGCTGAGCCACAGGGAGCGGGGCGGGGTCTGTCCCTGTTCCCCAGGGCAGCGCTAGGGGGCGCTGAGCCACAGGGAGCGGGGTGAGGTCTGTCCCAGGGCGGTGCTAGGGGGCGCTGTGCCATGGGGAGCGGGGTGAGGTCTGTCCCAGGGCGGCGCTAGGGGGCGCTGTGCCATGGGGAGCGGGGTGAGGTCTGTCCCAGGGCAGCGCTAGGGGGCGCTGTGCCATGGGGAGCGGGGCGGGGTCTGTCCCAGGGCAGCGCTAGGGGGCGCTGTGCCATGGGGAGCGGGGGCTGTCCCAGGGCGGCGCTATGGGGCGCTGAGCCACAGGGAGCAGGGTGGGGTCTGTCCCAGGGCGGTGCTAGGGGGCACTGAGCCACAGGGAGCGGGGTCTGTCCCAGTGCCCCAGGGCGGCGCTAGGGGGTGACGCGGGGAGCAGGGCGGGGTCTGTCCCTGTTCCCCAGAGCAGCACTAGGGGGCGCTGTGGTGGCTGGCCGGGGTGGGGAAGGAGTTTGCAGGAGGTGGGGGCTTATTCTACGGTCCATTCTCCCTGTAGATTTCTACTTCACTTCTGGCCTAAGCAGCTGAGCACAGTCCCATGTGCTGACCAGTAGCCGCTGTGTTCCAGCCCAGAGGCAGCTGCAGCCTCAGTCCTGGGGCAGGGGCTGCATAGTGACCCTTTGCTCTGCCCCCGAGAAGCAGGAGAGAGAGTCTGGGTGGGTCCTGTATTCACTGAGCAATGGCACTGCTCTGTGCTTAGCCCCCACCCAACGTGCCCCACCTCGCGCAGCAGGCACCGGGCTGCACCAGAGTGTTTGAGAGGCTGGCTCTGCTGGCTGGTGGGGTGTACAGGCAGGGGGGACAGGGCTGCCCTCCCAGCCTGGCGCAGCTTGGAACAGGCACCCAGCAGGGGGTGAGTAAGTGGGGAGGAGGCCATGGCGAGGACACGGGCGAGGACCCTGTTTTCTCACTGACCAGGCGCCCTGGTCCCGGGGCTGCCTCCCCCTCGCTCTGTGCAAGGGCCCCTCAGCCTGGGACCCGCCTGGGCTGGGCAGGTCCTGGGGCAGCTCGGTTCTCCCCGTGGAGCTGGCAGGAAGGGGGGCACTTTGAGGGGTGCTGATCCGATCTGCCCCCCACCCCAGGGCACTTGTGGGGCAGGTCCACAAGCCAGCGAGGGTAGCATGGCAGTGCTCCGGGCATGCCATACCCTAGTGCCAAAGGCTGGGGAAATGGGGGAGGAAGGGATTAGCTCACCCTGGGTATCCCACTAGCTGTGCAGGCTGCAGGGGGCCTGAGGGGGTCTGGTTCCACCTACGGTGGGGTCTGGGCTCGCCCCATCCTGCTGTGCCCCCCCAGGCCTAGATGCCATCAGACCTGCTGTCTCTGCCCAGGTACCAGGCAGAGCGGTCTGGCGAGCTCTCCTTATCTCCGTGACGATGGCCCCCACGGTACCACACTGCAGCTGTCCCTGGGCCAGGCTTACTGGCAGCAAACAGCCTCAGCCGGAAGCCAGTGGACATGGGGGCTGGGTAGGACCAAGGAAGTGGGCAAGGGACACTGCAGGGCTACTCCCGGCTGCACTGCTCGCTGGATTGCTCTGCGCTGGGAGCGCCAGGCCATCCTGACAGGCGGGTGGAGCGGGGGGCAGGGCTGGCTGGGAGTTCCTGGCCCCCCCGAGGCAGGGGGGCGCACTTGCTGATCAGAAACAGCCTGTCCCCACCCTGTGGTCCGAGCAGCTCTGTCCGGCCCCACAGCTGGGCTCCCTCTGTGCTGCTGGCCTCCAGGCCAGATGCATTCACTGGAACCCTTCAGCGGCTGGGCTGTCCTGCTGCTGGGATTGTGGCGGTGCCTGGATGCAGGGAGGCAGGCCCTGCCTGGCAGCATCGCCCTGCAGTCGAGACACATGAGCTGGTTATCATCTCGCTGTCACAGGGCAGGAGCTGAGCCCAGACACGTCCAGGGATTGGCCCAAGGTCACGCAATCTATGGTGGAGCTGGGAACTGAGCCCGACCCAGTCGCTTGCCCACAAGACCACACGGGCAGACAGCTGGGAGCAGGCAGAGCCAGCAGTCTCTGCTAGTCCCATGACAGGCCTTTCTCCTGCAGGACCCCGGGACAGCACCTTCTGCTGCGCCACAGTGAGTCCTCAGTGCAGCTAGGGAGCGGGGAGCCATGGAGCCCGGCACAAAGGTACCACAGGCTGGGGGGACCCTTCAGCCTGGCAGAGGTGCTGAGCCCGCCGCAGCACCCGTCAGGCCCTGGACCCAGGCAGGGCTTTTGTGGGGGAAGGAGCATGGGGAGGCAATGGAGAGCCCAGATTGCCTTGCTTCCCAGCCTTACACAGAATGCACACAAGGCGGGAAGCCTTTGTTCTCAGTGGAAAAGTACCAGCAGTGTCCAAGGTGTCAGAGCAGCCATGAGACAAGGTTTATTTGCAGGGAAGGAACTCCTGGGAAAATGGGGGAGCCACCAGGGAGAATATTCCTAACTTTCGATACAGAAATTATACATGCACACACTGGATAAACGTATACAGTAAATCACAACGTTTCAATGATACCTCACATGACCCATCTAGTATAAAACACATCTTAGTTATGCCATATTCAGATCATAACAATATTTCTATGAAGAATATGGGGTGTAACAGCGCAGAGGGTTCCTGCGGAAGGGAGCAGGGCCCCCCGAGCTCAGCGCTGATGCCAATGCCCTGTGGTGCACACTGCTTGTCCCTGGTGCTGCCAGCTGCTGCGGGTGTGTTATGGGATGGCTGCTGAGTGCTCCACAATGCTCTGTACAAGTGTAGCCTGATTTGGGGAGGGTTAATAGGGACAGTGGAATTTATCCACTTAATTTAGTTTTATTTAATAATTAATTTTCTAATTAATTAATAATATTAATAATAAATAGATATTAATAATATGGATATGGCTCGCCAATATGTGTGATCAGAAGATAAAGTTTGTCTTGAATCAGGCTTCACAGAATTTATACAAGGAGGTATCTGACAGGAAATTACACTGAGACAAAATTAGTCAATCAAGACCTTTTATTTAAAATCAATTAAACAATAAGTAAATGCAAAAATGTTAAAAGCAGTTTGAGATTACAAAGTTACAAAATATCACAGTTCTTTAAGAGAAATACCTATGATAATAAACGGTTCTAAATTCACTCTGTGCAGTAGCACTAGAGTGAATTTCACACCTTTGATAGACAGAGGAAGTTATAAAGAAACTGGTTATGAGTTAAACCCTTTATAGTCTAGATGCT
The DNA here is from genome assembly GCF_016161935.1 of Mauremys reevesii. Lineage (NCBI taxonomy): Eukaryota > Metazoa > Chordata > Testudines > Geoemydidae > Mauremys > Mauremys reevesii. The sequence goes on from NC_052630.1 coordinate 810,072, forward strand.
TTAGCAGAAATAAGAATTATTTCATACTTACAACTTTGAAAAGAAATAACACCACGATTTATCAGTAGTTTGACAGCTTTCGTAGATGTAGGCAGGGTGAGGCGATGGAGAATAGAAAGATGTATCGCCTGTCTAATGGTGGATTGTCACCCTTTTTATAGGGAGAAATCCTTCCTCCTATGCCCAAATTTGTCTTTCCCCCATGGAAAAGGTGAGGGTACCTATTTTCATAGGCTGACCTTTTATGTGCGTATGGATGACAGATATGTACTGTCGGAGAAAAACTCAGTTCTCGCTTTTTGTTTGGGTGCAGCAAAATCAAATACTTTATTATTTCTCCAGTAATTACAATGGAGGGAGAGAGTGCCATAGGACACAGGGTCACCCCAGTCCCGGACAGGTCTCTCAACTGGTAAACAATTACAGCAAGCCTTTATACCTTTGTTACAGACAATTTCTAGCAATAATACAGATGGTAAAAAGAAACAATTGCATTTGATTATACATAAGCCTTTCTGCTATCTTATTTGTCTCACTACTAGAAAAAGCAAGACTGCATATTCGGTTATCTGAATTGCAAGGTCGTAATAACTTTTCACACAGTTCACTCTGTCTCACATTATCTTGCTTCTACAAATCTCACGTCATTAGGGTTACAGCTAGCCTAACTCATGCTAACTAACTGACATGCATTAAGATCCCTTCAAATCCTTGTTAATTATTTCCCTGCTTCCACAGTACGCATCTGCGGTGTGTATGTGTGAGATTTGTGGGCAGAAATTCCCCACTTTTCACCCTATCTAGGTGAAAGGTTAGCAGACATTCAAAAGGTCCCTAGACATTTTACGTAGGTTTGTATCCTATTATTACTTTTCTGAGTAAGGGTCTTAAAGATTGCTTTCAGCGTCACGGAGGAAATCGGCCAGGGTGTCTGGCCTGGATGTTTCTAGGTATCTTGCATTTCAGCTATTGCAAATAATTCTATTAATCTATGCAGCCTACACACTTTTATCAAAAAGACATTTTATACAGACCGACAGATTAATCCTCAGGGCTACACAAGGTGCCCAGCCCAGTGTGACTGCAGGAGCAGCAGTGCTGGCTGAAAGGGGCCCTGACAGCTGGTGCCCACCCGAGCCACCTGCACCTGGAGCCAGCTGCCGATTCTGCCATGTGGCCAGGCCTCCCTGTGCAGCGACGCTTGGGCCAGGCCAGCCAGAGCCGGCTGAGGGTCCTGTGGGGTGAGTGTTCCCCTCTGAAAGACACGGGCCCTTCCTGTGTCCCCAGCAGCCGCCCAGCTGCCCCCAGAAGCAGGGCGGGAAAGGCCGTTCCAAGTCCACAGAGGAGATCCAGGCCGCCAAGAAAGTAACCAGCCCTGATGGGATGCTCAGTGCTGAGCAGGGAACCCATGCCCAGGCAGGGCTTGTTCTCTGGGGGCAGGGGAGCTCTGAGTGCGTCGTGGGGGGCTCTGAGTGAGGACCCACACCGCATTGGGCTGGTTCTCCGGGGTGGGCTCTGAGGACTCGCACCGGGTCGGGCTCGTTCTCCGGGGGTGGGGGGGCTCTGAAGACCCACACTGGGTCAGGCTGGTTCTCCATAAGGGGGTTCTGAGGACCCACATCGGGTTGGGCTGGTTCTCCATAGGGGGGTTCTGAGGACCCACACCGGGTCAGGCTGGTTCTCCATAGGGGGGTTCTGAGGACCCACACCGGGTCAGGCTGGTTCTCCGGGGTGGGCTCTGAGGACCCACACTGGGTCAGGCTGGTTCTCCATAGGGGGGTTCTGAGGACCCACACCGGGTCAGGCTGGTTCTCCGGGGTGGGCTCTGAGGACCCACATCGGGTCAGGCTGGTTCTCCATAGGGGGGTTCTGAGGACCCACACCGGGTCAGGCTGGTTCTCCGGGGTGGGCTCTGAGGACCCACATCGGGTTGGGCTGGTTCTCCATAGGGGGGGTCTGGGGACCCACACGGGGTCAGGCTGGTTCTCCGGGTGGGCTCTGAGGACCCACACTGGGTCAGGCTGGTTCTCCATAGGGGGGTTCTGAGGACCCACACTGGGTCAGGCTGGTTCTCCGGGGTGGGCTCTGAGGACCCACACTGGGTCAGGCTGGTTCTCCAGAGGGGGGTGCGGAGGACCCACACTGGGTCAGGCTGGTTCTCCGGGTGGGCTCTGAGGACCCACACTGGGTCAGGCTGGTTCTCCATAGGGGGGTTCTGAGGACCCACACCGGGTCAGGCTGGTTCTCCATAGGGGGGTTCTGAGGACCCACACCGGGTCAGGCTGGTTCTCCGGGGTGGGCTCTGAGGACCCACACTGGGTCAGGCTGGTTCTCCATAGGGGGGTTCTGAGGACCCACACCGGGTCAGGCTGGTTCTCCGGGGTGGGCTCTGAGGACCCACACTGGGTCAGGCTGGTTCTCCATAGGGGGGTTCTGAGGACCCACACCGGGTCAGGCTGGTTCTCCGGGGTGGGCTCTGAGGACCCACACCGGGTCAGGCTGGTTCTCCATAGGGGGGTTCTGAGGACCCACACTGGGTCAGGCTGGTTCTCCATAGGGGGGTTCTGAGGACCCACACCGGGTCAGGCTGGTTCTCCATAGGGGGGTATAGCAGGGTGGACCCCTGCTCCTGCCCTGAGGGGTTTAAAAGCAGCCTGGCAGGGCTTGAGAGTGGTGGCTCTAAAAGCTGGGCTGATTGGGGAAATGGCTGCAGCTGGGCCATACCCCAGTCAGGCCACAGCTGGCCCCTATAAAAGGCCAGGGAAGCCAGAAGTCCAAAAACAGTCTTCTTCTCCCTGTAGAGGGAGAAGGGCCTGGCTGCAGGGAGCTACAGACAAAGTACCTGAGGGGAGCAGGGCTGGGGAAAGGCTGAGGAGCTGGGGAGCTCCAGCCTGGAAAGCCCCAGGCTGCGGCCTAGCATTGAGCTAACAGGTACTGGGGTTGCAGAGGGCAGCCCAGGGGTAGGCCAAGGCAGCAGGTCCAAACCCTCCTTGCCAGGGATGAGTGGCTGATACTGCAGCCTGCCCCAGGGCACGGGGGCTAGACGATGACTGGCAGTAGCCATACACTGAGGCAAGGTGGGGATAGAGGGTGGGGGTTCCCTGAGAGGGGAGACCCTGAGCGAAAGGGGTTACTGCCAGGGGGCAACACCCCCATATAAAAGGGCACCAGGTCCAGGGAGGGACACGGGGGGCAAAAGACAGGCGGATCACCAGCCTGCAGGGGGTGCTCCGAAGCTGGCAACGAGTTAATTCCCGGAGTCACCAGCAGGAGGCGCCGCAGGGGTGAGTCCGACCCGTCTACAGGGGGTCTCTGAGGACCTTCACTGCGTCAGGCTGGTTCTCCATGGGGGGGGCTCTGAGGATCAATACCAGGTGGGGCTGGTTCTCCGGGTGTGGGGGAGGGGGCTCTGAGGACCCACACCAGGTGGGGCTGGTTCTCTGGGGCTCTGAGGACCCACCCCGGGGCGGGCTGGTTCGCCGGGGGAGGGGGCTCTGAGGACCCACACCGGGTCGGGCTGGTTCTCCGGGGGAGGGGGCTCTGAGGACCCACACCGGGTCGGGCTGGTTCTCTGGGGCTCTGAGGACCCACACCGGGTCGGGCTGGTTCTCTGGGGCTCTGAGGACCCACACCGGGTCGGGCTGGTTCTCTGGGGGGGAGGGGGCTCTGAGGACCCACACCGGGTCGGGCTGGTTCTCTGGGGGGGAGGGGGCTCTGAGGACCCACACCGGGTCAGGCTGGTTCTCTGGGGGAGGGGGCTCTGAGGACCCACACCGGGTTGGGCTGGTTCTCCGGGAGAGGGGGGGCTCTGAGGACCCACACCGGGTCGGGCTGGTTCTCCGGGGGGGAGAGGGGCTCTGAGGACCCACGCCGGCTGGCTCTCCCTGCCCGCAGGCTGGCGCTGGTGGGGCTCTGTGCTCTCTTCCCAGGCGTTCCACACACCCCAGAAGTCTCTCCCTAGCCAGGAGGGCACCAGTGGCTCCCAGGTACCTGCCGTCTCCTTTGCTGCCTATTAGTCCTGAGGAGCCTGCCCTGGCCAGGAACCAGGCGGGCCCAGCTCAGGCGCTGCTCCCAGGCCATGTGCCTGGCAAACCTCATGTGGGTCTGGATGCCCCCTCAAGGACCCCAAACCCGGAAAGGGCCCAGGAGGAGCTTCTAGGGGGGCAGGGCAGTGCCCAGGTGGCCTGGGCTGAGGGTGGCCCGGCAGTGGCCGGGGTGCCTGCCCCATGGAGGTGGCTGTGTCAGTCTGAGCCTGTTTCCTCTGCGCCCCTAGGACATGGCGCCTCGCACTGCCCAGCTGGAGCAGACCTGAGGGGCAGGAGCTGCCTGCGTGCTGGTGGCAGGACATGGTACCTAACCGGAGCTAGAGCCCGGGCTATCCTGTAGCTTGGCAGCGCCCGGTCTTGGCACCCATGGTGCATGTGTTGCAATGGCGATGTCTGTCTGTCTGTCTGTTTGTCCGTCTGTCCTGTCTGGAGTGAAACGTGAGCAGAGAGGAGGGGCTGGAGGGGGTTTCAGTCTGGAGCTGGCTGGGGACGAGGAGTGAAGTGCAGACGTGGGGGTCTGGCTCACTGCCCCCCAGAATGGACCCGTCTGAGGGGTCCGGTTTGCTGTACCTACAAGCTCTGTTTTAGCCCGTGTTCCTGTCATCGAATAAACCTCTGTGTTACTGGCTGGCTGAGAGTCACGTCTGACTGCGCAGTGGGGGTGCAGGACCCTGTGGCTTCCCCAGGACCCCGCTGGGGCGGACTCGCTGGGGGAAGCGCACGGAGGGGCACATGCTGAATGCTCCAAGGAGAGACCCAGGAGGTGAAGCCGTGTGAGCATCTTGCCCTGCAGACAGGCTGCTCCGAGGGAGAGGAGGCTCCCCAGAGTCCTGCGTGGCTTGGTGGGGAGCAGCTCCAGAGCAGCGCCCGGGGACTCCGTGACACCCTGCAAGGAGGCGCTGGCTGGCAGCTGGTGCTGCATCCTGGGCTTGCACCAGCCGCCCTGCCACCGTGACAGGGAGTGACACTGGCCCCCACCTCCAGCAAGTCACCCCACCCCAGCTCCCCCCATCCCTGAGGCAGTGTCCTCTTTCTGGGAATCCGAAATACGGGAACCCCAGGGCCCAGCTTGCTGTGCTGCAGTCTCTCTGCAGAGTTCAGAGCTGCGAGGGGGGGCTGAGATGGGGGGCACAGGAGCAGCTGGGGCATGGGGGGGCAGAAGAGGGGGCTGCAGGAAAAATCCCTCAGGCCTGGGGGGCCAGGGGCAGCGGCTCGCAGCTACATGGCCCCGTGTTTGGCTTTGGGTCCAGCTCAGCCAGTCCCACCCAGCAATTGTTGGGCTCTGGTCAGAGAATAGGGCCTGGGACGGGGCCCACCCCACAAGTGCCTCCAGAGAGGGAGCTGAGCTGGGGTGACAGCACCACTGCTGGGGCCTGTGGAACAACAAAGCACATGGGGCTCTCCTGAGACCCTAGATAGCGGCATGGGGCTGGGACACCCCGTCTCTGAGCAGCAGAAGGCCAGGTGACCCCCCCTCCCCAACCCCCAAGTGGCTAGGGCCAGCCACTCTGGCTCCCATGGCTCGCCTGCCTGGGCTGTTTCCTACAGCTCAGCAGGGAAACTTCCTGGGGAGTTCTGCTTCCCCAAAGTGTGTGTGTGGGGGGGGGGCAGATAACCATGCCCCCAGGTCCCCTCTCTGGGAGGCCCTGGCTCCCCGGGGACGGGCATTCTGGCAATAGCTGAAACCTGTCTCCTGTAAACATCCCAAAGGGAAAGTCTCTGAGCAGGTGCCAGTGGCCGAGGCAGCAGGGCTGGGGTGCAGGGAGGGGTCAGCCCAGGCAGGCCAGGGGAGCGGTGCCTGAGTAAGCTGGGGTAGTGACGCCCGGGGCTGTGCCCACCGGGGGCAGCATGTGACATCAGTGCAAGGTTTGCTCAAGAGATTGTTCCGTAGGACTTCCCTGCCCCCACCTCATCTCCTACCCCTGCTACCACCCCCCGGGTCAGAACTGGGTCTGCACTAAGGCTACACTGTGCAGGCCAGGGCTGAACCCAAGGCTGGGATTGAAGCTGGGCCAGTTGGGGGCTGGGCTGTGATCTGGGCTGGGCAGGTTGGGGGCTGGGCTGCGATCCGGGCCAGGCAGGTTGGGGGCTGGGCTGCGATCAGGGCTGGGCTGCGCTCAGCTCAGACATGCAGGGGTCAGTCGCCATCCAGCTTCTTCAGCTTCCTGGCTCAAAATAGAAAATCCCCGAGCATCAAACCTTCCCCCTGGCTAAAAACAGCTGCTGGTGCCTGAGAGTGTGGCTCCCATGGAAGCAGGCCCAGCTCCAAGCTCCCAGCCACTCCGGCTCCCAGGCTCTGTGGTGCGGCAGGCTGGGCTTGGCGCCAGGGAACAATCCCTCATCCCACGGGGAGCAGGATCAGTTTCCTCCACAGCCTCCAGTGTCCCCCCACGCTGCCCACCTGGCCAGGTGCAGCCAGGGGGTGGTGCTGGGTGGGGCACAGAGCCACCCTAAGGGCGCGGGGCTGGGCCAGAGACCTCCCAGGCTGGACAAGTGTGGAGGGGCTGAGTCCAGAGCCGCCCAAGGGGGGGGCAAGTGGGGCAATTTGTCCCAGGCCCTGGGGCCCCACAGGGGCCCCGCGAGCCCTGGCCCAGCAGCAGTCCGGGTCTTCAGCGGCATTTCAGCGGCAGGGGGCCCTTCAGTGCTGCTGAAGATGTGCAGCGACTGAAGAGCCCCCCAGCCGCCGAAGACCCGGACCGCTGCTGGGTGAATACAAGCGCCGCAGCTCCCCCGCTTTGCCCCAGGCCCCCTGAATCCTCTGGCCGGCCTGGCCGAGTCTCAATCCTGGCTGGAGCTTGGTGAATGTTGGACCCGCGTGCCCAGCTCCTCCCCCTGCCGCTCCCTGAGAGCATCCTGCCCCGATGGGCCCAGCAGGCCCCGCAGGGTGAAGATCAAGCATCCCTTGTCCTGCAGCCCCTGCTGCTCTGAAAGAGCAGGGGTAGCTCCATCAGGCTGCTCAGTCCCTCCCTGAGCTCCAGCTCCCAGCATGAGCTGCTCCAGGGCCTGGGCCCTGAGCAGGGAGCGAGTCGTCACCAGGCTCTGGCACCTGGGCAGCTGATGGGATGCTCCCCCAGAGACGCAGAGGCAAAGCGAGGGTGTGACAGGCCCCAGGTGGGGGGTTTATTGGGTGGGCATGGGGGGCAGATCCTGCTCTGGGCCCCACTCGCCCGTGTGGCCCTGTATCCAGGCGAGGTAGTGGGCCACATTGGTGTAGATGCCGGGCTTGTCCTGCTCTCCGCATCCCACGCCCCAGCTGACGATCCCGCGCAGTGTGGCCCGACCCTGCTCCTCACACACCAACGGCCCACCAGAGTCTCCCTGTAGCAGGAGGGGACCGGTCAGAGGAGGCAGGCCTGGGGCTGGCCCCTCCCCTTGGGCACCATGGCATTGGGGAACCCTGCAGTACAGTCGAAGGGGGCTAATTGCACTGGGGATGGGCGGGGTGGATGGGAGCCCCTGATGGCACTGGGGGTGGGCGGGCGGACAGGGGCCCTGCTGGCACTGGGGGTGGGCGGGCGGACGGGGCCCCGATGGCACTGGGGTGGGCGGGCGGACAGGAGCCTGCTGGCACTGGGGCGGGCGGGCGGACGGGAGCCCTGCTGGCACTGGGGCGGATGGGGCGGACGGGAGCCCCCGATGGCACTGGGGCGGCGGGCGGGCGGAGCCCTGCTGGCACTGGGGCGGGCGGGGGCAGGGAGCCCCGCTGGCACTGGGGCGGCGGGCGGACGGGAGCCCGATGGCACTGGGGCGGGCGGAGCCCCGATGGCACTGGGGCGGGCGGGGACGGGAGCCCGATGGCACTGGGGGCGGGTGGGGCGGACGGGAGCCCCGATGGCACTGGGGGCGGGCGGGCGGGGCGGACGGGAGCCCCCGCTGGCACTGGGGGCGGGCGGGGCGGACGGGAGCCCCCGCTGGCCCTGGGTGCGGGCGGGCGGGAGCCCCGCTGGCACTGGGGCGGCGGCGGGCGACGGGAGCCCGCTGGCACTGGGGGCGGGCGGGGCGGACGGGAGCCCCCGATGGCACTGGGTGGGAACAGCAGTGACACATCAGTGCCCTTGAGAAATCAGCCCCTGGCTCTCCCCTTCGGGGCGGATTCCCCAGGGATGAGCTAGCACCAGCCTCCAGCAGGGAGCTGGAGATCAAGGCCCGCTTGTGTGAATCAGGTGCAGAGGGTGGTCTGGCTCATGGGGGTGCCCAGGGTAGCGTGGCAATGCGGGGTCTCAGCTCACAAAGGGGCTGCTGGAGAGGCTGTCCCTGCCCAAATTGCAGCCAGATTGGAGCTGACCTGCCCCCGGCACCTCTTGCCCAGCTCTCTCACCTGGCAGGCATCGGTGCCCCCCTCCAGGTAGCCGGCACACAGCATGTCTGTGGTGATCCTGGCCCCATGCAGCTCGGGGGAACGGCACTGCTCGTGAGGGATAATGGGGAGCACAGCTTCCTGCAGGGACTCAGAGAGCTGCCCAGCTCCTGCCCGGGAGAAGAGAGGGGACGAGTGTGAGCAAGGGACCCTGCTGTGCCATGCAGCCCGGGCACAGACACCTGGCACAGGGACACCCCAGCTGGTGCCAGGGATGTGCCCGGCCCCTCTTGGGCTGGCAGTGGTTAGGAGGCCTTGGGCTTGCGGGGGGCAAACGCAGTGTCCGTGTGACCAGTGAGGAAGCACCAGCCCTCGGGGAAGATGTGACACCGGCTCCTCTCTGCCCCCCGGCCCTGCCCCCCAGCTCCTCTCTGCCCACCGGCCCTGCCCCCCAGCTCCTCTCTGTCCCCTGCTCACCCCTGTTGGGTCACAGGCCAGCTAAGGGCTCCTCTCTGCCCCCCGGCTCCTCTCTGCCCCCTGGCCACAGCTGGGGCTGAGAGAGCTGGAGCCCCTGGCTGGTGCTACTGACCCCCCCCCCTCCAGCTCTGCACCACCGGGGGCTGACCCCTCCTCTCCTCCCTGAGCTCTGCAAGCCGTGGCCAGGGGTTGGGACTGACCCCTCCCCCCGCAGTTCCCCGTGCCGCAGCCAAGGGCTAGCCCCCAAACCCCCCAGCTCCATTCTGCCCAGGGCTGGGGCTGATCCCCCAGCCTCACTGCCTGACACCTCACATCGCCATCCCCGCACACATTCCTCCACGCCCTGCTAGGGGAGTGCACCCAACTTTTTTGGTAAACTGGGCATTTGTTCGTTTGCTCTGATCAGCTGACGAGCAAACAGGACAAATGCCTGTTTTTGTCAAAAAAGTCGGGTACTGTCCCGGCCAAAAGGCATACGGTCACCCTACCTCCAGGCAAGTGGGCCGTGAGGGAGCCAGGCTGGGGCAGGGGCAGACCCTGGCCTGGCTAATCATGCCACTCCCAAGGGGCCGGAGCAATTCCCCGCCCTGGCACTGGACTGGTCCTGGCCGCGCTGTCAACTCAGCCTGGCAGACGCCGTCACCTCCCAGCAGGGCTGGTGAATGTGGCCGGGGGGCAGGGTGTGAGGGAGTAGGTCTCTGGGGGTTTGTGGAGGGTGCTGGGCTGTGAGACAGTGGGGGAAGTTTGTGTGTTTTGGGTGCAAGGAACTGTGGGGTCCCTTGGGGCGGTGGGGGAGGTCTGTGTATTGGGATGCTGGGCAGTGGGGGGGTCTCTGGGGCGGTGGGGAGGTCTGTGTGTCGGGATGCTGGGCAGTGGGGAGGGATCTCTGGGGGTGGTGGGGAGGGATCTCTGGGGCGGGTGGGGAGGTCTGTGCATTGGGATGCTGGGCAGTGGGGAAGGATCTCTGGGGCGGTGGGGAGGTCTGTGTGTTGGGATGCTGGGCAGTGGGGAGGGATCTCTGGGGGTGGGGAGGTCTGTGTGTTGGGATGCTGGGCAGTGGGGAGGGATCTCTGGGGCGGTGGGGAGGTCTGTGTGTTGGGATGCTGGGCAGTGGGGAGGGATCTCTGGGGCGGTGGGGAGGTCTGTGCGTTGGGATGCTGGGCAGTGGGGAGGGATCTCTGGGGGCGGTGGGGAGGTCTGTGTGTTGGGATGCTGGGCAGTGGGGAGGGATCTCTGGGGCGGTGGGGAGGTCTGTGTGTTGGGATGCTGGGCAGTGGGGAGGGATCTCTTGGGGCGGTGGGGAGGTCTGTGCGTTGGGATGCTGGGCAGTGGGGAGGATCTCTGGGGCGGTGGGGAGGTCTGTGCATTGGGATGCTGGGCAGTGGGGGAGGGATCTCTGGGGGCGGTGGGGGAGGTCTGTGTGTTGGGATGCTGGGCAGTGGGGGAGGGATCTCTCGGGGCGGTGGGGGAGGTCTGTGTGTTGGGATGCTGGGCAGTGGGGGAGGGATCTCTGGGGGGGTGGGGGAGGTCTGTGCGTTGGGATGCTGGGCTGTGGGGGTGGGATCTCTCGGGGGGGTGGGGGAGGTCTGTGTGTTGGGATGCTGGGCAGTGGGGGAGGGATCTCTGGGGGTGGGGAGGTCTGTGTGTTGGGATGCTGGGCAGTGGGGAGGGATCTCTGGGGCGGTGGGGAGGTCTGTGTGTTGGGATGCTGGGCAGTGGGGAGGGATCTCTGGGGCGGTGGGGAGGTCTGTGTGTTGGGATGCTGGGCAGTGGGGAGGGATCTCTGGGGCGGTGGGGAGGTCTGTGTGTTGGGATGCTGGGCAGTGGGGAGGGATCTCTGGGGGCGGTGGGGGAGGTCTGTGTGTTGGGATGCTGGGCAGTGGGCGTTCTGAGTGGGGTGCTGTGTAGTGGTGGTGGGCTGTGGGGAAGTGCATTGGGCAGTAGTAGTGGGGCTGTGTGGGGGGGAGTGCTGGGCAGGGTGGTGGTGTGCAGGCCACTGCACATTTGTGATGGTGGGTCTGTGGGGGGCCTGCTGGGCATAGGGAGGCGGGGGCTGTGTGGCACGGCCTGGGCCCACCCCCAAGGGGAAGGGGGACGCTGGCAGCACAGGGCTGGGCGGGCCAGTGTGCATCTGGCAACTGCTGGTTTGTGAACACCTTGCCCTGGGCTGGGCTGGGCAGGGCTGCCCCCACCATGCCATGCCCCATTGCCCCTGGCCAGCCCCTCGCTCCAGGGACCAACCCCCTCCCATGCTCCATTGCCCCCAGGGGGGCCCACAAATATGTCTGGTGCCAGGCCCACAAAAGGTTAATCCGACCCAGCACAGCTGGGCCCCAACTCACCTTCGTACAGGTGCCCCCAGCCGGCGATCTCGCAGGGCCTGCTGGCGTTGAGAGGCTCCCAGGCGCGGGGCAGGCAGGCGGGCGAGATGGAGTGGGAGAACTCAGCACAGTGGCCTGCAGCCTTTGCCTTCAAACGCAGCAACGCTGGGACACCAGGGAAACAGCTGGTGAGTGAAAGTCCAGGACCGTCCTCACTACAGGCAACCAGGGGGGCAGGATTGGAGCAGTGGGACTGGGGGAGATGGGCGCTCACGATGCAGTGACTCTCGGTGGGGGGATGGGTGCTGCGGGGGATGGGCTCTCCCCGGTGTCATGGCTCTGGGTGGGGGGATGGGTGCTGCGGGGATGGGCTCTCCCCGGTGTCGTGGCTCTGGGTGGGGATGGGTGCTGCGGGGATGGGCTCCCCGGTGTCGTGACTCTCGGTGGGGGGATGGGTGCTGCGGGGGATGGGCTCTCCCCGGTGTCGTGGCTCTGGGTGGGGATGGGTGCTGCGGGGATGGGCTCTCCCGGTGTCGTGACTCTCGGTGGGGATGGGTGCTGCGGGGATGGGCTCTCCCGGTGTCGTGGCTCTGGGTGGGGATGGGTGCTGCTGGGGATGGGCTCTCCCCGGTGTCGTGGCTCTGGGTGGGGGAGCGGTGCTGCGGGGATGGGCTCTCCCCGGTGTCGTGGCTCTGGGTGGGGATGGGTGCTGCGGGATGGGCTCTCCCAGTGTCGTGGCTCTGGGTGGGGATGGGCACTCCCCGATGTCGTGGCTCTGGGTGGGGGGATGGGTGATGCGGGGATGGGCTCTCCCCGGTGTCGTGGCTCTGGGTGGAGGATGGGTGCTGCGGGGGATGGGCTCTCCCTGGTGTCGTGGCTCTGGGTGGGGGATGGGTGCTGCGGGGGCTGGGCTCTCCCCGGTGTCGTGGCTCTGGGTGGGGATGGGTGCTGCGGGGGATGGGCTCTCCTCGGTGTCGTGGCTCTGGGTGGGGGATGGGTGCTGCGGGGATGGGCTCTCCCAGTGTCGTGGCTCTGGGTGGGGATGGGTGCTGCAGGATGGGCTCTCCCAGTGTCGTGGCTCTGGGTGGGGATGGGTGCTGCGGGGATGGGCTCTCCCGGTGTCGTGGCTCTGGGTGGGGATGGGTGCTGCGGGGATGGGCTCTCCCGGTGTCATGGCTCTGGGTGGGGATGGGTGCTGCGGGATGGGCTCTCCCCGGTGTCGTGGCTCTGGGTGGCGGATGGGTGCTGCGGGGGATGGGCTCTCCCTGGTGTCGTGGCTCTGGGTGGGGGATGGGTGCTGCGGGGATGGGCTCTCCCAGTGTCGTGGCTCTGGGTGGGGATGGGCACTCACCGATGTCGTGGCTCTGGGTGGGGATGGGTGCTGCAGGATGGGCTCTCCCCGGTGTCGTGGCTCTGGGTGGGGGATGGGTGCTGCGGGGGATGGGCTCTCCCGTGTCGTGGCTCTGGGTGGGGATGGGTGCTGCGGGGGATGGGCTCTCCCCGGTGTCGTGGCTCTGGGTGGGGGATGGGGGCTCCGGGGGATGGGCTCTCCCAGTGTCGTGGCTCTGGGTGGGGGGATGGGTGCTGTGGGGGATGGGCTCTCCCCGGTGTCGTGGCTCTGGGTGGGGGATGGGTGCTGCAGGAGATGGGCTCTCCCCGGTGTCGTGGCTCTGGGTGGGGGGATGGGTCCTGCGGGGCATGGGCAAACCCCGGTGTCGGGGCTCTGGGTGGTGGTAGGGGAGCTCCGGGGGAGGGGCTCTCCCCGGTGTCATGGCTCTGGGTGGGGGGATGGGTGCTGCGGGGATGGGCTCTCCCCGGTGTCGTGGCTCTGGGTGGGGGATGGGTGCTGCGGGGGATGGGCTCTCCCCGGTGTCGTGGCTCTGGGTGGGGGATGGGTGCTGCGGGGGATGGGCTCTCCCCAGTGTCGTGGCTCTGGGTGGGGGATGGGCACTCACCGATGTCGTGGCTCTGGGTGGGGGATGGGTGCTGCGGGGGATGGGCTCTCCCCGGTGTCGTGGCTCTGGGTGGGGGAGGGGTGCTGCGGGGGATGGGCTCTCCCGGTGTCTTGGCTCTGGGTGGGGATGGGTGCTGGGGGGGTTGGGCTCTCCCGGGTGTCGTGGCTCTGGGTGGGGGATGGGTGCTGCGGGGCATGGGCTCTCCCCGGTGTCGTGGCTCTGGGTGGGGGATGGGTGCTGCGGGGATGGGCTCTCCCCGGTGTTGTGGCTCTGGGTGGGGATGGGTGCTGCGGGATGGGCTCTCCCAGTGTCGTGGCTCTGGGTGGGGATGGGTGCTGTGGGGATGGGCTCTCCCGTGTCGTGGCTCGGGGTGGGGGATGGGTGCTGCGGGGATGGGCTCTCCCCGGTGTCGTGGCTCTGGGTGGGGGATGGGTGCTGCGGGGGATGGGCTCTCCCCAGTGTCGTGGCTCTGGGTGGGGGATGGGTGCTGCGGGGGATGGGCTCTCCCCGGTGTCGGGGCTCTGGGTGGGGATGGGTGCTGCGGGGATGGGCGCTCCCGGTGTCGTGGCTCTGGGTGGGGGATGGGTGCTGCGGGGGATGGGCTCTCCCCAGTGTCGTGGCTCTGGGTGGGGGATGGGTGCTGCGGGGGATGGGCTCTCCCCAGGGTCGTAGCTCTGGGTGGGGGATGGGCGCTCACCGATGTCGTGGCTCGGGGTGGGGGGTGGGGGCTGCGGGGGATGGGCTCTCCCCGGTGTCGTGGCTCTGGGTGGGGGATGGGTGCTGCGGGGGATGGGCGCTCCCCGGTGTCGTGGCTCTGGGTGGGGGATGGGCGCTCACCGATGTCGTGGCTCTGGGTGGCCTGGGAGTAGTTCTCATGGAGCACGTAGTCCTGCACACGGAGCTCGGCGGAGCCCTGTGCACTCTGGTTATAGTGGGTCTGCCCCAGCCGGACAGAGATGTGGGAGATGTTCGGCCTGCAGGACGTGACCAGTTGTCAGCGAGGGAAGCACCGCTGGCTGCCCACCACAGCCCTGCTCCCTCCCCGGTGTGCCCTGCCCCGCCTGGCCGTGCTCAGTGACTTGCCTGTGCTGCAGACAGTGCGCAGCTGTCAGCACCCAGCAGGAGGCGATGAGGGTCCCCCCGCAGAAGTGCTCCCCCAGGGACAGGGCTGCCAGGTAGGGATGGGAGCCGGGCAGTGCCAGCATGCCGCCAACAACCCGGCTCCGCAGGGACAAGCTCTTCTTGTACCGCTGCCCGCAGCCCTGAGCAGAGCTGCTGCTGGGGCTCCTGGTCGTGGGCTTGGCCTCCGGCCGGGCTCCTGCTTCCACTGTCTCCACAGCACCTGTGGGGAGAGAGCCCGTCACGCGAGGCTCCGCTGCCCCCCCACCCTCTGAGAGATCCTCGGGGCCTACCCGCTGCATGCTGCTCGCATGGGGGGACGCTGCAGAACTCCCAGCTGAGCTGCTCCTCCCTCAGCGTGTAGCACCAGGGCCGGCTGTCGTTATCGGGGTTCCTGCAATGGAGAACCCCCCGCTCTGTCAACAGGCTCCAGCACAGCAGCCAGGAGCCTGAGCCCCATCTCTTAGCACCCTGCCCCATCTCACCCAGCCCTTGCCCTTGCCCTGGCATCTCACATCTCCTGCCTGCCAGCTCCCCTCTCTGGGCTGGTGCCCGTCGCTCACCTGCAGAAGGCGTGCCCGCCCAGGCCCAGGCTGAGTGGGTCTCGCAAGGAGCGGCTGGAGAACTCGTGGGACAGCAGGTGCGAGTCCCAGGGCAGGCACTGTGCCCCAGAGAGGGTGGTGTGGGCCATGCCCCTGTACAGGAGCCCACTCCCGGCGTAACAGGCCTGCCTCCGGTCTGGTGAGTAAAGAGCCAGTTACTGGGTGTCTCTCCACGGCTCCCTCCCCGCAATCCCTCCGCCCCCCGCCCTTGGGCCACTCTCAGAGCATGTGGGCACCTCCAGCCCGCTCTGGGCCAGGGCCGCCCCGAGGATCCAAGGGGCCTGGGGGCCTGGGCAAAGCAATTTCAGGGGTGTGACGAACTGGGACTGTTCTTGATGTGGTCTGTGAATGCTGAGTGGGGAGTGTTGGCCTGGGAAGGTGGCAGGGGAGTTTGGCTGGGACTGTCTGCATGGGGGAAGGGAGACTGGCCTTGAGGGAGGATACCTGACCATGTAACCGGGGTGGGAGCCCAGGTGACACCTCCGCCTGGGACACTGGACAAAGGCTGGGGGAGGAGCCGGGGGGAGGCTGGGTGAGAGACGCTGGAGGGAGTTAGAGGGTCAGGAGCTGGCTAGTGTAATGGAGGGGATCCCAGACGGGGCTCTGACCCCCCAGTGGGGCTGTGGTGCTCCTGGGACCCCAAGATGGACCTAACTGGGGGGGAGGTCCTGTTGTCTGTACCTGCAGGACCTGTCTTGGACTGTGTTCCTGTCGTCTAAATAAACCTGCTGCTTCACTGGCTGGCTGAGAGTCCTGGTGAATCGCAGGAGCCCGGGGGTGCAGGGCCTGGTCTCCCCCACACTCCGTGACAAGGGGCCCCTTCCATTAAAATAAGTTGCAATACTATAGAATACTATATTCTCGTGGGGGCCCCTGTGGGGCCTGGGGCAAATTGCCCCACTTGCCCCCCTTCTGGGCAGCCCTGCTCCCCCGTGGGCTCTGGAGGCTGGATGCCCAGAGCTCTGATCCCCGCTCTGTGACCTCGAGCAGGCCCAGTCCCTCCGGGGGCCCAGGGATCCCGATCCAGCCCGTGCAGTACGGCTCCAGGCCCAGCCCCGCGTCCCTGCCCAGGCACAGGCTGGGTGCCAGTACCTATGTCACAGAACAGCCCAGCGTAGCCATTCCGGCAGCTGCAGACCGGCTCCCGCTTCACTTCCATGCAGTGCCCTCCATTCAGACAGGGGTTTGTGGGGCAAGCTGCAGGGCAGAGACAGGTGTCAGGGCTGCCTCCATGGGGCCAGCTGCTGCTGGGGGCTGGCACTGACCAGATGTTTGGGGCCAGTTTGGCTTACGGTGCCCAGCTCAGCTGCCCCTGAGCAAGCAGCGCATCACCACTGCCCAGTCCAGCACCTCCCGCTGCCCTGCCTGCCCTTGCCCTCCCCCCGACCCCCGTTCGGCTCCTCTGTCTGCCCACACCCTGCCCTCTGCGGGGTAGCCCCAGCCTCTTTGGGGTGGACCCTCCCCCTGTGGAATAGTGCTCTCTGCTCCCCGCTCTCACCCTTGCCATGGGCTGGCCGGCAGACAGCCTTCCCGCCGGCACAGTGGCACTCCTCCACGCTGGGGGCCCGGTACCTCAGCCACCTCTCTCCCTCAAGGAAAGACGCCAGCAGCCGCTCTTCCAAACAGCTCTCTGCAAAAGCCAAGTGGGGCCAATAGGGCCTCCCTTCCCCCAGCCCAGACACAGCCCGGTCCCACCTCGGCATCTGCCCGTGCCCCAGCTCAGGCCAGTCAAGGCCCTGCCCGCTGCGAACCCAGTGCCTGTTCCCAGGGGCTGCTGCTGGCCCAGCCGGGTGGGGTGGGGTGTGCTCGACATCGTGAAGCCAGCTGGGCTCAGTGGTGGGGCTGTGCCTGGCTCTGATCTGTGGGGGGCTCTGCCCCGCAGCTGCCTCTGGCGAGGTGGTTCTGGAGCAGGCCTCCCTTGGAGGTGAGTGTGCCATCCCCAGGGGCTGGCAGGCCAGGGGCAGGGGCCCAGGGCAGTGGGCGGGCAGCAGGTCCCCACGCCTTTGCGCCCTGCTGGGGCTGTGTGGCCCAAGAGGAGGGGTGGGTGCTGGGCCCAGTCACCTTTCTGGCAGTGCTGGCCGTGGAAGCGGGCAGGGCACACACAGCGGTAGCCATCCTGGCTGCTCTTGCAGGCCCCCCCGTGCTCACAGGGGTTCGGCTTGCAGGGATCTGCAGACAGAGAGCAGAGTCAGGGGCAAAGGCTCTAGGCTGGGGGGCAGCAGCGCCAGGATCACCAGGCCCTGCCGGAACCCAGCCCTGCCCCTGAGGCCTGGACGAGCGCCTGGGAGGGAGCTGGTCCGGGCAGAGCCGTGGGAGGGGCTGGTGGAGCCTGTTGTGAGTCCAGGGCTGCCTTAGGGTTGGGCGACCCCCGGTGACTGCCCAGGGGGGCCCCGTGCAGCAGTGCAGAGGTGTAAAGACAGAAACTGCTCCCAGCTGGCAGGGGGGCGCCGCGTGTGGGGAGTGCCCAGTGGGGGTGTCTGTGTGCGAGCGGTGACGCCCCCCCACATTCCTCTGTGCCCCCCAGGGGGCTGGGGGTGGGGAGGAGCAACGCCAAGCGCTCCGGGCATCCAGCGCTTTCCCCACCTGGGCTCTGCTGACAATCAGGAGCTGCTGCTCTCTGCCCTGCCCTTGCGCAGCCCGCAGGGAAAGTGCCCTGGATGCAGGGAGCCCTCACGGACCCCAGGGGTGCACGGGGCGGAGGAGCAGCCTTTTGGGGGGAGCAAGCAGCAGGGCCAGCCGCCCCATCTGTGCAGCCAGCTCACTTTCCCCACAGGGGCACAGGGGTTAGGGGTCCAGGGGGGTGGGGCACCCCTGGGGGCCAGGGGCACATCATGCCCACAGGGATGGGGCAATGGGGGGCACCATGCTCTTGGGGGCCAGGGGCACAGTGGGGGGGCATCATGCCCACAGGGCTGGGGCAATGGGGGGCACCATGCCCATTGGGGCCAGGGGCAATGGGGGGCACCATGCCCTTGGGGGCCAGGGGCACAGTGGGGGGCATCTTGCCCACAGGGGTGGGGCAATGGGGGGCACCATGCCCTTGGGGGCCAGGGGCCCAGTGGGGGGCATCATGTCCACAGGGGTGGGGCAATGGGGGGCACCATGCCCTTGGGGGCCAGGGGTGCAGCGGGGGGGCATCATGTCCACAGGGGTGGGGCAATGGGGGGCACCATGCCCTTGGGGGCCAGGGGCACAGTGGGGGGCATCATGTCCACAGGGGTGGGGCAATGGGGGGCACCATGCCCTTGGGGGTCAGGGTGCCAAAATACAAGCTCACCCCAGATGCCATTTTCCCTAAGGCTGGTCCTGGATGGGTTAGCGAAGGGCAGTGGGACATGGGGTGCAGACCTGCCCCCCATGTGGGGCTGGAGCAGGGAAATCTTAACCCCCCTCCCCTGCGTAGGGGTCACTTGGGTTCCCATTGGCCGCCGCACCTGTCACTCTCTTGTCCTCCCCACAGAGTGTCCACTTGTGGTCCCGGTCGTAGTTCTCGGTGGTGGCGCACCTGCCGCGGGAGGTGACAGTGAGGGGGGAGCGATGGTGCGGCCCCGGAGACCAGGGGGGCGAGGGGGCAGTCTTGGGTCCCTGGCTAGACCGGAGCTCTCTGGGCATTGCGTGGAACGTGCTGCCCAAGAGGCCTGTGGTGGTGCCAGGCGCTGTGCCCTCGCCCTGGGGACGAAGCCCTACCCCAAGGGAGTGAATCCCAGCTCCCCATAGGGCTCTGCTCTCCCTGCATCTCCTGCATGGGGCTGGTCATGGCATGGAGAGGGCAGCCGTCCTGCCTGCCCCCTCACCTCTGCCCAAGGCTGCCGGTCACGCTCGGTCAGGCTGCCACCCTCCCCGCAGACGGGGGCCGAAGGAGGGCCCTTCCGTGGTGTTTGGGGCGCCAGGAGTGGGCAGAAGGCTCTTACCAGGCCCGGTGGCCACGCAGGCCGTCCCGGAGGCAGGAATGGTGCATCTTGCGCTGGTAGCGGAAGGGGAAGTGGCAGGGCTCCCCACTGGCTGCCGTCACTGCAAGGCAAGGGCAAAAGGGGAGCTGCCCTGAAACAGTCCCTCCTTGGGGGGCTTCAGGCCCCTTCTCTCCCCCACCCCTGGCAGGAGGGAGGGACGGACAGTCTCCCCCTGCCCCCATCTCACCTAGCGGACACCAGTTCCCAGCCCCTGCCCTGGGGGAACTGCTCCCAGGGGCTGCCTCTGCGGCCACGTGAGCAGCCGGGGTGAGAGCTGGGCTCGTGCCAGTGACCATCCCCCCAGGACAGCCCGTCTAGCCCAAGCAGGGGGCCCCCAGCGTTGGCAGGCCCAGGCAGCAGCGGGCATGTGCTCTGCCATCCAGGACCCCTGGTGCCAGGCTGGAGCTGCTCTCACCGCCCATGACAGACACTCACCCTCGCCCTTCATCCTCGGCGGGGGCTTGTCACGCCGGTCCTGCGGGACAGAACCCAGTGAGCATGTGCAGCGAGCCGCACGCTGGCCCCCGCGGGACAGCCGCCCCGGGGACAGGACCTAGCACATGCCTGGCTATGAGGCACTGCTGCTCGCTGTGGCCGTTCAGCCCTTCCCCCCTGGGGGCCAAGCAGGGGCCGTCCCTGGCCAGGGAGGAGTTGAGAGCAGGAGCCAGGGCCAGGGGCTGCCAGGACTGTCCCTCTCCAGCTGGAGCCAGGTCAGAGAGTCCCTCTGGGCTGGGCCCCCGCCTAGCGCAGGGGTCGCCCCAGGCCCCAGTCTCACAGGTGTGGGTGCCGATGAGGAAGGAAGCCAGGGTCGGCATGCGGGGCCAGCCCTGCGGGGGCCCAGCAGGGACAGCCTGAGCGGGCGGCAGGCTCTGGGGTGCGTCTGTGCTGGGAAGGGCAGGCCCAGAAGAGCAGCCTCCTGCCATGGCTGGGGGCGCATTGAGTAGGGCGGTGGCTTGGCTTAGGGGGTTGCGGGAGGTTCCCATGTGCATGCTCAGTGGGGGAGGGGAGGTTCCATAGGCTCACACTTAGCGGGGGAGGGGAGGGTCCCATGGGCTCACATTTAGTGGGGGAGGGGAGGTTCCATAGGCTCACACTTAGCGGGGGAGGGGCGGGTCCCTTGGGCTCACACTTAGCGGGGGAGGGGCAGGTCATGTGGGCTCAGGCTTAGCGGGGAGGGCAGGTCACATAGGCTCACCCTTAGCGGGGGAGGGGCGGGTCCGTTGGGCTCCCACTGAGCGGGGGAGGGGCGGGTCCCATGGGCTCACACACTCGGTGTGCTACACAGAGTTGATGTGAATTGCCCCAGGCCCCAGCGAGCCTGGGGCGACGCTGGGACTAGAAGCAGTGCCTGGCTCCTAGCCCTACACTCAGCTCTCCACGGCACAGGCCTGACCCGGGCACTGTGCGCCAGGACTAGCCAGGGTCTGGTGGGACACTTTGGGGATTAAGGGTGCATGGGGCAGGGAGGGACTGGGGGTCACGGTCGGAGGGGGCTGGGGGTCAACAGCTTGGGGGGCTGGGCATGAGGGAGGGTTGAAGCCAGAGTGAATTGTTGTGATACTCAGGGGCGGGGGAACCTTACCGGGACGGTTGCCCCTGGGCTGAGCAGCAGAACCAGCAGCAGCAGCAGGGACATCATGGCGCTGTGCAGGGCAGGGGCTGCGCCTGCTCCCAGGCAGAACAAACAGTCCCCAATCGATCCAGCCCAAAGCAAAGGTCTTTGGGGTGGGATTTAACCAGGGCTGCTGGGGGGGCAGGGATTATAGCTTCATAGATTCATAGATTCTAGGACTGGAAGGGACCTCGAGAGGTCATCAAGTCCAGTCCCCTGCCCTCATGGCAGGACCAAATACTGTCTAGACCATCCCTGATAGACATTTATCTAACCTGCTCTTAAATATCTCCAGAGATGGTGTGACGTTATTGATATAATCTGGGACCATATAGAACATGGTTGCAACCAAGGTCCTGTAGTGGCACCAAATCTTAGGTAAAGGGGGTCATATAAGGTGTCTAAGACCAGGTTATAGGTTGCTGGTTATGATTATGCTGGTTATGATAATGCATGTGCCATTTTGTAGCTGAAGTTATAAGTATTGGCTCTATACTGTCTGTATTTCAAATTCGTGCTGTGCTTCTGGGAGACATCCCAGACAAGTTGGTGTTAGCTCTGCCTAGCCTGCGTGATGGGCCATTAAGGACCATCAGCTACACAATTGACCCATGGAGAGAAGGCAGACACGCCTTGTGACTCAGCGAAGTGCAGGGACTGGCCCATGTGACCCCAGACTCCATTTTGCTGTAATTTTCCACAGTAAGGACAAAGAGGTTCCTACACCTGGAAAAGCCTATAAAAAGCTGATGCCTCATCTCCATCTTGTCTTCAATCCTGCTTCTTACCTCTGGAGGGACTTTGCTACAAACTGAAGCTCTGAACAAAGGACTGACTGACCCATCCCAGCGGGGGATGTTCTCCAGAGACTTGATTTGAACCTGCAGTTTACTCCATCACTGCTACAAGCCTGAACCAAGAACTTTGCCATCACTGTATGTAATTTATTCCATTTAACCAAGTCTAGCTCTCATCTATATCCTTTTCCTTTTATGAATAAACCTTTAGATTTTAGATTCTAAAGGATTGGCAACAGTGTGATTTGTGGGTAAGATCTGATCTGTATATTGACCTGGGTCTGGAGCTTGATTCTTTGGGATCG
This sequence comes from Mauremys reevesii, assembly GCF_016161935.1. Lineage (NCBI taxonomy): Eukaryota > Metazoa > Chordata > Testudines > Geoemydidae > Mauremys > Mauremys reevesii. The sequence continues at coordinate 831,553 of NC_052630.1, forward strand.
AGAGAACCTTTTTCTTTTATTGGGGTGTTGGTTTTCATAACCATTCATCCCCAGGACGAGTGGCACTGGTGGTGATACTGGGAGACTGGAGTGTCTAAGGGAATTGCTTGTCACTTGTGGTCAGCCAGTGGGGTGAGACCGAAGTCCTCTTTGTCTGGCTGGTTTGGTTTGCCTTAGAGGTGGAGAAACCCCAGCCTAGGGCTGTGACTACCCTGTTTGAGCGATTTGTCCTGAATTGGCACCTCAGTTGGGTCCCGCCAGAACCGCATCGTCACAGATGGAGATTCCACAACCTTCCTAGGCAGTTTATTCCAGTGTTTAACCACCCTGACAGCTCAAACCACTGAGCTCTCTCTCCCTCTCTGAAACTCCCTGTCTCATGAGCAAAGGGTGACAGAAAGCAGAAGAGGCTGGAAATGAGCCGCTGGCTAGGAAAGGGTGGAGGGGTGTGATTTGGGGGAACCTCGGTCCCCATTCTATGGGGCTGTATAGAGTGGCTGGCTTCCACCTCAGTAGAAGGGGACCAGTATCGCTGAGGACAGGCCGGCCAGAGGAGGCAGGAGGGCGTTCAACTGATAGCAAAAGGGGAGGGTAAAAAGAGGGAAGATCTGAACCTTCAGCTAGCACAAAATCGAGGTGCCGAGAACAAAATGAATCCAGGTACCAAGGACGTGGAGAGAAGACATTCTTGAATTGCCTTGTCCTCAATGCTAGGAGCCTGGGAAACAAAGCAGAGGGGTTGGAATTGCTAATTGATGGGATAAATCCGATCTAGTTGGTACTGCTGACACCTGGTGGGTTGAGTCACACAACTGGACTGTTAAAGTCAATGGTTATTTCCTTTTCAGGAAGGACTGAATGGGCAAAAGGGGAGCCTGATGGGGGAAGTGGCCACACCTGGGGTCACACCTAATCAGGCCACAGCAGGCCCTGATAAGAAGGGCTAAGGAAGGGCTGGGTCAGAGTCTCTCTCCAGCCTTGGAGGGAGAAGGACCTGGCTGTCTGGGAGCTGAGCAGGGCTGGGGATGTGGGGAGCGCCAGCCGGGCAACGCCCCAGGCTGAGGCCTTGTTAAAGGCCGACGGAGGCACTGGGGCTGCAGAGGAGCAGCCCAGGTACAGGCAGAGGCAGCAGGTCCAACCCCCTTGCCAGTGATGAGTGGCCATGACAGGCTGCCGTCTGCCCCAGTGAATGGGACCTAGATGATGCCTGGCAGTAGCCACTGAGGCAAGGTGGGTTTAGAGGGTTGGGGGTTCCCCTGGGAGGGGAGACCCAGAGAGTGGGGGTACTGCTGGGGGGCAGAACCCTGAGGTAAAGGGACCGGGTCCAGAATGGACATGGGGCCCTGAGGCAGGCGAAACACCGGCCAGCAGAGGGCGCTCGGAGAGCTGGCATTGAGCTAATTCCTGAGGCAACCAGCAGGAGGAGGTGGCAGCGGTGAGTCGTGGTCTGCTACAGGGAGGAAGGGGAACTCTATGTCAGCAATGGCATTGCCGCTTTCCGAGTCGCTGGTAACTCCGAAGAAAAGGAAGTGCTTGTGGCTCAATGTCTAACAGATAAAGCACAGAATGGGGCATTGGGTGGTGTCTGCTACAGACCCCTGAATCACACTAGGAACAGGATGGGCGGCTCCTTAAGCACTAACTATAATGTGTAGGGGGAAAAAAGCTGCCTGATCAGTACTTCAATCTGAGTGACACATGCTGGAGGTTTCATGTTGCCAGGACTAAAATGTCCTTGGAATTTTGAAACATGATGACAATTTCCTGATTGAAAAAGTGTTGCATCCAACTGGGGGTGGGGGTGGGGGGAGAATGCTATATTAGATCATGTTGTGACACATAAAGAGGGACTGATCAAAGAACTAAAAATTAATGGTAACTTAGCTACACATGATCATGACTTGATCACATTTATAATGTGCAAACAGAATAAAGTTCAGATCAGTTATACTTTGTGCTTTAAAAAAACCAGTTTCACAAAGCTTCTGAGCCAAATCAGCCGGAGGAAGAATTTAACCAGAAAAATGTGACTAGCAATTGGCAGTTTTTTAAGAACACTTTATTAGGTGCCCCAAAAGCCACAATCCCACAATTGAGGAAGAAGGCCATATTGGCTAAAAACCAGTCTGGTTTAGGGGGGGAAGTAAAGGCAGCTATAAAAAGTAAAAATGTATATAAAACAAATGGAAGAAAGGGGAAGTTGACAATAATATAACTCGGAAGACAGGAATTGTAGCAAACTGATAAGGGAAGCAAAGGGACACAGGGTGAAATCTATGGCCATCAGAGTTAAGGACAATAAGAAGGAATTTTTTTTTAAATAAACTAGGAACAAAAAGAATCCAAACACTGATATTAGGCCATTACTAGATGGAAATGGTAGAATTAGCAATAATAAGGCAGAAGTGTTCAATAAATATTTCTGTTCAGTATTTAGGGGGAACAAACAGATGGTGTAGTCATATCATATGATACCATTCTTTCCATTCCATTATTATCTCAGGAGGATGTTAAACAGCATCCCTGACATTTTTCAGTCAGCAGGTCCAGATAACTTGCATCCAAGAGTTTTAAAAAAGCTGGCTGAGGAGCTTGCTGGACTGTTAATGACTTTCAAGAAGTCTTGGAGCACCATGAAAGTTCCAAAGGACTGGAAGAAAGCTAATGTTGTGCCAATATTTAAAAAGGGTAAATGGTATCATCTCCATAATTATAGGCCTGTCAGACTGATATTGATCCTGGGCACGATAATAGAGCAGCTGAGCCAGGACTGGATGAATAAAGAATTAAAGGAGGGTGAATAATTAATCCTGATCAATGTGGGTTTATGGAAAATAGATGCTGTCAAGCTAATTTAGTATCTCTTTTAGATGAGATTACTAGTTTGGTTAATAAAGGTAATAGCTGATGTAACAGACTTGGACATTTGCAAGGCATTTCACTTGGTACCACATGACATTTGATTTAAAAACTGGAAAGATATTACATTAACAGGGCCCACATTCAATGGACTAAAAGCTGGCTAGCTGTGAGGTCTCAAAATGTACTTGTGAATGGGGAATCAGCATGGAGCAGATGTGTGCTACTGGGGTCCCACAGGATCCGTTCTTGGCCCTGCACTATTGAACATGTTCATTAATGACCTGAAAGAAACCATAAAATCAGCACTGTTAACTGTAACGACTTTGGCAGGGGTGCTCTGAGCCCCCGGACTATAGCGGTAATGGTGGCAGAGGCTCAGGACTCCGTTTCCCAGAGTGCCTCGGGCCTAGAGCAGCGCTAGAACTGGCTGGCAGCACCACCAGAACCAATGATATGCCAGACCTTAGAGACAAGGGTTTGGTTTTACGCTCTGGGCGGTTTGTGTTTGGAGTGGAACAGGAGAGAAGTGTCACAGCCAGGGAGGCCCTTCGGCCCATCCCAAGGGAAGACTTTGAGCCCTGGGGGGGTTTGAACAGTGTTGTCGAGGGTGACCAGACAGCAAGTGTGAAAAATCGGGATGGGGGTTGGGGGTAATAGGCACATATAGAAGAGAGAGCCCCCAAATCAGGACTGTCCCTATAAAATAGGGACATCTGGTCACCCCAGCATCATCACAACCGAGAGCAGACACCCGGAGGCTGTGGAGCGAGTTATGGCCGTGGCCTCGCTGCCCATTGGAACCCAGAGCCGCAAGGACGGTCTGACCGTCGGGGCGGACGCTCTGTAAGAACACCCCTGGTTGTTTAGTTTAGTTTTGTTTTAAGCAGCCCGGTTGCAGCGCTGCACCATCCCTCTGAGCCCGAGCTCACTGCTTCCCCAGCCAGGGGCTGGGAGGGGGCACTGGCTCTAAATGTTGGGAGGGGCAGAGTTTATGTATTGTTCAGTTTGTCTCTTCTTGTCCTGATCCCTTTCCCCATTGTCCCCTGCTCTGAGTTCCCCACACCAAATAAAGCCCCAGTTACCGCTCTCTTACTCTGGGCCTTGGGATAGCTATTTCAGTTTGTTGTGCTCTGACTGACACACCTCTGGATGCGATTGAGTGCCGGATATTTTTCCAAGGGACAAGCCCTCTGTGTTCTCTGCACTGGGGTGGGTTTCCCTGGGTGGAGGCACCAGGCACGATTAGAGGTGAGCCCAAACCCCAGAGGAGAAAAGGGAGTAGGCTGCAGCCACACAGCAAAGCTGGGTTACATAAAGTTTGCAGATGACACAAACATTGGGGGAGTGGTAAATAATGAAGAGGACGGTCACTGATTCAGAGAGGTGTGGACCACGGGGTACGCTGGGTGCAATCAAACAATAGGCATTTTAATGTGACTACTTGTAAATGTGTACTCCTAGGAGCAAAGAACGCCGGCCATACTTACCGGGTGCGGGGGGGACTCTAGCCGGGGAAGCAGCGACTCTGGAAAAGATTTGGGGGTCGTGGTGGCTAATCAGCTGAACATGAGCTCGCAGTGTCATGCTGTGGTCACAAGGGCTAAGGTGACCCTGGGCTGCATAAACAGAGGAATCTTGAGTAGGAGCAGAGAGGTGTTTTTACATCTGTATCTGGCCCTGGTGCCACCACAGCTGGAACCCTGTGTCCAGTTCTGGGGTCTACAGCCGGGGAAGGATGTGGCTACATTGGAGAGATTTAGTGAAGAGCTGCAGGAACGGTCAAGGATTAGAAAATCTGTCTTGTAATGATAGATTCAAGGAGCTCAGTCTGTAGCAGAGCCCCATTTATCTGATCTGATTGGGCCAGATCGGATCATCAAAAAATTGGACAATCCAGAAAATAGGGAAAATGTGAGTGTGCCGCGCCATCTAGTGGCCATAGACGAGATCTCCTGCTTCTGGACCTGCCTGCGCTGGTTGTTCAGTGACTATAGAGAGCTGGATAATGGAGGGTCGGATAAACGGGGTTTAGCCTAACAGAGAAGGTTACAGGCAGGGGCGGCGGGCGGGGGCCAGCGGGGCCGCGCGGGGGGCAGCGGGGGGGGGGGGGAGGGGGGGCTTTGGTCCGGGAGCTCGCGCCGCCGGGCCGCGCGGCGCGGGCCGCGACAGCCGGACTGCGGACCTGCTGCCTGCGTGCGGGTCCGTCTTCCCCGGCGCCTCCGCCCGCCTCGCGCTGAGGCGCCGCGGCAGCGGTCGGTGGTCCCCCCGTGGCCGGTGGTGCTGGCAGCGGCATGGCGCGGGAGCTGCAAGAGAGCCTCCCCCTCTCCCCCAGCCCGCGGAAGAAGGGGACCCGCCCGGGGACTGGGGGGGGCGGGGCGGCGCTCGCGCGCTGCTGCGGGCAGGCCTACTTGTAGAGAGCGCCCTGGTTACAGGGTGACTTGATTGCAGTCTATAAGTAACAACGGGGGAACAAATACTTAATCATGGTCTCTTCAGTCTAGCAGAGAAGGGATAACACAATGGCGGGAAGTGGAAGCTAGATAATTCAGACTGGAAATCAGATATAAATGTTTAACAGTGAGAGGAATGAACCATTGGAACAACTTAGCAAGGGGTGTGGTGGATTCTCCACAACTGGCAATTTTCAAATGGAGATGGGATGTGTTTCTAAAAGATGTGCAATTATTTGGGGAGGTTCTGTGGCCTGCGCTATGCAGGGGCTCTGCCTAGATGATCACAATGGTCCCTTCTGGCCTTAGAATCTATGAATCTCACAGATGTTATGAAAATACAGAAGGTATTTATCACATGAGACCCATCATGGGAAACATCCAGCCTTGTAATGAGGCAGCAGCATCTTCCCTTCAGCCTTCAAACGCACACTCCACTGTCATTCTGCAGCTACTGTAGGTAAATTAAGCCACTTTCTCTTGGCAAAGCAGCCATTAAAAGGCTTCAGGAGCCAAGGAAGCAAAGGGTAAGTTGAGTCTTCCAGAATGACAGGAGGAATCATAACTCCACTAATGTCCATAATGGTCTATGCAGCAAGCAAGCCTGAGTTTCTATAGATCCTGGTATCATTGATCTTTCCAGACACCCCACATTAACACAGGTGAATCTTCCATAGTGATCAACATTACAACACCAGGGAGAAACACCCCTTCCTGTTAATTGTCTTTGGCCTGGTGTGGGGGACAAAGAATGTGGGGGGATGTCCCCTCAGTAGCCCCAGACAGTTTGGGAACCCTATCCTTGCAGAACCAGCAATAGCTTCCTGTGAATTGTCAAGTTTTGACCCAGCACAATAGCACCTTTCTCATAGCATCACAAACCTCCATGACAACAGCCCTGATAGCTGATCTACCAACACCCAACTGGTTGCTGCAACCAAACTATATCAACTGTTTAAATCCACCAAGATGCAACAGGAGGTTTTTGACAAAAACCTTCTAGATCTAACCAGGCACGAGTGCAGGATAGAAACTATGTCCAAATTGAATTTCACACATTCCAGCTGCGCCACCTGGGAAACGATTAAGAGACTGTGCAGAGATTCTAGTCTGGGCAAAAGGGAATACCCAATCTGAAAACTCCATCCCATCCCAGCTAGCCAATGGCAGAGCTCCTAGTCAAGACAAAGCTTTCAGCCATGCAGTTAACATGGTGGTTGATGAGAGATGGCAGGTTTCGAGTGTAGACACAAACCTCATGGCTTCTTTCACTGACCAAGAGTTCGACCTAGTTATACGTCAACTGCAGCCGAACAAGGCTCCTGGGCTAGATAACCTCCGCAGTGAGTTTGTCTCTCATTTGGGGCCCGTCACCAAAAGCTGGTTATACCCAGGACTGCACCATCCCAAAAGCCTGGCATAGAGCAAAGGTCATAACTGTTCCCAAGCCAGGGAAACCATTGACAGACCCAATGAGCTACCGACCAATTTATCTGCTGTCTGTTTACCCATACATTGAGGGAAGGACTAATCCTGTTGCAGATTCATGAGATGGCTGATCCAGCTGGATTCAGAAGGAGATGATGCACCCAAGATCAGGTATTTCATCCGATTCAAGACAGAGAAGATGAATTTAGCGCCTTGCATTGCTAGTGGCTGTTTGAACTTGTCACAGGGTGAGCGCAGGCTCTCCCACTTTTGTGCCTGCACCCTGTGATTAGGCTGGTTTAATAAAGAGTGTTCACTCCTTCTTTTGTTGAATCCCCCCAGTGTCTTTATTTACAGTGCTCATGCAGTGCCCAGATCCCCCAACAGTTAGCGCCCCATAGACCCTCCCCAGGGTCTCCTGGCCCTTGAGGCTTCCTTATTGGCATGGAGACAGAGATACTGCCCTCCTGTCTCCTCCCAGGCTAGCCTCCGCACTGAGGTTTGCCCAGGGCTTTTACAGCCTTCGCCTGCCCCAGCCCAGCTGTCACTGCTTAGCCCAGCAGGTTCATCTGAGCCAGCCCTCGTTAGGGCATGCAGCTGGGCTCCCTGCTGAGTACCTGCATCCCTACCCCTGGCCAGAGAGCAGGCTGTAGCCAGCATTTTGGCAGGGCTTTAAAGGGTTTTTATCCCTGCCCTGCCACAGAACTATACACCAGTTCCAGCCTGTATGTGCTGGCACACAGTTCTGCCAGCTGTTAAGTCTCTTTTCATCTGTCACTGCTCTCCAATCACACGATTACATCTCCATTGCGCTACGAATTCTGTGGTTACCTCCAGCCCATTCTCAGACAGGGAACAACACACTGTGCCAGCTCAAAGAGCTGCTCATATTCAGGAGAGGCATCCACTCTCGTGGCCCAGGATGGGATGCCAAAGCTGATCTTTTGACACTCCTTTGGTACGGCTGCTCACACACTCTCAGCCCTTTCCCATGCCTGGATGATCAGTGCCATGAGTGAGCTGAAAAATCGAGTCCCTACAGAGTGGAAGCCCAGTGTCAGTTCAGGAGCAGGGCCGCCCAGTCGGGGGGCAAGAGGGGCAATTTGCCCCAGGCCCCAAGCCCCACAGGGGCCCCCACCAGAGTTTTTCGGGGCCCCTGGAGCGGGGTCCCTCACTCGCTCCGGGGGGGCCGGAAAACTCTTGTGGGGCCGGGCGCAGGAGCTTCTTCTGCTCCCGGTCTTCGCCGGCGGGGGGTCCTTCCACTCCGGGGCGGAAGGACCCCCCGCTGGCGAATTACCGCCGAAGACGGAGCGGGACCCGCTGCCGAAGTTCAGCTCGGTCTTCGGCAGTAATTCGGCGGCGGGGGGCCCTTCCGTTCCGGGACCCGCCGCCGAAGCGCCCTGAAGACCCGCGGTGGGGGTCCCCCACCGCCGAATTACCGCCGAAGACCGGGCTGCACTTCGGCGGCGGGTCCCGCTTCGGCGGTAATTCGGCCCCCGCCGCGGGTCTTCGGGGCACTTCGGCGGCGGGTCCCGGAACGGAAGGGCCCCCCGCCGCCGAAGACCCCGGGCCCCCGGAATCCTCTGGGCGGCCCTGTTCAGGAGTCCATCACTGCACCTGTGTCCTTGTCCACTTGATGGTAGATGCTGGACCAAGCTCAACCAGCTACTCTCTGGCTCAACCAGAATTGCCGCAACCATGGATAGCTTGGCCTGGTTTCCTCCCCATGCTGTGAGTATGGGGCAGCGTCACAGACTATAACTCATGGTGGAAAAGTGCCCAACCCAAAGTGACGTTACACCCCATTGTATTTATAGAAATAGGTGTACGATATGAATATGGCATAACAGATATTTTATGCAAGATGGGTCATGAGGTTTCATTGGAAAGATTATGATTTACTGAATGTGATTATCCTATTTGTATGCATGTATCATTTTTTTTGTATCTAAACATAGGAATATTGACAATGTAACAATTACAACTGGGTGTGCATTTGGGAGACAACCACCAGACAACAGGCCATCAGCCTTGATGGGCCATTAGGCAGAAACAATAAGACTGTGAAGATACTAATCTCTCTCCTTCCTGAGAAGGGTCCTGGGAGGTAGCTGTGACACTACTAGGTCAGGTGGTCCTGTCACCTGGTACTGAACACCACCTTGGACACTCCTGGTACTTTTCCACTGGAAACAAAGGCTTCCTGCCATATGTATATTCTATTTAAGGCTGGGGAGTAAGGCATACAGGACTCTTCTCCATTGCCTTCCTGCCCAAGAAGAAAGGCTGCTGAAAGTACCTGATGAGACAGAGGAACTGAGCTGAGGGAAAGGCAAGGGCTGAGTCCAAACTAAGACAGGAGTCTAGTCTGTACAGAGAAATACCTGGAACTCTAAGCTACAGAAACGCTTCAACTTGCCTAAAACAACATTTTGGGTGAAAAAATTACTTCTTGAAACCAGTCTCTTTAAGTTCTTACGCTTAGTATGTGTGTTTTGTTTTATTTGCTTGGTAATCTGCTCTGTTCTGTTTGCTGTCCCTTATAATCACTTAAAATCCGCCTTTTATATTTAATAAACTTGTTTTTATTTGTAAGCCCAGTTTGTGCAATTTATAACTGGGGGGAGAGAAGTTGTGCATACCTTCCTCCACATTGAAGGAGGGGGCGAATTTGTACAGATTTCTCTACAGCGCAAGATAACAGTATTTGGGTACTTTCCAGAGGGGAGCTGCACTTGAGTGCTGGGTGATTTCCTAGCTGAGTTTTTTCATAGAGAGCTGTTAGCAGACTCTGTGTGAGTTGACAGCTGGTGTGTCCCTAGCTGCCAGAGGCTGGAGAGCCTGATTCAGCAAAACAGGGAAAGAGAGCCCAGGCTAGTGGAGCAGGCAGGCTCAGTGAAATCCCAGGACATCAGGTGGCATCCCAGAAGCGGGGTCCAACCTGTCACACCCAGGGCCGGCTTTAGGAAGTGCGGGGCCCAATTCGAACAGTTTCGACAGGGCCCCAGCAGGGATAACTATATATTTTAAAAAATAAATGTAAAAAACACATGGGGCTTGTACTCACTGGGCGGTGCTCCGAGTCTTCGGTGGTGGGTCCTTCACTCGCTTCAGGTCTTCGGTGGCACTGAAGGACCCGCCGCCAAAGTGCCACCGAAGACCCGGAGTGCTGCAAGGTGAGTAAAAATTAAAAAGGCGCCTCTAGACAGGGAAGGGATTCTCACTGGGCACGGGGCCCGATTCGGAGGAATTGGTGGAATTGGCCTAAAGCCGGCCCTGGTCACACCGACCTCTGGAGGGCCATCTACCAGGCCTAGATTCCCTCGATACAAAAGCCATTGTGTGGTTACAAAACACTGGATATCGAGCTGTGATGTTTGCATATGAGAGGAAGTAGCTAATCAGGGGTGGGAAGCTTCCAGATGGTGATGGCAGCACCTTCACTACTCTGAGGGGAGCTCTCACGTTCATGTTCTCACGCTGTAGCTCCAGGTTAGTGCTGGTCAGATTTCTAGGAAACTGACCTTTGTCATCCTCAAGTTCTGCAGACACTGAACAGTGAAGTTCTGTCCCACCAGTCACTGCTAGTTGGCAGAGCCCAGAACAGGGACGCCGCCAAGCAAAGCTGCTCCAGGTAAATGCTCTGCAGAAGTAAACGGCTTGATTTCATCCTCCTGCTTCTCCTCCATTAGCTGTATTGCCATGGCATCAACAGCCCTATGAAACTGCAGAGCTTGTGCAACTCCAAATCCCCGTTCATATTAATGACTGTCATGAGTGCAGTTTGAAAATGACACCAGCAAAATGAATGGATGCCAGAAGAGGATTCATGGGAATTTGTTCGTTTGACTGGCTTGTTCTGGAATTCCTGTAGTTTCTGGTATGCATTCAACAAAGCACCACAAGAAAAATCAGAGCATAGAGCTGGATGATGGAACATTGCATCATGGGATAGCTGCCTAGAATGGTGCACAGTTGCTTCAAACAGGTGGAAAGTTCCTTACACGTGTATAACAAAGGTGTATGGATGCACATCAGTGCAATAGAATTTAATCACTGCACTTAGAAAGAATATATTAGACTGATGTATCAGCCTTCTGCAGACATGGCCTGAGTATATGCGTGGGGTGGTTGTTGAGTTCAAATCCTAAATCCTGTCTCTCTAATGCTTTCCAACTGCTATATAAAAATGCTGTTTTAAGGAGTCAGTTGTCTGATCTCATTGGTCACAGGTTTCCCCAAGGGAGGAAACGCAAGTGTGCAAAACCCAAGCTGATAGGTGGTTATTATACAGGGCAGTGCACCCAGGTCCTGGCCTGAGAGTGGGAGAATTGTGAGATCCAGTCTTGAGACAGGTAAGGAAAAGAGTCTGAGGGTGCACTCAGAGAGCCCTATAACTATGACAGCCTTCTTTTTGAAGTAGCAATAGGAGATGATCCAGATGAGTGGTTGTGTCTGTAGTAATACACCCCCACCCCCCAAGTACATATACCGATATATGCAGCAGTGGTGGTTCACTGGAATCTGTTTCGGCTACTTTGTTTTTCTCTTCAGTTGCTTTTTTATTTCTGTTGCACGGATGAGCCAACACTCCATTGTAATAAGAGAAAAACTGAGTGTGGTTGATGCTGACAATGAAATGTGCACACTGCCGTAGCAAACGGGTTAACGTATAGATGGCCACAACTCTGTATAATGCTCTGCAAGCGTAACAGAAATCCATCAAAACGGACAGCGCCATCCAGAGTCAATTGCACAGCACCACTTGGACCTGATCTGTCTGGAGGAATCAGCTTTGCTAGCTATTCATTGCTGTGGGTAGATGCACGCAGACATTTTTCCCCCCAAAGCTTCTCACGCCTCCCCAGAATACATCCCGTGCCCCCCAGTCTGAGAACATCTGATCTAGATGTATAGCACCATATGTAGCTATAATAGTCTCCCTCAGCTAGGCATGGATCTGTAACTGAACATGAGATGGGCACAGGTACCAGACCCCGCAACAAGCAAACAGCTTATGGGGTGTCCAAAAAAGCTGACCCCACAGCTCTGGAGGTGGGTCGAGCTGATCAGACCTTCAGAAACTTCATGGGCCTCCCATATTGTTCTGATTCGTAACTCAGATGGGACACTCCTTTTGTTATTGTTTATTACTGAAAAGTATGTCCACTGGCCTCACATACACTTCCCATGTCCCATACAGAGCATCTATGAGACAAGGATAACAGCAAGAACTTTGACTAGAGGGGCACATGAAACCAGTGGTGCTTCCCTTTGGAATTAAATATGCAGCAGGTGCATTTCAAAGGATGGCCAGTTAGAGAGTACAAAGGCAGAACAATATCACAAGGGTCTGCTGAGATGGCAAGCTGGTCTCAGCCAGACACAGGAGCTGAGGTGCCCAGTCAGCCACAGGAGCAGGGACAGGGATGGCACTGGCAAAGCATTAAAAGGGCCCATTGCAGCTGAGGCTCACTCTGGCTACAGTGCTGAGTTACGGCTAATCCCTGCATATGTGCATCACCGCGCTGACAAGCAGCTGTCCAGGAGACATGGCAGACATGGAAGGGGACTCGCAAACACTGAAAAATCTCAGCTTGTCCTGTGCACTTCACATCCATCTCCCATGCCTGCATGCGAGAGGTGGGGCTTGCTGTGTTCCTCTCCAGCTGCACAGCCACTGTCACCTTTGTGCTCAGTTTGGTTGCCTAAGGACAGGGAGCCTGTGACACAGGGATCTCTTGATGTCGGCTGACAGAGGGGAGGCATGAGGTTTTACAGGGCTCCTCTGAGCATAATAATTCACCAACGTAAGGTCTCATCTGTGAGTCAGCAGCTCACTGATCAGTATAATCATTGCGCAATATCTATATGGATAACATCTCAGAAGTCAGGTGTCTCTTTGGAAAGGTTTCAGAGTAGCAGCCGTGTTAGTCTGTATCCGCAAAAAGAACAGGAGTACTTTTGGTACCTTAGAGACTAACAAATTTATTTCAGCATAAGCTTTCGTGTGCTACAGCCCACTTCTTCGGATGCATAGAATGGAACACACAGACAGGAGATATTTATACATACAGAGAACATGAAAAGGTGGAAGTATGCATACCAACTGTAAGAGTCCAATCAATTGAGATGAGCTGTCAGCAGCAGGAGAAAAAAACTTTGAAGTGATAATCGAGATGACCCATAGAAGGTATGAGGAGAACTTAACATAGGGAAATAGATTCAATTAGTGTAATGACCCAACCATTCCCAGTCTCTGTTTAAACCTAAGTTAATTGTATCTAATTTGCATATTAATTCAAGTTCAGCAGTTTCTCTTTAGAGTCTGTTTTTGAAGTTTTGTTGTTGCAAAATTGCCACCTTCAAGTCTGTCACTGAGTGGTTAGAGAGGTTGAAGTGTCTCCCACTGGTTTTTGAATGTTATGATTCCTGATGTCAGATTTGTGTCCATTTATTCTTGTGCACAGAGACTGTCCGGTTTGGCCAATGTACATGGCAGAGGGGCGTTACTGGCACATGATGGCATATATCACATTGGTAGATGTGCAGATGAACAAGCCCCTGATGGTGTGGCTGATGTGATTAGGTTCTATGATGGTGTCCCTTGAATAGATATGTGGACAGAGCTGGCATCGGGCTTTGCTGCCAGGACAGGTTCCTGGGTTAGTGTTTATGTTGTGTGGTGTGCGGTGGCTGGTGAGTATTTGCTTCAGTATTCCCCTCCCCAACCCCAGCCCCACAGCTCCCGCCCTGCCCCTCCCCACATCCCAGCCACCGCCTGCCCCACAGCTACCGCCCTGCCCCTCCCCACCTCCCAGCCACCGCCTGCCCCACAGCTACCGCCCGGCCCCTCCCGACGTCCCAGCCACCGCCTGCCCCTCCCCCCACGCCAGCCCCACAGCTCCCGCCCTGCCCCTCCCCACATCCCAGCCACCGCCTGCCCCACAGCTACCGCCCTGCCCCTCCCCACGTCCCAGCCACTGCCTGCCCCTCCCCACACCCCAGCCCCACAGCTCCCGCCCCGCCCCTCCCACGTCCCAGCCACCGCCTGCCCCACAGCTACTGCCCTGCCCCTCCCCACGTCCCCGCCACCGCCAGCCCCTCCCACACCCCAGCCCCACAGCTCCCGCCCTGCCCCTCCTCACGTCCCAGCCACCGCCTGCCCCTCCCACACCCCAGCCCCACAGCTCCCGCCCTGCCCCTCCCCACGTCCCAGCCACCGCCTGCCCCACAGCTCCCGCCCTGCCCCTCCCCACAGCCCCCGCCCCCCCGCGAGCCCCAGCTCGGCGCGCTAACAAAAGGGTCTATGGGGGGGTGACTCTTGGCCGCCCCTTTCTATCACGACAGAGTGGCAGCTAGTTGTCCAATCAGGTGTCTGCTCCGCCCGGTAGGCGGGGTCCGTTCCCTCTTGGACGTAGCTCATGACTGTCCAATCCGCTATAGAGCAGAGGGTGCGTTTTTCTGATTGGCAGCTCTTTGGCCTATCAGACACCTCTGACACTTCAGGTGCCAGTCTTAGCCAATCACCGTACGCTAACACAGAGCTCTCGATCCCCGCCCCTCCACGCATCCCTCACCTATGGGCCAATAGGAGTGGAGCGGCGCGGAGGGGGCGGGGCTCACGCGCCGTGCGGCCCAATGAGGGGCCGGCGCGGGAGGCGAGTGCGCGGGGATTGCAGGGCTCAGGCGAGCAGTGGGCGGGGCGAGCGGCAGGGGCGGGGCCAGCGGCGGAGGCGGGCGCCGAGCCGGAGCCGGAGGCAGCGCGAGCCCGGCCGGGGAGGAGGCGGCGCCGCCCCGGGCCCCATGGAGCTGGAGAACATCGTCGCCAACACGGTCCTGCTCAAGGCGCGCGAAGGTGAGGCCGGGCCCCGCCCGCTGCCTTGGGCCCCCCTCACCCCCCGGGCCCGGCCGCGGAGCCTGGTACGGCCCGGGGGCAGAGGGGGCAGCGGGGTAGGGAGGGGCAGTGGGTGGAGGGGGCAGGGGCAGTGGGTGGAGGGGGGGCAGTGGGTGGAGGGGGCAGTAGGGTAGGGAGGGGCAGGGTAGGGAGGGGCATGGGGGCAGGGGCCCGGGCAGCAGGGTAGGGAGGAGGGCATGGGGGCAGGGGGGCAGCAGGGTAGGGAGGGCATGGGGGCAGTGGGTGGAGGAGGGCAGGATAGGAAGGGTGGAGGGTGGAGGGTGGGGGCAGGGTAAGAAGGGTGGAGGGGGCAGGATAAGAAGGGTGGAGGGGGCAGCAGGGTAGGGAGGGGCATGGGGGCAGTGGGTGGAGGGGTGGGGGCAGGGTAAGAAGGGTGGAGGGGGCAGGATAGGAAGGATGGAGGGGGCAGCAGGGTAGGGAGGGGCATGGGGGCAGTGGGTGGAGGTGGGGGCAGGGTAAGAAGGGTGGAGGGGGCAGCAGGGTAGGGAGGGGCATGGGGGCAGTGGGTGGGGCAGGATAAGAAGGGTGGAGGGGGCAGCAGGGTAGGGAGGGGCATGGGGGCAGTGGGTGGAGGGGGCAGGATAAGAAGGGTGGAGGGGGCAGCAGGGTAGGGAGGGGCATGGGGGCAGTGGGTGGAGGAGGGCAGGATAGGAAGGGTGGAGGGGTGGGGGCAGGGTAAGAAGGGGGATTGGGGGCAGTGGGTGGAGGGGTGGTGGGTAGGGGACCCAGGGGGCAGGGTAGGTAGGGGCATGGGGGCAGTGGGTGGAGGAGGGCAGGATAGGAAGGGTGGAGGGTGGGGGCAGTGGGTGGAGGGGTGGTGGGTAGGGGACCCAGGGGCAGGGTAGGGAGGGGCATGGGGGCAGTGGGTGGAGGAGGGCAGGATAGGAAGGGTGGAGGGGTGGGGGCAGGGTAAGAAGGGGCGATTGGGGGCAGTGGGTGGAGGGGTGGTGGGTAGGGGCCCCAGGGGCAGGGTAGGGAGGGGCATGGGGGCAGTGGGTGGAGGGGTGGGGGCAGGGTAAGAAGGGGGATTGGGGGCAGTGGGTGGAGGAGGGCAGGATAGGAAGGGTGGAGGTGGGGGCAGGGTAAGAAGGGGGATTGGGGGCAGTGGGTGGAGGGTGGTGGGTAGGGGACCCAGGGGGGCAGTGGGTGGAGGGGTGGTGGGTAGGGGACCCAGGGGCAGGGTAGGTAGGGGCATGGGGGGCAGTGGGCAGAGGGGGTGGTAGGTAGGGGATATGGTTGGGGATGGTTAGGGGTATGCCATCGTTAATGCCCTGAACACACGAATGCTGGGGTTTGGCCAAGCCACAGAGCGCATCCAGGAGCAGCAATCAGCAAGGCACAACTAAGGCCTGGGCATGTGGCTGTGGCATGCGTGGGCGATGTGGTGGGGCTGGGGAGAAGCAGTGTTTCTGCTGCAGGAGATCTATGGGGAGGACTTGGGATCAGTGACAGGGTTACTGATGGTGGAGGCGGTTGGGAGGCCAGAGTGGCTGGTTTGGGGGAAGCTCTTGTTGCACAAGCTTCTGCCTGTGAGATGCAATGCAGGAAGCTGAGCCATAGCCACAAGCTGATATGGTTGGGGCAGGCAGAGATGGGGGCATTTGAGGTGTCTGAAGAGAATCAGGGTGAGTTAGCTAAGGGAGTTGTTGTGGGCTGTAGGGCTGTGCTGGGGTCAAGGATGTGCCTTGAATTAAGCATCTTCACTAGGAAAAAGAGGGTAATTATGCTGAGGGATCTGGGTCCTAGACCCAAAACCAGTCAGAGATGTTGAGGGGAAAATCCTTTCCCAAGAGCTGGTGAGAGGGTGGTGGTCATGCTGGGATATAAGGTGGGTAGTGGCACATTTTAGAGAGCCTGAGAAGGTTCCAAGGGCAAAGGAATTGTTGAGAGTGGAGACAATGTAGGAAGAGGGAGCTGTGGTTAAATGACAGAAGAGGGAAGGGAGTTTGGAGAATGAATTATGTTGGGTGTGGCTGAGCATGTCGAATAGATTGGCCTGTATATGGATAAGATGGGTGAGATTTACGGAGACATTTGTGTGAAGCCCCTGAGTGTGGGTGTCAGCCTGGCACTTGTTACCTGAGTTCACGACCTGGCATCTTGTTGGATCCTTTGCTGCTGGATATCCAGGTGCCAGTTGAGAGAACCTTCCATCACTTTTGCCTGGAGTCTGAGTAAGGGATTTAGCAGCAGGTATCTAGGTCTGTCATCTCGGAGTTGAGTCACTGCAATGATCTGTACATGGGCCACATCTTCAAGGGAGCCTGTTACGTTATGTTCAGCCCAGACTCTCCAGTGGGTGAACAAGGTTTTATTAAGCCTCAGACGAGTGGGAATATTCGACGTCTTACAAATCCAATGGAACAAGTTGTTTTTAAACAAATAACCCTTCTCCAGCAGAGTGTGCCCGCCAAACCTTGGAGCACTGAACTCCAGAGTGGGACTGACTATCCTCCTACCAACTGAGCAAGATGCATAAACAATGTCCAGATGCGAACTGCCTTCTAGAGACTCTTTCCCTTCTGATTACTCTGAGTGCTGTTAGTAACACAAGGAGAGGTTTATTTAAACCGTATGATTTTGGGTTGACAGTGCCTGAGACCACCTGGAGATTGCAACGTATCTGGAATGTGGGCTTTCCTAGGGGGAGCATCTCTCCCTGGTTTTCTGTGGCCTGTACTGGCTAGCAGCCCATTTTCATGGGATGTTTATGAAGTCGGCTTTGACCTATGAAGCCCTGGACAGCTAGGTAATCTCCAAAGGAGGCAAGACGCATTCTCCTTGTCTGATTCCACAGCAGCTGTGTTCCCCAGGAGTGCACAAGCTCACAGGCCCATGGCTTAAGCAAGAGAAGCCTAGGGTGGGGAACTCTTGGTGAAAAGTCCTTGACTCTTGACTTCCCTCTCCTTGGTCTGCTAGGTCCTGGATTGGAGATCCTGTCTGTGTTCAGCCCAGGATTGCCATTGGGGAGGCTTTACGGTGCTGCTGTGCCTAGTTTATCATGTTGTCATTAGTTTTTGTGTGTGTCCTGAAAAGGTTATAACTAAATGCCTCGAATGTCTGGGGTGGATAAGGAAGGGGAAGGTATTAGGAATGCTCCAGTAGAGGAAATACCAACATGAATTGGATTTGTCAGTTTCACAGAAGGAAGCCAACTCCTTACCCTACTTTTTCCTGGTCAGATGAATGTGGAGAAGAGGCTGTATGAGGTGGAAGAGGGAGCAGGAGTTGCCAGCACTCTTGGCAGTGCTCTCTCTAGTCTGAGCTTTTAGTCTTACAAGCAGAGAGGCATCTGTCACTGGCAGCCCACTGGAAGCATGCATCTGCTCAGTCAGCATTGCAAACCCCCCACTCTTTCTCCCTCACTGAGCTCATGATTGCATTATCAGGAGACCCCTTTCTAACCTGAGGTGTGAGGATCCTCTCCCCTCCCCTTCGCTCTCCCAGTAGGTTTTCTGCCCTGAGCAACTCTTCACAGGCCTTGCTGCATGGTCTGAGGATGGCTGGGATGTCGGTGAGCACAAGTATGCAGGTCAAAGCTTCCTGGCTCACAGTGCCACTGCGACCAAGCATGCGCTTAGCTGCCAAGGAGAAGCAATAGTGGCACTTTCAATAGGTGGACCAGGAGAAACTTGCACTTAGTGCCTAGGGTTCACTCTTGCCCTTCCGACTGCTGCTCTTCACCACTTGTATCTTGATGGATGCACAAAGCAGCTACACAGTGAAATTCTGGTGCTGGGCAGTCACCCTCAACCTTGTTGGCCTTATCCTTATTTAGTATGGAACCAGATCTCAACCTGGTTCAGTGGCAACTGCGGAGACTCTCTCTTCATCTGCTAGCTGCGCTACAGGGGCAGAATTACTCACTGAGGGTTTGCTGCGGGCTGGGCATTATTAGATTTCCTCTGATGTATTTTCAGTCCTGGAGGCCAGCTGGCTTTTGGTTTCTTCATCACAGTCTGAGATACTAGAGAGTTTGAATATCTTATGCTGCTTTTTGCTCTGATTCTGGATCGCTGCCCTGACATGGTTATCGAAGGAGAGGCGCAGACAGGGCATCGTATCTGTTGCTGCAGAGAAAAGCAAGAGCCGGACATGGCTAGCCATGTATATGGAGTTCAAGAATATGCAGTTATAACAGTTAATTCAACCAGAGTTTGGAAGGGATAAAAACTCATGCTTTGAGGGTTAAACCTATTAGGGACTAGGATGAGACCTACATGGTAGGTAGTTTACCTCACATCTGTTGCTGCTGGGTTTCTTTTAACTTCCCTGAGGCATCTGGTGTTGGCCTGTCAGCGGCAGGATACTGGACTAGATGGACTGCAGGTGTGATCAGGCCTGGTGATGCCTTTGTTGCCAAAGATCAGCCTGGACCCTGGAATTTCAGTTCTAGATTTCTTGTGTGTCATTCTGAACCCCGAGGATTGTGGACTTTACTGATTAGGAGGCTGGTGAACTCTGCAGGACTGGTGGGATAAACTTGTCCCTAAATGAGTGCAGGACTGGACACAAAGTTCTGGGGCTTCAAGTGGCTGTGAGACTGGCACACCTGTCTATTTGCCACTGTTCCTTACTGCTGATGTTGCACCAGGAACACAAGCCCCTTTAGGGTTTCTGCGTCTCTGCGCAGCAGTTCCTCTGTCAGAAAAGCCATTTACACACCACACTGTGGATCTCCGTGGTTCCAGAGCCTGTCACAGAGGCTGCTGCTGTCATAAAGGCAAAGGAGCAAAGCCTGGCTCTGCAGTCTCTTGGGCAAAATGGATTGTCAGGCTGAAATCTACCAACTGCCTCTGTAGTGGCTCTCCCCACCCCAGTGCTGCCCCCAAAGCTTTATAGGTGCAGGTCCTACTCCTTTGCTGACTCCTATAGTGACCATGGGCCTCAGCCCTCTGGAGAATGGAGCAGGCTCTGCCAGGTGTGGAGTCTGAACTCTAGGACTTCTGGGTTGGGTGGCAGGCTAGTAGCAACAGAATTGTGTGAAACGTGGAGCTCGCTGGAGGTGCAAGTTGACTGTGAGGGTGATTAGCCAATGGAACAGCTCACCACTGGAAGTGGTGAATTTATCATCACGTGAAGCTGTTAAATCAAGGCTGGTTGTCTTTCTAAAAGAGATCTAGTTCAGCCACACATTCCTGAGCTCAACAGTGTCACTTGCTGAGTGAAGAAGAAGAATTCCCTTCACTGCAGAAATAGGGGGTGAAATTCTCTGGCCTCTGTTATGTCAGAGGTCAGATTAAGTGAACAGAGAGTAGCCCCTGCTGAA
The DNA here is from genome assembly GCF_016161935.1 of Mauremys reevesii. NCBI lineage: Eukaryota > Metazoa > Chordata > Testudines > Geoemydidae > Mauremys > Mauremys reevesii. Next base: position 851,480 of record NC_052630.1, read on the forward strand.
TTTAAAGTCTATGAAAAGGTTTTGAAGATGAGGGTTTTTGGGGGAAAAACAAAAGCTGAATAGGGACATGGGCAGAGAAACTTCTCAAGCTACTTGAAAAACAAGTTTGGGGTAGAAACCTCAGGCAAGGCTGAAGACTCAGGCCAGGTAATCCCAGAGCTATGTGCCAATGAGGTGGGAAACTGAAATCCCTTCACTGTTGGACTTAGATATGGAAGGATCCAGTGTCTGAAGGGAGATGCTATGAAAGCCTCCACCTGCGCCTGTCAGGGTAATGCACTGGTGGGTTGCGAGACGGTGTTTACATTGGCCGTCCGCAGCTCCCATTGCCTGGGAACGGCGAACCACTGCCACTGGGAGCTGCAGGCGGCCATGCCTGCGGACGGTCAGTGTAAACAGTGTCTCATGGCCCGCCAGTGCATTACCCTGATGGGCCGCAGGTTGCCCACCACTGCTCCACAGGAAACTATGTGGCAGCAATTATCTTGCTCCCAGACTCAAGAGATGTGAAAGGAACCCTGCCCCTGCACTGACTGCCATAAACTGCTGACTTCCAGAGACTGGAGTCAGTTACTTGCACATGGGGGACCCACAGCCTCGGTTCTGGCCAACTATCCAGCAAGGAGCTCAGCCGGCCTTTCTGCTCTGCTGTTAATGGTCACTTTCCCTGGGCGTCTGGGTGCAGTTAAGCACACCCACAGAGTTAATGTGCTGTACAGTCTTTTATTAGAACCATGAAAGGTACCAAGCCAGAGTTTGCAATATATGTGATTAGAGAATGGAAGATGCTGGACTAGCTGCTTGGAGGTGCCAGAGCAGTAGGTGGCCATACCACCTTTCTGCATCCCCCTATCCTGGGAGTCTAATTGCAAAGCCCCCCTTGCAAGTGAGAGCAGCCGGTGCTGGTGGACAGAACCACTTTGCCGGCCAGGATTGCTAGCCAGTCCAGCCATCCCTGGAACACCACTTACACTGATGCAGATGGGGTGGGGTGATGCTGTCCTACCCCTATGGAACAGCACACTCCAGGAAAGCCTCAGCAGCTGCCTGAAGAGCACTGCAAGTTTCCGTGGCACTACTGCAGGAGGGCCAGGAGCCAAGAGGGGCTGAGGATCTGGCCCACTGAATGTAAAGCTGTACTCTACAATATCAACCCCTCCCCTCAATGAACTCCCCATCACTCACCCACTCTTGCCCTGGTGCCCAGCTCCTTCAGGCCTTGGGTGGGGAAGAGCCGCCTCCTGGAGAAGGGGCTGCCCCTGCCTCCTTCCCCCTTAAGGCAGGTTCCCCCTCTGTTGTGCAGGGAGGGCAGCTAGAGCTCAGCTGGGCACCCAGGTGCTTGCTGTAACTGAGGGGAGAGCTTGGGGGGGTGAATGCCTTGCTGCTACGGTTCCTTTTCTAAACAAACAAGTCAAAGGAAACATGAGTTCTGCAGCTCTTCTCTTCTCTTCTCTCCCTGCCTCCCCCAGCATGAAGTGGGGCTCTGGGTCTCCCTTCATCAAACCCTCTGCATGGCAGGTGGGCTCTCCCTGGCTCTGTGGCCCACACCCCCCTCCCTGCCTTCATCCTTGTCACTGATTTGTCCTTCACGTCCTGTCACTGCAGGCTGTAGCTGAGAAGAAGGTTTCTGTGCTGCTGGCTCCTTCCCACCCCTGCTTGCCCTGAGCATTGAGTCACTTCCTTCCTGGGTTTCTAGAGTTGCACAGCAGAGCTGCTGATGGGCAGATGCAATGCTGCTGCCCACAGAACATGCAGCAAACTCTGGCATGTGCACCAGGTGCTTAGCTCCTTGGGCTCCAGTCTGCTGTAGTCTTGTGTGGCTGCATGAGACACTCTGGGCTGGAATTTCGCTCTATGCCGAGCCCAAGTAATGTGTTGAGCTGGTGGCTCGTGCCTAGTACCGGAGGCAGCAGTGTCTCCTCCGGATGTTTGCCTCTTTGAAGCTTTCAGTGTTGTGCATTTGTTCAACTGTGTGAAGTGAGCCTGGGGGAAGCTCTTTGCTGATTTAAACAGCTCTTGTTGAAGGCAGCAATACCACAGGCTGGCCAGAGCTGGAGGCACTTGGTCCTGCGCTGTACCTGGGGATTTTCTGCTGAGTACAGTCCCTCCCCACACCCCTCTGCCAAGGCTTTTGTCTGTGTATTTAGTAAGTGCCTCATCCTGTCCCTTTGTCCTGTCCAGATGGTCTCTTATAGCCTCCCCCCGCCCCCCAGTTGTGGCTGCAGGAAATCTGGCTGACGGGGATGTGCAAACTGGCCAGGATCAACACTAGGGGTTGGCTCGTGTTCAGCAGTTGGTGGTGTGCTGCTGCCAGCTGCTTTTTCACTAGCTGATCGATCAATCAGAAAAACATCTCCCCCCAACTCTTTTTTTTTTTTCTTTCTTTTAAAGAGTCCCATTTCTGTGCCTGAATCAGCTGGGTCTGGCTGAGGGGTGAACACAGCTCAAGTGCACCTTGGCTGGCCTGGAGGATTCACAGGTGTGCTGTGGCCTAGTTTCCAGAGTGGATGTCATACCCTGCAGCATTTTAATACTTGCCATTTACATAAAGTATTGTATACTCAGTATTTAGAGAGCTTCCCAATCCTGTCCCATGGCGCTGGGCAGTTAACCCTAAGAGACAAATCTGCTTTTAACAATATTGATGCTGTAATGATACCCAGCACTTGGATCCTGCTTTCCAGACATAACTAACTCTCGCTCCCTACCAGGGAGGGAGGAGTTCGTTCCATTTGTAGGTGGGGAGGCTGAAACAACTTGCCCAAGGCTACCCAGTGAGTTGGCTGCAGAGTTGGGATTAGAGCAGAAATTCTTCTCTTCCAGTCCCATGTGCATTTTTCGATAGCATGTTGCCTCCCTGTAGTGAATATATTTAGCCTTGGAAGACTAGGTAGCATGAACATGTCTAATTGTGCTAAGCGAGAAATTCTGCAGCTGGGGACTTCATACCTTTGCAGCACCGGCTAAATGTTACCCTTCAGCTTACTTTCAGAGATGGGGGTCTGAATACAGGCCTGGGAGCTAGAACTTCAGCTGATACAGGGGCTCTTAGACCTTCTCCAGTCTATGCCTTAGTTTCCCCATCTGTAAATGCAGATAACTCCTTTGAAATGCTTGGACAGAAGAGCTCATTGTTAAGAACATAAGAACGGCCGTACCGGGTCAGACCAAAGGTCCATCCAGCCCAGTATCTGTCTACCGACAGTGGCCAATGCCAGGTGCCCCTGAGGGAGTGAACCTAACAGGCAATGATCAAATGATCTCTCTCCTGCCATCCATCTCCATCCTCTGACGAACAGAGGCTAGGGACACCATTCTTACCCATCCTGGCTAATAACCATTTATGGACTTAGTCACCATGAATTGTTGTTGATTCAGTGACTTCCTGCTCTTCTCTAATGAGCTGGAGTGATTTATCTTTCCTTTAGCAGCAAGGCGGGGTCCTGTCACGCAGGGAGAAAGGCCCCACTGCTGTCTAGATCCACAGCACGGGGCTCAGGTCCCCAAGGTGCCTTTTCCAGGCAGTCCATTCCCTGATTCCTGCTGGCTGGATGTGGCTCAGCAGGGTGGGTGTCTCCTTCCCAGCTCTCTGTGCTGCCAGGTCAGACACTCTAGCTAGGTCTCATTTGTGGCTGCCTCATTGTGATGTCTGTTCTATGCCCCTGCAGGCGGCGGAGGGAACAGGAAGGGCAAGAGTAAGAAATGGCGCCAGATGCTGCAGTTCCCGCACATCAGCCTGTGTGAAGATCTCCGGCAAGCACTCGGTGAGGAATAGCTGTTTGTTGGATGCCAAGTGCTCTCCCCACCCTGTTTGCACGTGGGGCTGGCGGATATACATGGTTGGCTTCCTTGGGGTGACTCTTAGTTGCCTGGCGGGGAGCTGTTCATCCGTTGTCCTGCAAGCTCTGCCTAATTGCATTTGTGAGACTCACTGTGTCATGGGAGAAACTAGGGTCACTGTGGTGTGTATGGGGCACAGATCTGCCAGACATGTGGTAAGAGTTTGGGTGCAGAGAAAGGGGGAGTGCTGGTAAGTCATGCTTTCTCCAAGCCTGTTGGACACATCCAGCAAAATTCTCCAGGGTCCTCTAGACCAGGGGCTCTCAACCTTTCCAGACTACTGTACCCCTTTCAGGAGGCTGATTTGTCTTGCACACCCCCAAGTTACATCTCACTTAAAAACGACTTGCTTACAAAATCAGACATAGAAATACAGAAGTGTCATAGCACACTATTACTGAAAAATGCTTACCTCTCATTTTTACCATATCATTATAAAATACATCGATTAGAATATAAATATTGTACTTACATTTCAGTGCACAGTATATAGAGCAGTAGAAACGAGTCATTGTATGACATTTTAGTGTGTGCTGACTTCACTAGTGCCCTTTATGTAATCTGTTGTAAAACTAGGCAAACACCTAGATGGGTTGATGTACCCCCGGAAGACCTCTGTGTACCCCTGGTTGAGCCACTGCTCTAAACCATTTGAGGTTTCCCCAGAAACAGGAACTTTCTTTTTCATGTGAACAGAGTTCCAAGGGTGTAGCTGAGCCCCAGATCACATTTCAGGGCTTTCCCTTACATAGATGGAGTAGCAGATTCCTATGGCCCATATACTCCCTGACAAGCTGGGCTTAAATTCTTCACCATGGTTCCTGGGGCTCTGATGCAGCAGCTCCATTCTGGTTACCAGTGAAGCTTTTCAGTGAACTGAAGCTGAAATAGTCACAGCTGATTTAGTAGCACTGGGTTGTTTGTTCTGATGTTCAGTTCAGTTTATTGTATGCTGTCCCCATGTTTTCAGTGTGTGAGGTGCTCAGGGTGTGGTACTGACATTGTATAACTGCATCATCAAAGCCATGGAGAAAGCTGGAGGTTTTGGCAGTTGAGTAGGGGGCAGCTGGAGCTTTGGGCACCTGGGGTTGTTTGACGCTGTGGGATAAACGCCTCACAGATAAATATTAGTGAAATAGTGAAGTCACATTTTAAGTTGTCACCCTTAAGTTTCAGCGTTAACAGCCAATTGAGATGAATTATGTAGTTCACCCCCCTGAGCTATTGTTTCAGGCTGTCTGCAGACTAGGGCAGATGTCACTGCATCAGGTGCATTCAGGTCACATTAGGAAGGTTCTGTGTAACCAAGAGGCCTGTAAACTTGGGCCATGATTCTGCACTGTGTCTGAGCACACTGGATGGTGGTGGCCACAGAGAGCTAGGTGTGGTTCCCTCATCCTGAGTGTGAGGCCCCGCTGGAAGTTAGAGCAACAGGGGCCCTACTCTAACTTCCATCCCACATGTGAGCTCCAAGCTTCTAGCTCAGTTCCATCACACCCCGTCTCACCCGGCCCTGCCTGCCTCACCCCAACCCTTCCCCACAACTCCCTTTTGCTGGGGGTGGAGGGTGCCACTGCTGAACTTAGGACCAAATTCTCCTGTTTGCCTTTTTAAACAAAAGCTGTGATTTTTGGAACAGTTCTGCCCCCCATCGCTGTGGCTGGTAGCTGCCTTAGTCTCTAGCCTGTTCCGTAGCCATCCCAATGTTTGCATTTCTGACTGCTGTGCTTGCTAAGCAGAGCTTTTTCTTCAGCTGGGCTCAGTGTTCAGCGGGCATTACGAGGCATTTTGTTAGCGGTACATTTCATCTGCTGTTGTGCTGCCTGTTCACTCAGGCTGGCTGTCAGTTTAAATGTCCTTTCCACTGTCCTCTGGCACATCTGGCCAAGGCATTGCCCTTGGGTTGCTTTGGAAGACCTGGTTCCTGTCCTCCCTGCTGGGTCGCTCCCTGTGCCCCCTCTACTCCCTTTGGTGGGCTCCAGCTTTATGCTTTACTGGCTGTAGATCTGTTCCAGGTAGAGACGACTCCTCATTTACAGTTAAAGGACTGAGGTACTGCTTCCCCTCTGGGGAGAGGTGAGGGGGATGGCAGTCCATGTTCAGGATGGGTCAGCATGTTTGTTTCCAGCAGGGGGTCCCATATTTTCCCCTCTCACTAATGGCTTCAAGGCCAGGTGTGGGCATTCTTATTTCCCTCCCCACACAGCCTGAGGGGGGTGAACAGGCCCCTCTACATGACTGAGCTAAAAAAACCCACTGCAGAAATCCAGCCTCTCTGCATGCACTGGTAGTGCCAAGTCCTGAAAGCAGTGAGGCCTGTGTCGCGCTGGGGCCAGTGATGGCAGCGAGGGAGTCTCTGACCTTGCCAGGCTGCAAACCTTTCACCTTCCTCATTGGAGTGAGCTCATTTCCCCACAGAGAAGGAAATAGTGCAGCTAGTGAGGCAGCAGTGTGGACCCCCCCCCCCCCCCTCCACTGGGCTGGAGCTGTTGTCGCTGAGCTCTGCACCACTCAGGAAGCCGCAACTTCCTCAGGAGAAACTGCTGCATAGGGGAGGGGAACGCCTACAATATGCCTGCCATGTAGGAGGGCGGGGCCCTGACGTCCTATGGAGCAGTGGGGACTTCTGTCCAGGGGAGGGGCAGGGAGTAGGTGCTGAATACAGTGACATGCATTCTCCCCCTGCCCCCAGTGCCACCCCGCTCACCCCTTAGTGTGAGCAGAGCGAGGTCCTTCTGCTCTGCCTGGAGCAGGCATAGACCCCAAGGCCAAATAGAGCCCCCTGCAGGCTGGGGATGGCCAGGTGTCCCAGTCCCTGATGGCTGAGTGAGGGCTCTAAAACATTACTGCTTAATGGGGAATAAGCAACGTTTTTAATGAGTCTTGCAGGAATCAGTTCTTAGTCCACCCCTCAGTATTTTTACCAATGAGCTGAAAGAAAATATAAAGGCATTGCAGACTTAAAAAGAAATAAAGAAAAAAAATTGCAGGTGGCCCAGAGATTGATCAGGGTGGTAAATAAAGATGAGGACAGGTCACTGATACTGAGTGATCTGGATTGCTTGGTAAGTGGGGCATAAACAAATGCGTTTTATTATGGTCAAATGCAAAATCATACATCTAGGAATAAAGAACATGGACCATATTTTATCCTGAAATGCAGTGGCTCTGAAAAGGACTTGGCTGGGGTGGGGGAGGCAGTATGGTAGATAACCAGCTGAACATTATTCCCAGTTTAATACGATGGCTAAGAGAGCTAACGTGATGCTTGGATGTACAAGTGGGACTATCAAGCAGATGTGGAGAGGTGACATTACCATTGTATACAGCATTAGTGAGACTGTTACGGGAAGAGTCCAGTTCTGGTGTCTGCACTTTAAGAAGCATGTTGGAAAATTATGAAAGTTTTATAGAATAGCTACAAGAGCAATTTGAGGTCTGGGAAAACCTGCTGTACAGGGAAAGGGTTCAGGAGTTAAATAGATTGAACTTATCAAAGAGAAAGCTGTGGTGACTGGACCATGGCCAGTAAATATCTCCATGGGAAAAAGATTTTGGATAGGAGGGCTCTGTAATGTAGAAGACAGAGGCAGACCAAGATCCTATGGCAGCATATTGAAGCTATCCAGATTAGATTAATGAAGGAAATAAGGCACAGACTTCTAACAGTGAAGGGACTTGTTGGATTAGCTTTGCCTAGGCTCATGTCAGGTGGAGTCTCTAACCAGGACTGGATGCCTTTTCCTAAATGCTACACTTCAGTTCAGCTGCAAGTTATGGGCTCCATAGAGGAGTCACAGGGTGCGATTCTTTGGCCTGTATAAGCAGGGGGTCGGAGTAGATTGTCGCAGTGCCCCCTACTGGCCTGGTCTGTGAATTCTCATTAGATGGGCTTTGCTTATACCCATGTTTGAGGCAAGCGGCTCACTTCCTCCTTTCCATTTGCAGAGCGGGACTATCGCAGCCTGTGTGAGAAGCAGCCGATTGGGCGCCTGCTCTTCCGGCTGTTCTGCGAGACGCGGCCTGAGCTGTCACGCTGTGTCAAGTTCTTGGATGCTGTGGTAAGTACAGAGCTGTGTGAGAAATTCCTCCAGGATGCTGTGACCCATGTTCGGAGAGTCGGGGGCCAAAGCTCAATTGGCCTAGAGCCCTCAGTCTGCTGCTAAATGTAGGGCTGAGTGTGTGGGGAGACCTGAACTCTTGACCCTCCGCTTTATGCTGCAGCATTTCCCTGGGGAAAGAATCTGTTACCTGCTATTCAGTAAAGATCTCTGTAAAGGTTGGGGCTGTGCCTAAGGTTGCAGGAGCCCCATGTGCAAGTAACGGGGAGAGGGGTATTACTGATGGCAGGCAGCTAATTCATGCTGTTCTGTGGCACTCTCTCTTCACGCACTTCCTGCATGTCTCCATGCCCAGCAGGGGCAGTCCTACCTGCCTCATTTTTCTCTGTACAGGCAGAGTATGAAGTGACTCCAGATGAGAAACGGAAAGAGTGTGGGCGGCACCTGATTGACAGCTACCTAAACCCCAAGGTAAGCGACCTGAGCAGGCTGCTCCAGAGGCTGAGCTGCCGGCTCCGTGCCGAGGGACGCTTGGAAACCATTAGCACCCAGACTCTCACAGCATGCTCGGGAAAGAGCACCAGCCACCCCCAATGCAGGGCTTCCCCTTATAGCCAGGGAGGAGGGAGCAAAGAGTTCCTCCACTTCCCCAGGAATAAATGTGCCTGAGTGCTAAGTGTCCTGGGGGCAGGCCGAGACCTGTGCTGGGTTCCTGCGGATTCCGTTCCCCTAGCGGCAGCCCATGGAGGACCCTGGGGCTCAGCTCCCTGTGTCTGATTCAGTCCCTCCTTTCCCAGAATGCAGATCACGTGCCTGAAGTTCCCTTGCAGCTGGTGAGTGCCTGTTCTGAGAGGCTGGAGCAGGAGCCATGCAAGGAGCTCTTCAAGGAAGCAACCAAGTAAGTTGGGAAGGGGGCCCAGGGCCTGGCTGGAGGTAACATTGGATAGTGTAAATATTCCCAGGGGAATTAACATTACAGGTAATTGGCTGAGTCCAGTGTGGCCATCAACATATGCCCCTTGAAGGAGCAGTTTGGGTTGCTCCTGGGATTTGAGCCTTGCTCCCTAGCATTGATAGCTAATGGGATTTGCATTTGTAATGAGTAGGCTGAGTCTAGCCGGCACTGATGGGGGAAGGAGGTGTGAGTGCAGGCCAACTTCTGCGTTTCCTGCATTTCAAGGGTCCCTGAAGGCCACAAGATGGTGCAGGAATCTCTGTTCTCATGTGTTCTCTCTCTTTCCTGGTGTTCGAGTCACCGTCCTGAGTGGATCCTGTCCTATCTCCTGTGGTCAGCCCTGGACTTGCTGACCTGCTTGTGGCTCTTGTTGGGCTCTCCAGCCCGTCTCTTTGGGCTGAGATTGGAACAGACCAAGTATCAAATGCTCTACCTGCCCTAACACTGTCTGCATCTGGATGTGGCTGTTGTGAACACATGGTAGCAACTGAGAGTCCAGGGGACTCCAGGAGGTGGGACGTGCAGGGCCTGAGGCCTGCTTGATTTGGGGGGAACCACAGTGATGGTGCCTGGAGTTCTGTACTGTGTAAGTATGTAAAGGAAACTGTTAAGCAAGCTGATCCTCCTTCCCCCCCTGCCTTCCCCGTGCTCTCCAACCCAGACGTTGCCTGACTGAATATTGGGCCTAGCAGCAGGTGCGCCCGCTGCCTTTATGGAACGTAACCAATGGCGTTGTATGAACAAGGAGTCTCCAGTCTGGGTCCTGCCATCTCTTGGGAGCCCCTGAAAAGGGAAGAGCCCATCTGCTGCTCTTGCTGTACATCTGCAGTCCAGACGCTTTCTGCAGGGCTCATTGCTCTGCAGCCTGGCCTTGGCACCAGCCTCAGGAGCTGGTATTGGTTCAGACTGGTCCCCGGGGTGGCCTGTTGTGGACCCTGCTCCAATCTCCGTGTCTGCACACAGCAACAGTGCCTCAGCAGCTGATTATGATGTCTGGGCGTGGCCTTCTGCAAGGGGCACCACTGCCAAGGACTCTTTCCCAAGGGGCAGACAGCACCACTTCCTCCTCGTGTGCATAGCACAGCCAGCACCTGGTCACGGGCCATGCTTCGGTCTGAGCAGTGCCAGCCCAGCTCCATAAGCTGCTTTCCCCACAGGCGATGTCATTCCCAGGGTCAGCTTCCTCTTCTTTCAGTGGCTGCAGATGACTGAATGTCAGGACCAAAGAGCTGGAGTCGGTGGGAAAGGGCTCTTCTGGGGTGGTGGTGGGTGCTTGGGGCAATGCCTGGCTGCCCTGCTAGGAGGGTGCAAGGGTCTCGTTTGTCTTGGGTGCAGCTGTGGGGAAGGCCAGCTGCTGCTTAGATCAGAGGGGTCTTAGGCCCAAGTCTGGGCTGGCGAGCTGCTCCACCCTTTGGAAAGCATTTACAGGGTCCTCCTGCCCAGGGGGCATGACTGACTGGCTGTCCCTCTCTCCCAGACTCATCCATGACTATCTGAGCGTGGCTCCCTTTGCCGATTACCTTGACAGCATCTACTTCAACCGCTTCCTGCAGTGGAAATGGATGGAAAGGTAACTCTGTCCCTGCTTCTCTCATGGGGCCCTGCAGGCTCAGGGCTGGGGGGTGCTGCTCAAAGGGGAGCTGCAGCCCTTCCTTGCTTTCTGGCCGAAGCCAGTGAAATGGGAGCAGATGTTCTGATGCCTCCCATCAGCGCAGGGTGCTGTTCTCCTCAGCTCCCACAGAGCCCTTTCCAGAAATAGGCCCTGTTTTCCCTGTGCCTGCTGCGCCAGCGGTAGCCCTCTGAGTGCCTGACTGTCGGCTAGCTCGCACCGGGTGTGCCTGCTGCGCCAGGGTGGGTAGGGGACTTGTGCCATACCGCCTGGTACCTCATTGCTCCCCCTCTCACTCATGTCAGCCTCTTCTGCTTTGTTCACAGGCAGCCAGTGACTAAAAACACTTTCCGCCAGTATCGTGTGCTGGGAAAGGGAGGCTTTGGTGAGGTGAGTGGCCTGCACGCTCTCCTGCCTTTGAGTGTGAGAGAGATTCAGGGGCCAAAGCTTTGTCCTGCCAAAGGGCCCCACCTGCCCCTGAGGATGGGACTGGGCCTTGCTTTCTGACCCAGTCCCCAGGAAAGCCTCACTTGCTGGGTGCTCTCTGCTTTTGGTCCTGATCCCCTTTTCTGGAGCTGGGAGAGCACCTCATGTTGGACTCTAGAGCTGCGTCTGGTGGGGAGGGAGGGGCTGGCATGGTGTTTGTTCAGGACAGGCAGTGCTGGGGGAACACTTGTCACGCCTGCCACTGCTTGGGCAGAGGGCCAATGTCATTCTCTCCCATCTTACAGATGGGAAAACTGAGGCACACAGCTGGGATTCTCCCGAGTTTCTGGCAGAGCCAGGATTAGAACACAGGACTTCCTGACTCCTAGCCCCTTGCTTACGCCGTTGGGTTACACCTCTCTCTCGGGCTGTAACTGCCTCAAGCATCCCCTCCATGGTGGCCAATGGGCTGCAGGCCTTGTCAGGACTTGGTGACAAGTGTCCAGGTTTCACTGCCATGTGCTCACAGGGGGACAGCTCAGAGTTGGGAGGAGTAGGTAACCAGAAGAGTCAGATGTGCAGGCCACACTGGGGCAATGATCAGAGACCAGAAGGCAAGGGAGAACCATGTAAGCCCAACAGGAAAGGAGTTGATCTGATGGTTTGCTTGGCTGGCAGACCCAGAAGTGCAAGCCACTAATATTAGCTATTTGGATGGGGTAGAGTCTAATCCCTTGGCCTGCACCAGCTGGGTTCCGGGGCAGGGTTTGGCTTGCATGCTGAACCTGCTGGCTTCCTCCAGGTGTGCGCATGCCAGGTGCGAGCCACTGGGAAGATGTATGCCTGCAAGAAGCTGGAGAAGAAGCGGATCAAAAAGCGGAAGGGGGAGTCCATGGCCCTGAACGAGAAGCAGATCCTGGAAAAAGTGAACAGTAGGTTTGTAGTAAGTACATAGGAACAGCTTTCACTTTGCATCAAGGGGCTGAGAGGCAGCTGACCCGCCTGCGGCCCACGCTCTGCGCTGCATTGGGGCTGCACAAGGAGCCTGTGTTGGTCCTGGTGCTGCATTTCCCCAATGTCTGGACTGTAAAGGTGCCATCTCCCTGGCTGGGCATGAGATGGCATGGCAGCAGTGCTCTGAGGAGGGAGCAGGCCTTGCCTGGGGGGAACCCTAGGGTTTTGGACCGGAACACCTGGTTGAAAAGGGACCCTGGCAGCTGCGGTCAGCACTGGTGCCTGGGCTGCTAAGAGTCTGGTCAGTTGTGCAGCAGGGCTAAGGAAGGCTCCCTGCCTGCCCCGGCTCCGCGTGGCTCCCGGAAGTGGCGACATGTCTGGCCCCGAGGCACAGGGGCGATCAAGGAAGCTCCATGTGCTGCTCCCACCCCCAGCTCCACAGCTCCCATTGGCCAGGAACCATGGCCAATGGGAGCTGTGGGGGCAGAGGCAGCGCACAGAGCCCCCTGTGCCTAAGGGCCAGAAATGCTGTCTGCTTCGCGGAGCCAGGGCAGGCAGGGAGCCTGCCTTAGCCCTGCTGGGCTGCCACTTGGGAGCTGCCTGAGGTAAGCGCCGCTGCCTGGCTGGAGCCTGCACCCTGAACCCTCTCCTGCACCCCAACCCCATGCCCCAGGTTGGAACCCCCTCCCGCATCCAAACTCCCTCCTGGAGCCTGCACCTCAGCCCCCCATCCCCAGCCGGAGCCCACCCCACCCTCCCCTCCCACACGCTAACCCAGAGCCTGCTCCTGCACGCTGAACCTCTCGGCTCCTGCACCCCCAAACCCTCATTCTCGGCCCCAGCCCAGCCCCCGCAGCCGGAGCCCTCACCCCTCCTGGGCCCCAACCCCCTGCCCCAGCCCGGTGAAAGTGAGTGCGGGTGGGGGAGAGTGAGTTATGGGGGGGGTGGGGGGCTGGGGGCAAGGATTGGGTTAGGGTTAGAAAGTTGGCAACCTGAGAGAACCCAGAACCTGCTGATCTTCACCCCCCTGCTGCGGGCCAGGGCTGCACTTGCTGTTTGCTGAACAGGGCACAGTGATAGAGCTCCCCCTACAGGCTGGATGGTGTCACAGCATCAGTCTGGTTACACTCTGCTCACTTCTTTTTAGGGCTTTCTTCATAACCCAAAGGGCTAAAGTGTCCTTAGCCATAAGGGAAAGCTTGGCCTATGCAGGAGGCAAGCTGCAGCTCGGTGGGGATGTGCGGCAGAGATCCACTGAGCTGCAGCCAGTCCCACCTCTGAACTGCTGCAGCTCGGTGGGGATGTGCGGCAGAGATCCACTGAGCAACTGTGGCCCACGTTGCTGTGCTCAGTGGAGCAGGCAATGCGTGGTGCGGGGGCTGCTGCTTCCAGTCGTAGGGAGGTGTTGGCCCCATGGCACTGAGCAGTGTGACAGTTCCCATCAGGTAGAGCTTTGGGGTGAGGGCCCTGCATGAAATGCTTCCGTCCAGCTGTCTTGTTGTCCCAGCTGGGTAGCAGCTTTGGTTCTGATTTGTTCCCTGGAGGCATCCCAGCTCCTTGCACTGACAATGCCGCCAGTTCCCCTTCAGTGCAGTGAAGAGGGAATCTCCTGTTAGCTGGGTATCTGTCTGGCTGGGCCCACTAGCTACTGCCCCATGGGAGACTTGGGTTCGAATGGTTTTCCTCTCTGCAGTGTCTGCCCTGGCTGATTGAAGGCTTCACAGCTGGAAGGCAGGTGAAGCCAGAAAAATAGGTGGGGTGCAAAAGCCCCCTCCTAAGAGATAATCCCCAATGTGTCTGATAGGAGATGAGGATATGAAACAGCTCTAACCTTGCCACCCAGGCAGCTGTGTCCAAGGCTTGGCTGCCTGGGTGGGCATGGTGCCTGCCAGGGCCTCTATCTGCAGCAGCTCTGTTGTCTTCTAACAGCTTTTCTGCCCTGTCCTGCAGGTGAGCTTAGCCTATGCATACGAGACTAAAGATGCCCTCTGCCTGGTACTGACCCTCATGAATGGAGGGGACCTCAAGTTTCACATCTACCACATGGGTGAGGCTGGCTTTGAGGAGCCTCGGGCGGTGTTCTATGCAGCTGAGATCTGCTGCGGTCTGGGGGACCTGCACCGGGAGAGGATAGCGTACAGGTTAGTGAGCTTTCTCTGTGCTCCCAGGCAGGGGTATGGGTCTCCCTTACATTGGCAGGAGCTCGGGATTTGTACCCCATGATGGTGGTGGGAGAAGAAGCTCATGTTTAGACACGATATGTCCTTTAGCAGGGCTGGTTCTTTCACTAGCTGCAAAGGCAAGAGGGCTCTGGGGAGCTCTGCCTCTCCCAGCTAGTCCCCTCCCCATCCTCCATGAGGGTCACCTTGGAGCCCAGGTTAGTGGGAGCGGGGAAGGCCTTAGAGGAAAGACTGGCTATAAGCCTGCTCTGGATGGGTTTGGATCACTTTTCTGCAAGAGAAGAGGGAAGCAGCCCAGTGGCTTTTTACTTCCCCTCTTTTCATGAGGCTTGGAGTCTGAGCTGTCAGCCACAGGGTTTATATTTTCTAATTTTATGATTGAAGATATACCCATCTCCTAGAACTGGAAGGGACCTCGAAAGGTCATCGAGTCCAGCCCCCTGCCTTCACTAGCAGGACCAAGTTCTGATTTTTGCCCCAGATCTCTAAGTGGCCCCCTCAAGGATTGAACTCACAACCCTGGGTTTAGCAGGCTAGTGCTCAAACCACTGAGCTCTTCCTCCCCAGGGTGACCAGGAGCCTGGTGATGGGGATGTGACTGTAGGAAGGCTGCGCTCCTTGCCTGTGGGGTGGGAGCTGCATCCCTTCTGCTCATAAGATGCAGTATCTGCCCTTTGCACTGGGCTTGTGTAACGATGCTGGCTTCTGGTGGGACACAACTGAGAGTATCAGTTCAGGGCAGTTACAGCCCAAGGCTGGGTTCCTTTACTATTAAGGCACCAGACCAGCCAAACAGAGAGGACTTTGGTCTCACCCCACTGGCTAACCATAAGTCACACAAGCAATTCCCTTAGACACTCCAGTTTCCCAGTATCACCACCAGTGCCACTCGTTATGGGGACAAATGATTATGAAAACCAACAGCACAGTAAAAGAAAAATGGTTCTCCTGATCCCAAAGGACCAAGCCCCAGACCCTGGTCAATATACAAGTCAGATCTTATTCACAAATCACGCTGTTGCCAATCCTTTAGAATCTAAAATCTAAAGGTTTATTCATAAAAGAAAGAAATATAGATGAGAGTTAAAATTGGTTAAATGGAAGCAATTACATACAGTGATGGCAAAGTTCTTGGTTCAGGCTTGTGGCAGTGATGGAGTAAACTGCAGGTTCAAATCAAGTCTCTGGAATACATCCACAGCTTGGATGGGTCATTCAGTCCTTTGTTCAGAGCTTCAGTTGGTAGCAAAGTTCCTCCAGAGGCAAGAAGCAGGATTGAAGACAAAATGGAGATGATGATGCTGCCTTTTATAGTCCTTTTGCCATGTGCTTGTGCTTTCTTTGTTCCAACCACAAGCCACCCAGCAAATGGCACGAAAAAACGGTAGAGTTCTGTCCGTAGGCATGTCCCTGTATGTCTTGTTGAGTCACAAGGTGTATCTGCCTTCTCTCTGTGGGTCAATTGTGTAGCTCAGGGGTCAGCAACCTACGGCACGCGAGCCGATTTTTGGTGGCACGCGGGGCGGGCTGAGCCGCTCGGCACGCTGCCGCTCTGCGGTTCCCACTGCTGGCCCCTTGCCAGCTGGGGTCCTGCCGCTGGTCCCACTCAGCACCCACTGCTGGCCTGGGGGAAGGAACCCCAGGCTGGCAGCGGGCTGTGACCCCAGCTGGCAGGAGCCAGCAACCAAAACCCCAGAGCGTCGGCGGGCTGAGCCGCTCAGCCCGCCACCGCTCTGCGGTTTCCACCGCTGGCTCCTGCCAGCTGGGGTCCCACTCAGCGCCTGCTGCTGGCCTGGGGTTTCTTCCCCCAGGCTGGCAGCAGGCTGGGACCCCAGCTGGTAGGAGCTGGTGGTGGAAACCCCAGAGTGGCAGCGGGCTGAGCGGCTCAGCCCGCCGACGCTCTGGGGTTCCCACTGCTGGCCCCTGGTATCCAAATACGCGCCACCAGACACTGGAAAACTCAGCAAGGAAAAGCAAGGGCAAGGATCACACTAAACTAAGATCTGCATTTTAATTTAATTTTAAATAAAGCTTCTGAAACATTTTGAAAACCTTGTTTACTTTACACATAACAGTGGTTTGGTTTTATATTATAGACTTAGAGAGACCTTCTAAAAAACGTTAAAATGTATTACCGGCACGCAAAGCCTTAAATTAGAGTGTATACATGAAGACTCGGCACACCACTGCTGAAAGGTTGCCGACCCCTGGTGTAGCTGATGGTCCTTAATGGGCCATCAAGCAGGCTGGGCAGTGCTGACGCCACATTGTCTGGGGTGTCACCCAGAAGTTTGAAATACAGCCAGTCTAGAGCCAATACTTATAACTTCAAATACAAAATGATACATGCACACAGACAGCATAATCATAACCAGCAAATCATAACCTTTTTATAAACACCTCACACAACCTTTGTACAATATTTGCTGCAAATATATAACAGTTGTTGCAACAATGATCTATACAGTAACAGTTTATGTCAATAACGTCACTGCTTATACAGACGGTCAGACTGAAGTAGCAGGCAGGGCCCTGGTGGGATGTCGCCTGTAGGACTGTCCCAAGCTGGCCTGAGGATTTTGCTGCTCCAGGGCATGTTTAATGGAATCTTCTCTCTCCCATTCTAGGGACTTGAAGCCAGAGAACATCTTGCTGGATGACCATGGTGAGTCGAGGGCCGCAGGTGGGAGAGGAGCCAGGAGTGTGTGGCGGTGCTCTGCCCTGTGCCTGGACTGTGGGTGCCTCTCTCATTTCCTTGTGTGAATCAGGGCTACTTTGCGCTCACCAGCAGCCGTGGCCTCGCCCGTCGGCTCCTGGGCTCCTAATGCTGTTGTTCCCGTATCCAGGTCACATCCGTATCTCAGATCTGGGGTTGGCTGTGCACGTGCCCGAGGGCCAGACGATCAAAGGCCGGGTGGGGACAGTTGGCTACATGGGTAAGTATCTCCTGCAACAGGCAATCTGGAGACTTTGTCCCTGATTTGAAACGTGTTCAATTTGTATACCACCTCCCTCTTCCAAAGTTTGCCCTGCCCCCCACAATGTCTTTCCTGATCATAGAGACCCTGCCTAGAGTGTGGCCTCCAACAGCTTGCCTGTGGCCATAAAGAGATGGCTAGAGTGACTGCCTAGACCAGTGGCTCTCAGCCTTTCCAGACTACTGTCCCATTGGTCTTGCACCCCCCCAAGTTACAGCTCACTTACAAAATCAGCCATAGAAATACAGACGTGTCACAGCCTCACTGTCACTGACAAATGTCCGGCTTTCTCATTACCATGTCATTGTAAAATAAATCCACTGGAATGTAAACATTTACATTGGTAAATGTAAAACTTACATTTCAGTGTGTAGAGCGGTATAAACAAGTCACTGTATAAAACGTTAGTTTGTACTGACTTCACTACTGCTTTTTATGTAGCCTGTTGTAAAACTGGGCACATCTCTAGATGAGTTGATGTACCCCCTGGAAGACCTGTGCGTAGCCCCAGGGTACGTGTACCCCTGGTTGAGAACCTAAACAATGCCACTCTATTCATCACCCTGGGCTGCATTCTAGCCAGAGCTCCATGACGGGGGGTGGACTGGGGGCCGTGCTTTTGAGCTAGGTGTCTATGGACAGAGCCCTGGAAGACCCTTGGAATCTCTGATTTAGAATCTTAGCAGTCCTTGAGGATTGCGTAACCATAGGGACATGGTGCTTCGTGCACACAGCTCCCCTACACTCCCAGTGAAAACAGGAGTCAGAAGCAGGGGTGCCCAAAACTAGGAGTCTGACAGATCTTAACAGCGCTGGTATCCTCAGCAGGGTTTACAGTGAGGGGATGGTGTGCGTGCTTACTGAACATTAGACTGGAGACCTTAGAGCAGAATACTGCAGGCACTGGTTCTACATCCCTCCTGTGACCCGAGGTGCCTAGGGTAGCCCACACTGAAAAGGCCAAAGTCAGCGCCGGTTGCAAGGAGAGCAGATTCTCCCAAAACCAATGGTTAACACTGTAGTTAGATTTACCAACCAGTCACAAACTCTGCTCCTGATCCCCCACACTGGTTATCAAGAAGCCAAAAGAAGAAACCACACAGCCCCCTTTATTGCATTCCATTCTCTGTTTCTTAATCAGCAAATAACTTCTCACTTTACTGGACCTATTTAAAACTCTATTCGCTATACAAAATGTTCTTCTGATCCCCAGAGGGCCAGCCACATTCCCAGATCAATACTAGTTTGGATCTGACCCAAAATACCACGCTGCCAGCCAATCCTTTAGTATCTAAAACTAAAAGTTTATAAGAAAGGAAAGAGAAGAGAGTTGTTAAATGGTTGAAGCAATCAGACACATACATATGACCCATATATCAGGTTCTTAGTGAGTTTGCTGGCTTGTAAAGTCCCTCTGGAACACACCCAAAGCTTGGATGGGTCTGTCAGTCCTTTGTTCAAAGCTTCAGTTTGTAGAGAAGTGAGTCCAGTGGTGAGAAGCAGGATTGAAGACACAATGGAGAAGATGCAACTGCCTTTTTAGATCCTTTGCCATGTGGCTTGTGCATCCTTTGTCCCAGACACAAGCTCCCAGCACATGGGCATGGAAAAGCGCTTGGAGTCCCCTGTCCACAGGCACGTCCTTGTCCCGACATGTCCTGCTGACTCATAGGTGTAGCCCCTGGCTTCTCTCAGTGGATTCATTGTACAGCTGAGGGCCCTTGATGGCCCATCCAGCAGGCTGGATAGTGCTGGTGCCAAGTTATCTAGGGGTGTCACCCAGACACACAGCACAGGTTTGAGTTGCATGTACATCACGCATTTATAACTTGTGATACAGACATATAAACACGATTATCATACTTAGCAAATCATAACTTTTCCACTGAGACCTTACATGGCTATCTGGCAAGATTCATTGCAATATTATAATATTGGTATCTTCTAATATAAGTGGTCATCCATATTCCATACAGCGTCCCACCTACTAAAGGCGACTAACATAGCAGTTGAGCAGTGGCACGCAGCCATGGCGGGCAGGTGGAGCCCCCCTTTGGGGAGGCTAGCCCCCGGCTCCACCCACGCCCTCCCCATGGCCAGAGCCCTGAGACCCCCTGTTTCTCCCTGCCACCCATGGCCAGAGCCACAAGCCCCTCCCCCACCCGGAGAAGCCCTGAGCTCTCCCCTGCCTTGGCTGGAAGAGCCCTGGGCTGGCCGAAGCCACGTGCCTCCCCTTCCTGGACCCAACTTGCTGTGTCTGTTAGAAGATGCTTTTGATATGCCCCATGCAGGTTCCGGGGTGGCTGAACAGGCGGTATGTGCCTCCTCAGCCGCCCCGGAACCTGCATGGGGCATAATAAAGCAAAAACGTTGTCGCCAAACTCTGCCACCAACCCCTGGCCTATTCTACCTGCCGCCCATGCACGCAGCCCAGGTATGCTGAGCACACCCCATCACAGGTGTCCCATAGCAAAACCATGCCCAGGCACTTGTGGTTGCATAGCCTCAAGGTTGGACAGGTCTCCACTGGTCACAAAAATCATGCTTTTCATATAGTGGCTATTCATCTTTTCCAAGAGTCCTCCAGCCACAGGCAGGGCTGGGGTTGTGCCCACATACCCCGACCACGCTGCTCATTCTCAGACTCTGCCAGTGCCACAGAGCCAGCCAGCTCCCTAGTTGTGGCCCCAGGACTTCCCCGGGGGGCTGCGAGCCATTGAACCAAACTGAACCCTGGATATGATGGAAACCACTTCAAGCCAGGGGGTGCAGCAGCCCTAGATCCAGGGAGAAAAGCTGGGGAATTGCTAAGAGGTGGAGGAGACTAGAAGTTGGCAGCCTGGAAGGAGCCCTTGCCCTGCTCTCCTGCTTGAGCCAATCCCAGCCCATCTCTTACTAGACTAGACTCGCCTGTTGCCCTCGTGGGTCATTGTGCTGCGTTCCAGCCTCATGTTCCACTCGTTTGCCTGCCCCCTTGCAGCTCCCGAAGTAGTGAAGAACGAGCGATACACGTTCAGTCCCGACTGGTGGGCTCTGGGCTGCCTTGTCTATGAGATGATCGAGGGCCAATCTCCCTTCCAGCAAAGGAAGAAGAAGATCAAGCGGGAGGAGGTGGAACGGCTGGTGAAGGATGTACAGGAGGAGTACTCTGAGAAGTTCTCGCCTGGCGCTCGCTCCCTCTGCTCCATGGTACCAATGCCTGAGTCCATGGGTTTTCCAGGGCTGGAGCACCCACGGGAAAAAAAAATGGGTGCTCAGCACCCACCAGCCACAGCAGTTTGGCAGATCGGGGAAGGGTTTGGGGGAGGGCAGAGAGCAGGAAGTGGGAAGGGGCCTTGGGGAGGGGGGCAGAGCAGGTGCAGGAAGAGGCAGAGTGGGGGTGGCATCTTGGGGGAGGGCATGGTGGGAGTGGGGCCTTGGGTGGAGCGCCCCTGGGGAAAATTAAGTCTGCCTATGCCTGAGTTCCCCCTTGCCCCTGCACATGGCAGAGCAGTAGTGTCCAGGCTCGCTGTCCTTGGCTCAGCTAACACTGTTCATGTACCTTTGGTTCCAGCTGAGTCAGCTGGGGATCAGGTTGCAGGCACAGCCTGCTGCCTGAACTTGGCGGGGGGTGGGGGGAGTTGCACCCTGGCATCCAAAAACAAGGCATGTCGGGTGGCTGCAGGGTGCACTGACTCGCCCTAGCACGTGCCTGGCTGGAGATCCTGCCCTCTGGGAGGTCATTCAAAAGCCCAACCTAGCCTAGCTAAGTGCTGCTGTTCCAGTGTCTTCCTCCCCAGCCCCTGTGGGGTCCTGCCCTCTGCCTGCAGTTCTCACCGTGCTGCACTGTGTTGCAGCTGCTGTGCAAAGACCCTGGGGAGCGGCTGGGGTGTCGAGGAGCTGGAGCCCAGGAAGTGAAGGAGCATCCTCTTTTCAGACACCTGAACTTCAAGAGGCTGGAAGCAGGCATGCTGGACCCCCCCTTCAAACCAGACGTAAGTGTCATTCCTGGGCAGATCAGAGGCCGTGGCCCTGTGGGGAGCTCTGCTCCCCATTACCTCTCTGTCCCATTTGTGAGGATCTTATCCCAGGTGTGCAGGGGCCCGGTAGCTACTTACTAACAGGGTGGTCTCTCTGCTCCCCGCTGTGGTTGGGATGTTTCTGGAGCAGCTGCCCTGGCCTCCCCAACGTGAGGGGAGCTGTTGGAATGAGTGGGGTAGGTGAGAAGGGAACTGCCTGGCAAATGGTGGGAGTTCTGGCAGGGCCCTTGGGGCTCAGCTATGCTGCTTTGTGACCGCTGCCTCCACTTCTCTCCCAGCCCCAGGCCATCTACTGCAAGGACGTGCTGGACATTGAGCAGTTCTCCACGGTGAAGGGAGTGGAGCTGGAGCCCACAGACAATGACTTCTACCAGAAGTTTGCTACAGGGAGTGTGCCCATCCCGTGGCAGAACGAGGTAGGGGGGCTCACGCACATAGGGCATCTGCACTGCAGGGGGGGCTGCCTCCCATAGCACAGCACTTGACTAGGTCTGGGCCTTGGAGAAGGCCCCAGAGCCCAGTGACCCTGCTCCTCCGTGCAGTGACTGGCAGTGTCTTGTGCCCTGCATGATCAGCCTTGAGGGGGGTGGGTGGGTAGGGGCTTTTCTGGGCTGTTCCGGTCAGCGGGGTCCAGCACCCAGGATCCTGTCTGCTGGGGCAGGTGGGTGAGTGTCTCAGGCTGCAGTCATCTCCTTTCTCTCCTAGATGATTGAGAGCGAGTGTTTCAAGGAGCTGAATGTCTTTAGCCTGGATGGCGCAGTGCCCCCTGACCTGGACTGGAAAGGACAGCCTTCTCCACAGCCCAAAAAGGGCTTGCTGCAGCGCCTCTTCAGCAGACAGGTAACCCCTGGGTGGGGCGCGGGCCCACCGCCCCTCTGCACTGCGACGGCCAGCACATCCACCCCCTCCCCCGCCCAGCAGAATCAATGGCAGGAGCCAGACACTAGGGGGCACCAGAGGAGCAATGTCCCACACGTGGTCACCAGCATGAGTGGGCTGGTTTCCAGGGCAGCTGAGAGCCTCCCTGCCAGGTTCCCTATGGGCTGGAGTCCTCTGCCCTGTCTGCCGGTGCCTGCCGTGCGCACTCCTTTCCCTGGATTTTCAGGCCTGCAGTTGATGGAGCTTTGTCCCCCTCGGGAGTTACCAGCCCTGACATCTCTGCACAGACATCCCTGTAGCACATGGCCTGATGGGGAGGGGGGAATTGTACTCCTGCAGACTTCCTGATCACCCCGGCTCGTGCTGGGCTGATTGGGCTTGCATCTTGCTAGGGTAGCTCCCAGGAAATGGTGACCTGGTCTGGCAGGGGTCCAGACCCATCTCTTCTCCTGAGCCCCATGTTTCCCACTGGAGCCATGCTTCTTGGTCTGAGAACAATGTGTGTCTGTAGCGTAGAGACTTGTCGCTTCCCTCTGCAAGAGGCGGCTCTGTACCTCCAGTCCTCGCACGATCCTGTGCGCCTAGCCCTCCGAAAAGGAAATGCCAGCTGCAGCCAACTGCACTGTTGCCAAGTGATCTCCAAGCCCTAGGTCAGTGCAGTTCAGCTCACGTGAGGCCCTAGTTCAGATCTGCTCGTGCGGACACAGCCACTCGAACCCCTGGAGGGGGGAACTGGACTCAGGCCCCTGCATGCATCTCTGCTCTCAGAGTAGATCAACAAGAGCCTGCATCCCTCCAGAGGGTGGGCGATTGTCGGGCTTCTGCTGGAGGTGCACACGCCCTCCCTGTGCAGCTCCAGCCTGTCTGCAGGATGCTACCTATGCTGTGCTGGAGGCCGACAAACTCCCTCTCCACCACCCCCTTTGTTAGCTCTTACCCTGCATGTGGCGGTAGTCCCCAGAGGCTGCGCATGGGCCCCATTATGCTGGGTGCTGCCAGGGAGATAAGGACGCTGCCCTGAAGAGCTCAGTCTGGTCTGGAACACACGCCGGGGGGGGCTGGGGCATGGCGCCCCGGAGTCCTAGGGACGGTGGATGTTTCTACCTGCACTGGAATGCCCAATCTCCTCTCCTGCCTGTGTTGGCATTGCAACAGGAGTGGGGGGGCAGGGCCTTGCAGACCAGCTCAGGGAGGGTGTCCCGTGCAGAAGGGGGCGGTGGAGAGGAGCAAGCGGAAGGGGGCAAGGTAGCAAACCTGACAAGGGGGATGACACGGGAGAAGGCCAGATGGACATGGAGGAGCAGAGGTGGGCAAGGCCTGGATGAGTGAGGACAAGAAACTTGAAGTGGGTGTTGTGCAGGGCCGGGGGGTGGCGGGTCAGGGAGCTGATCTGGAATGGGTTGGAGCTGGGAAGGGAACGTCACTGACAGAGGTGCCCAGGGCCTGAAGCAGCTGGCTTGGGGAGGGAAGGAAGAAGTGTCTGGGTCAGATCTATCTGTGTAGTTTGGGGGGGGGGGGGGAGTTGAGGTGTGTGCCCCTATCCCAGGCAGAAGGACTCAGTGCGCAGACTCCTGAGTGTCCCCAGCGTTCCCGGGATTCCCAGCATGGCTCAGCCTGGAGCAGGGATATGCTGCTTGGCGCACAGCTCTCAGGTGACAGTGGGGACAGAACCACTGCAGACTCGCCCCTGTGCATGTTCTCTGTTTGTATCCAGGGATGGGCAGAGCCCATGCTCTGCCCCTGAGCTCCTGCCTAGCAGCTGTGTGAACACGAGTGCACGTCAGAGCAGCCTGGCCCAGACCCATTCCGAGCTCCCTCCTCTGCTGGTTCCTGCTTTCCCCTTGGAGGCTCTCAGCATGGCTGTTCCAGGAGAGCCTCCAGCCAGCGCCACCTACCCCACTGTCCTGGCACAGGAGTGCTCTGAACCAGCTCTGGGGCCTGGGAGTGCCTGCAGCTCCCTGTCCCTGGCAGAGGGGCGGGAGCTGCAGCAAACATGGGGCCCTGCCCGGTTGTGACTCACCGGCCTCTCATGCCACCTCTTTTCTCTTTCCAGAGGTGAGCAGCCCCTCTCCTGGCTGCTCTGCTCAGGGAAATACCTGGTGGCCTAGACTCACCTGCGGACATGGCAAGACCTGGGGAAGAGGAGTCTTGTCCTTCAGTGCCTAACCCCCACCCTCCCCACCCCAGCAGAGCAGATGCTGCTTGTGTGTGTTAATCACCCCGTGAGCCACTAACCCTGCTTCCCTGCACTCTCGCTGCCTCGCCCCAGTGTGAGGGGGCTTTGCCACTGCTGTCCGCTCAGTCAAAGCTTCCCTGCATTACCACTGCTGTGGGCCCTGCTCCCAGCGAGGGGCTCCAGGAAGCCAAAGGCTCCTGCTGAACCCTGACCTCCATCCTGGGCTCTGAGTCTCGCCAGGCCAGGTGCTCTGTAGGGTTTGGTATATTTGTATAGGTCTGTATGTACTGAGGGCACGAGGATTGATTGTGATTGGGCTCGGAGAGCTACCTTGCCCAGATCCCTGCCCTCTCCCTGCTGAGGGAGCCGGCGGCTGGTTGGCCCCCAGTGATCCAGGGTACCTGTGCTGTGTGGGGTGCAGACATTGGGTCAGACGTGAGCTGGCTTCTGTGTCTCTTCTGCACCTCAATGGTTTTCAGTCTGGGCAAGGCCAGTGAGGTCCCACCTCAGGCCGCTGAGCCGGCCAGTATAGGATTGTTCCTCCACTCAAGGGCATGTCCCCTGGGAGAGGGTCCTGCTGGAAGGACTCCCCTGTCTGTTCCCCTCCCACGGGTGTTAGCTCTCTTCCCCGGCTCCGAGTCCCTTCTCTCGCAGGCGGGGGTCCCGCCCTGCTCAGGGCAGCTGGGGGGTGTTGTTTTGTACCGTGCTCACCCTCTGCTTGCTGTGCTCCTCTCTCCCTCTCCTCCCTCTTGTTGCCCTTCTGACTTCAGGACTGTTGTGGAAACTGCAGCGACAGTGAGGAAGAGCCCAGCCGGCTGTAGAGCCCAGCCTGTTCTCCGGGCCTGGACCCTCTTGCCTCTCCCAGGCACCCAGCCGTGCAGCACGCCAGCCTGATGGACAAGGTAGCAGCTGCCCTGCCACATGGGATTTGTTTACAGTTTTGCACATTTCTATTTTGAGACACTCGATGTACAGACCCAGAAAGATGCTCTGGGCTGTGAGCAGCAAGCCCCACACCGGGGAACACTGCAGCAGGGCCTCGCTGTGCTTGGGGAAAGCACGTGGCTGGGAAGACCTGGATGCTTCCGAATCTGCTGCTTGGGATTGCTCGTCTGCCGCTGCTGCTCCCCTCCACCGGGAAGGGAGGGATCCCCCAGCGCATGGTGGGGCTGCCAGGGCGGGAGCTGGCAGGAGCAGGTCCAGTGACACATTCCAGTATCTGGCCAGTCTCGCAAGCCCCAGGTTTGATATATTTATATAGGTCTGTATGTATGATATATCGTGCAGAGGTTTTTAATTTCTCGGGGGAGGGGGTCCTTCTGCATTATTCCTCCCCCTGCCATGGACTCTGGGCACAGCGTTCCCACAGTGGGGGAGCTGCTGTGCCTGCTCGTCCCTTGAAGCCTTGGTCAGGGGCCCCTTGGCCACTTCTGGCACCTTAACGTGTCTAAAGCATCTTCCCTAGGACCCTCTGGGACTGCTCCCGAGGCAGCTTGTCCTCCTGGGGGCGTGCAGCTGCTGTCTCCTGCAGCACAGGCTAGAGGGGAGGTCCATTGTGCACACATTCCCACAGCCCTTTGGGCACAGGAAAGCACCATGCCAAAGCATTTACCACTAAAAAGCCCAGCTGTGGGACCAGTCAATGCTTTGCCTCACCCCCTTTTCCCTGCTGGGCACCTTTCCTCCTTGCCCACCCTGGCACTCACTGCCTCTGGACCCTCTGCTGGCAGCCAGGATCACCTCGGCTGTTTGAGGCTGCAGTTCAGCCTCCACCGCTCTCTGCAGCCAGGCGGGATATGGCCTTTCCCAAATAGCTGCAAGCCAGGCCAGCTTCTGGATTCTGCATGGGGTGTGGGATAACCGACCATCTGCCCTGGCTGCTGCTGAGAGCCGTCACGCACAGCTTGGGTAGTCCCCTGGAGGAGCTGCAGCCGGAGTCCAGCTCACTGCGGGGGCTGGCACAGGCCATGAGTGCCCAACGTGTGTTACCCTCATAGCTTTCGCTTTGTGCAGCCTCCATAGGAATGTGCTGCCTGTGTCCAGCTGTAGTGCCTGCAGCTCCGTCCTGTTCGGAACGGCCCCACTCAGGCACCCCACCTCCAGGCTGGGCCCAGCTGGCTGCTGAGCCCCAGGGACCTGTGCCAAAGGCTGAGTGCACCTCACACTTTCTCCATGGGAATCTCTTCCATTCAGCAGCTGGCAGCATCTGGAAATCTTGTGCCTTCAGGGGAATCAAGAGAGAGGGGCTCAGGTCCCAGCTGGAGCCTTGCATGGCCCTATGAGGCTGCTTCAGCCCTCGGCCATGCTCTCGGGTCCATCCATTTGCTCATGTCCTGTACAGTGCACACGTGTTCCCAGCGATAGCGGGACTCTTCCCCGTGCACTGGGCTGGCTGCTCCCCGGTCAGACCTGTGGTATCATTTGCTTGCATTGCACTGATGGTGGGAATATTTAAAGAATTTTTAACCTTTTTGTTTAATGTAAGTTCTGTCATGTCTGTTGCTGCTGTGCAGAGGTGAATACAGTGAGCACAACACACTGCCCGCTGCCTCCTCCTTCTCCTGCCGTCTCTGCCTAGCAGCCTGGGACACAAACCTGCTCAGGGAGACCTGTGCTGCTCTGCCCAGGAACAGTAAATTAGCTCCCTGACTTTCACAACAAGCCAAAAATCCAGCTACTCCCCTTTCAAAACAAGGCCAAAACTGCTAATCCCTAAGAACCCCAAGACTGTATGTGACTAGATCCCTGGGGTGCAGTCTGGGCCTGTGATGGGCCAGCTGTCCACCCCTGACTCTCTCCCCTGCTTGCCATGAGCCAATCACAATAAAGAAGCACCAAGCTGCAACAAGCTACAAGCCAAAAACTAGTCAACACGCAACTCACAAGCCAATTAAGCCCAAAACAAGCCCAATTTCTGCATTTTTTCCCATGGGTTTGCCATGTCTGCCCAGGATCAGCCCAGCCAAGCCACTGGGTTCTAGGCTGCCAGCTGAGCCATGGGCATGCAGAGGAGTGAAAGGACTTGCCTCTCCTGGGCCAGGGTGACTCCTCTAAATTTTGCCCTTCCGCAGGCCTGGATGAGGCTTCTGCTGTGAACACTGAGAGGCCTCCCCTGGTGTTAGAGAGCTTATTCCTTCACTCTCACCCTTCCCTGGTCCTTCTCGCGTGAACAGAGAGCAACAAGACCCGAAGGCGCAAACAATTTGATGTTTATTGGGGTGAACTTCCAGCAAGCTTAAATCCAAGTTCCTTTTCCTTATTTTCGAATCCCAACTTACTTCCTATTTGCCCCTAATTTATATAGTAATATTCTTAGCTATACCTTAACCAATCATTCTACTAAAATTTACCTAACCAATCCTAACGTATTGTAACATGATTAGCTACCCAATTATATCCCACCACCTTAATTAGTTTACACCCAGCAAAATTAATTATACAGCAGACAGAAACAATCACAGAACCAGGTAGAGACCATGCAAATAAACATGCAAAACAATACAGAAGTGAGGATTTCACAACTATATCTGTGTAGACAGAAGGGTTTCCCAGCTGTGTCTATTGATAAGTGAGTTCTTGCCAGACAGAAAACTATCAAACTAAATTTCCTTTTACATCTTCTAGGCTCTTCCCTTTCTCTGGAGGTGATAGATGGAATCACCTTCCTAACAGCCCCAGACTGCCTTATTTCAATATGACTAGTTTGGAATGTGAGGATGTGACCATACACTTCCCAGTTTATGGCTGGCCTCTGCTGCTTAGCTGAAGAACCAGGCCTTGCACTGTCACAGTAAGAGAAGGCCATTACACAGACAGTGATTTTTGATTCTTTTATATCTCTATAACTAGCTAAGTGATAAGAATACACCTAAATTCTTAAAGTAGAGGCCTTTGCAGACAGGCCTGAATATCCACCTGCCAGTCATGTTCGTCTCCCTGCTGCACCCATGCTCCCCAGGAATCCTGAGAGTAACTCTGCCGGTGGGGCCTGGCTCCCACACTGCCCAAGCTCTGTGCATTGGGTGATGCCAATCCCAAACTGCAGGATCCCTTCTTCCTCCATCCGGTGAATCAATCTCTAGCAGCTCATCTGCAACTTCTCCTCACTGGGGGCCTTGGGACTGGTTTTTGGGTGCTCCCAGCCAGCTTGTCTGAGCTGCATGCGGGGATCTCAGGTGCTTAGCCCCGTCCAACCAGTAGGGAGTGTTGGGCACTCTGCTGAAAGGGGGTAGCGGCTTGATCGCCAGAGGGGTATGTGGGACTGGCTTCCCTGGGGTTGTGGAGGGAGACACAGCGGCTGGCTTACCCTCAGCACAGGGCCCAAAACCACATGGAAACTGGCTGTGCAGATACTCTCCTATTCCTGGGGCAGAGAAGGGTCTTGCACACTGGCACCCAGGCAGAGAAAGTGTTTCTCCCTGAGAACCCCTTCCAATAGCCCCAGTCAAATTCTGCTGCTGAACTGGCTCCATCTGGACAGTGGGAATGGCTGGGTGCTAGTACTGCCTGGCTGAAGGGGGACTTGCCCCTGTGCTGGAAACTGAAGGCACGCTCCTGCTGAGGCACTAGAAAAGGGAATATAACCTGTGTCCTGCAGCCTGGGTAGCTCAGTGGTTTGAGCATTGGCCTGCTAAACCCAGAGTTGTGAGTTCAATCCTTGAGGGGGCCATTTAGGGAACTGGGGCAAAATCAGTACTTGGTCCTGCTAGTGAAGGCAGGGGGCTGGACTCCATGACTGTCAAGGTCCCTTCCAGTTCTAGGAGATGGGTATATCTCTAGCAGGGGAGGGTGGCTGTGTACCAGGGTTTGCTCTGAATCAGTGCCCTTGTGGATGCTCAGCTGTAACACCCACCTCTGCTATCTGATGTGCTCCAGCCCCTCTCAACGTGCTGGAGCTGGGATTAGGCACAGGCTAGGCCTCCATCAGCTGCAGTGCTAGTCAGGGTCAGCAAATGAGTTTGAAAAGCAGTTCCAGGGCCTGTGCAGGGTGCTCTCATTCTGCCCTCTGTGCATTGCCCCCTCTGCCTCCCACCAGCCTTTACACTCCCCACATCCACTTGCTCTTTAATCCCTCCTGCCCTCAGTGCATCCCCTCCCTCCACAACTGCTGAAGTTTGTGGGTTTAATGTTGCATTTTCCTACATTTAGAAGCTGGTTGTCCACACCCCATTGCTGTGGCAGCCCCATGTGCAGGGGGAAGCGCAGACCCGGCTCGACCAAAGTGCTGTCAGGTACACCAAGGAAACGCTGAGGCTGTGAACAACGGTGTTTCACTCCTCCTGTGGTGCTGGCGCAGGCATTGGGGCTTGTCAGCCAGATACTTGGTGTCCCTTTAGTGGCTCCTAGCAGGAGCCACTTGCCCTGCCAAGCTGTGGCCTATGGGGGGTTGTGTACTAGGGCCAGGATTTGTTGCAGCACTTTAGTAATTGCTGGAGCCATTCTAGTGTTGCTTTCCTCCCCAGCATGTTTGTGCTGCACATGCTGCAGGCTGGTGTGACAGCAGGGGGCTGGGGCATGTTGGGTGTGTTTTAAGGGGGTGGGAGGGGTAAGTTAAATCAGTTTTGCACGGCCAGCTGGAGTGGGCTGCATTGGTCCCTTTTCTAGTTGGATTCCGGACACTTGGAATGAGCCACAAGCATATTCTGCTAGCCACTGCTCCAGTGTGTGCCCCCTCAGGGTGTTACTAGGCTCCTACTTGGAACCACTGGCTAAAAGCACTGTTCCTAGGTGCTGGAACAAGCCCCATAGCCGCTGCCCTCCCACTACAGGGCACGCTGATGGTGGGAGCCGTGTCTCTCCCCTCTGTTTGCTGGAGATCAAACCCTCTATTCCTTAGGAGAAATAGGCACTGTGGGTGGGTCCTAGCCCCACTCCAGGCTGTGATGAAGTGGCTGAGAGAGCTGCCTGGGCACATGGGGAACTTCTGTGTGTGGAGGGCAGGGCAGGGCAGGCAGAGTCCCAGCTCCCCCCCTTCAGATGTTACTGAGAGCTGGCCCTGGAGTCAGTAGCCAGCTCCAAGGCTGGTTCTGCCGTCCATGGGTTGGGGGTGGGGTTTCCAGTAGGGGGGCGTCACCAGGCCAGGTCAGAGTAGTTGACGTGAGCCTGTGGAGGAACGGCACCTGCCTGGGGAGAACAGTCTGCCCCCACTGTCACCTGATGATAACCTGGGGTGGACAAGTGCCAGAGGCTGCCCCCCACTTGCTTTGTGCCTCACATGGTGCCCCTCCGGGGGCAGGACCCTGCATGCCTCGGGCACCATGGCATGCCCCTTTTCTGGCTGTTGGCAGGGAGCGCCGCGTTCTTCTCTGACAACTTCACCCGCTGTTGCGTTCCAATCGCAAGCCGCCATTCTGGTTCTGATGTCACCTGGGATGCTGGGGGGATGGGTGTGACATCACATGCAAAGGATTCGGGTTTTCTGTTTAGGGCTGTAAGCAGCAAAACTCCTGTTTCCAGGCCTGTGTTATGCCTGAGGGGGGGGGGGGCAGCAGGTTTTCAGTGCTGAAGCCAGAGTTTGAGGCTGTTCCCATGGGAATGGGCTGAGTGACTCCATTATTAGAGCATGGATCTACCCATGCCAGGTGCCCTGTAACTTCACAACAGATCCTGCCTGCTGCGGGGTGGGTTTTTTGAGGGGGCTCCTGCAAGCAGAGAGATTTTGAAGTGAGCAAGGCTGTGTGGCTACAGCACAGGGAAGGAAGAAGAGTTTGGGGGAGATGTGACTTTTTAATATCCTCTCTCATAACTCAGCGTGGTAATGGCACCTCTGGCTCCTGGCTCCGTGCTGTTGCATTCAAGGTGGAGGAGTGGGACTAGGTGGTTGGTGAGATGCCAGTATTGAAAGGCTGGGCAGTTTAATTTTTGGAGCTACTTGCTAGCAACTTGGGAGCATGTGCAAATCTCCAGGCTCCTCGCAGCCTCACTGAGCTCTGCCAGGCGGAGGCTGTGCTCTGTGAATTTTAAGAAGAGTTCAAGACCCAATTTCCAAATTGTTGTTCAGCAGTAATAGCAAAGGAGAGAGGAAGCGTTTGGCTACCAAATGTGACACCTAGAGCCCCTTTCCATACAGGAAATTACTCGCTATCTGCTGAGAGCAGCACTGGTTTTCTTGGCAATTTTTTTTTTTTAAGGAAATTCCCCAATAAAAACTTTGAAACATGGTTGCAAATTACTCTTTGCCAAGAACTCCTTGTCCTTAGTTACACCTAAAAGCCCTGGGCTTCTAAGTTGCAGTTACATTTAAAAACAAAAATCTGAAAACTCTTGGAAATGCTTCACTGAGGGACCAATAACGGAATCGACCCTAAATGGTGCCTATCTGCCAGCGAGCACTTCCCCGTGGGTGACAGCAGGCGACCTCCTCCTTGCTGACCCAAGTGGTTAGCCCGTTCTGTGCGCTGCAGGTCGTTTCCAATGAAGGGTGCTGGTTACACCCCCTGCTTTTAAACACGTTTAACCAAACCCATAACATCCATCACCTCAAGGGATCAGTCTCCACATCAAGCTGCAGTCAGAAATGCCTGTCTCCACTTTCTCCCTCTCGTCAGAGGGAAGTCTGGCAAGATCTTGCCAATGTGGCATGTGTGTTTCACATCAACTGGCAGGGTGTCACGGGATCGATCCCCTCTGGCTGCTGAAGCAATACAGTTATGGAATGGGTGCATAGACCATCGTGTTCACGTTTCAGCAATGTGCATTCCTGAAGCCCACACCACCACACCGACATTCACAGCAGATGCTTCTCCAGGACAGAGAATGGGAGCTGGACCCCCCCCCACACACACACACACAGACCCTAGACGACTCATTTGAATGTGGGAATGTCCTGAGGTGGATCTGTTTGACTCAGCCACAAACAGGAAGTGTCATCTGTTCCGTTCCAGGGGGCCTAGGCCTTCAGTCTTTGGAAGATGCATTTCTCCTTCCTTGGCCGAAGGGTCTGTATTACACGTTTCCCCCAATATTTCTGATTCTAAAAGTGAGGAACAAGATCAGGCAAGACAAAGCCAGGGTTGTCCCGATAGTCCCTGCATGGCTGAGGGAAGCCTGCATCCTGATTTGTTTTGATTGTCTCCTTGTCCAGCAGTCAGTCTTCCACGCTGCCCTCATCTTCTCTCTCTCAAGATGTGGGCTGAGCACCTCACCCCAGCCTAAAGAGTCTAGGCCTGGCTAGCTCCGTAAGTATTCTAAACCGTCTGTAATGTGTTCTTTCCCTAGTTTGGCTTGCATTCCCCCTTGTCGTCGTTTATGGCGACCAGATACGGTACTCAGGACAATTAACCTTTTTAGTGGACTGAATCACAATAGGCATTAAACGCTGCAGCCTTCCTAAAGTTATCTGTTATAGTGCTTCCCCACTAAGTAAGGGACCTATGCTTTGTCTTTCTCTTGCTCCTAATGTATTTAAAGAACCTCTTCTTATTGCCTTTTATGTTCTTGGCTAGGTGTAACTCATTTTGTACCTTAGCCTTTCTGATTCTTTTCCCCTATATGCTTCTGCTATCCTTTAGTACTCCTCCTTAGCAATTTGCCCATGTTTCCACATTTTGTAGGATTTCTTTTTGCTTTTCAGGCCATCAAAGGGCTCCTGGGGGTGCTGTATTGGCCTCCCTATGTTTCTGTTGCATCGCAATTGGTGGCAGTTGTGCATTTAATAATGATGATTCCCTGTTTACAATTATATGTTGAGACCTTTCAGTTAGATGGCTATATCATCTGCTTCCCCCTCCACTATAGACCAGCAGTATGTATTGAACACGTCTTTACTGCATCATTATTGACAATTCCACCATGGACCAATCCCAGTGTTCGGATTTTCGTCATTTTGTTCCTAATATACTTTACAAACTCCTTATTGACCGTAACGCTGCTGGCCTTAGATTTTTGCCTTGTGTCCTTTTGATTCTCTTCTCAACTTCCTGCAGTTCCTAGCGGCTGATCTGTATTCATTACCCTCCACTTCCCCTTTCTCCCCTTTGTTAGAGATTGCGGGTTGTTTCTATAGCTGCTTTCACTTTCCCTATAAGCCAGATTTTCTTTCTTTCTTTCTTTTCTGTCTCAGTTGAGACTTTTTTGGTTTTTAGGCATCTAGTGAAATCTAATCCCATCCAAATCTGCTTAGAGTCACATCCCATTCTCCCTCCCCCCCCCCCCCCCAGCCCTGGCTGATTTCTTTTCAACCACGGTGGAGGGGCTTTTTTTAACCAAGCCCCTGAGGAATGCCTGTTGTCTTTTGTGAAATATGCTGGTTGACAGGGACCCTTCCCTTTGTATTTTACTGTGGAACTCATTACTGTCAAACTCTTCCAGCCACAGGAGGACACCTCTCAATTGCCTCCCTTTCCCTCGTATGCAGACCTACTACTCACTTGTTGGCACCTGGATGCCCTGGTGCGTGGTGCCCTGCTTTAGACAGATGGCAAAGCCCATGAGGCCATTTCTTCTTGATGCATTCTGGGAACAAGGCTGTCTTTAAGGTATTCCGAACTGAGCGGCCCACTCTGCCTCCTCGGAGTGCACCGTGGCTGTAACACCTCACATAGTCATACCTGCTGTGGCAGGGGCCATTGCTCTGCCCATAAAGCTGCCTGCAGCCCCCAGCCTGGTGTGGCTGTATCTTGCTCCAGCGCTGTGGGGTCAGGGGAGATGTGCTTTGACCCTTGCGTATGTGGGTTCTAAGCTGGAATTTCTTCTCTTTCCAGAGTTTGCAAGAGCAGCACCTGCATGGCAGGTGTCCTGGCAGAGCTTGCGCTGGGCTGGCCCCATTCCCTTGGCTGTGGCTGGGAGTGGGGGAAACAGGCCACCCACGGGAAGGCTCAGGAGGCTGGTGCTGCTTGCGGCCTGATGTGTCTTGCTTAGGTGGTACTGGGTCTGGCTGGGGAGGGGATGGACCCTCTGCCTGCTGCTAGCTGGTGCTGGCCCTCTGCAGGGTCCTCTTGCTGCTCTGCTCGGTCCCTGTCTGTCACAGCTGCACATGCCTGAGAACGGCAAGCGCCGTTTGTTATCTTGGGAACCGTTGCCATGGGAACAGGCAAAGGTAGTGCTTTCTCGCCAGGAAAAGGAGCATCTTCGGCTAAAATCTCTGCTGCAGCCTGAAGAACCAAATCCCCCAGTCCTGCAGGAGGGGCCCTGCCCCCTCACAGCCGCCTTCCCCAACAGCTGTCCAGCCCAAATGGGGTCTCTGCGTGGCCTCGGGCTACGCGCCCCGTTGTGGCTGGCAGCTGAGACGATGCCAAGCCATGGCTGGGGCTGGTTCTCCACCCCATCTCTGGCTCCTTGGGAAAAGCCACGTGGGTTCAATCTGGGAGCAGGGCTGCCCCGGTCTCAGGCCCTTGCAGGCTGCTGCCCGGCTGAGAGGAGCAGGGTTGCCTGGCCAATGAGTTTGGGCAGCCTGAGTGTTCATGGCTGAGCTGAGCACTAGGAGCAGCGGGCCGGAGCCTGTACATGAGCTAGTCCTAGTGGGGTGGTGCTGGGGGGGCCCAGGCTTCTATAGCAGCTGAATCCCTGCTAGCCACCCCTGTAAAACCTGGAGTACGGGGCATCTCTCAGAGCTAGCAGGCTCTAAGCTGCATCAGCAGAGGGAGGAAAGGGTTTTCCTCACCTCCAGGGGGCAGAGCCTGGGGTGAGCTCACCGGGTGCAGGGGGCTGGACCCTAGGCCAGTTCAGCTAGAATAGTGAGCACGTGACTCCTCCGAGGCTGGCCTGGGCACCCAGGGTGGTTCTGCCTTCACATACCCGCTGCACCCCCCTTTCCCTGCCATAAGCCAGGGAGGCAACATAGCAAAGCAGTTTTCAGGGGTGAGT
This sequence comes from Mauremys reevesii, assembly GCF_016161935.1. Lineage (NCBI taxonomy): Eukaryota > Metazoa > Chordata > Testudines > Geoemydidae > Mauremys > Mauremys reevesii. The sequence goes on from NC_052630.1 coordinate 886,360, forward strand.
GACGCTCTCAGCTGTTGCTAGGATAACAGCTCCTCCCCCAACCAACTGTGTGGCTGGCAGCAGGTTTTTCACTCTTTCCACCCTCCACTTTCTGGGCTTATTTGGGGGAGTTGGATTCTGTGCTGACGCTCTGCCTTGCAGTGCTGGACGAGTTCTTGGCCTGGCGCTGGAGGGTTCTGGCCAGCTGTAGCCCTGGTCTCTTGCCCACCAGCCCAGAGCGGCCTGGGAGTAGGTGACTAACCCTGCCTGGAACAGAGGCAGTGAGTTCCTCCCACCTTGCATCACTGCTGGCTGGACCATGCTGCAGCTCCAGGAAAACTCCGCTCGCTGGCAGCCTTGCAGCTGGGCCAGGCTGGGCTCCAGCAGGGGAGACCGCTCTGAGATTCCATCTCAGCAGCCAAATTCCCCGTGCTAGTGAGGGAGAGCCAGGCGAGAGCCAGAGCAGTGCTGTGGAGGAGGGCCCTGGAGCCCTGCTTGGGCTGGTGGGTTTCAGAGCAGTGGAGCTGCTGTTGCAGAGAGAGCTGGCTGCAGCAGCTAGGCAGTCAGGACTGAGCCTAGGAACAAGGACGGCAGGAGCTGCTGCTGGCAATGGGCCCCGTGTCCCCCTGACTTGAGCCAGGCTCTCTTCAGGGGAAGGGGAAATCCAGCTCTGGCCGAGGCATGTGCCAATCCAATATGCTGCTCTCCCACGGCCCAGGCCTTGGAAGTGGCAGCGTGATTCCCATTCCAGGGGGCAAGGCCTGGTTCCCAAAGGAGGTGAGTCAGAGGAAGGGCTCGCCTGCCCCCTCCCCCCCAATAATGCATCTGCCAATACCCAGCCATGGGACCTGCTCCTCCCCTCTGGCCTGAAGAAGAGAGAGGCAGGCACTCACTGTTGTCCCAAATGCCTCCAGCCCCTTGCCCTGCACGACCTGTCCTATGCCCCTGCCCTCAGAAATATTCTAATGGTTCCTGTAAGTCACAGTACCAGCCAGAGAGTCCGCCTGGAGAGACACCACAGTAACTGCTGGGGCATGACCCCAGGCAGCTCCCCTGGTCCGGGAGCAGAGGGCGGCCACCTGCAGTACAACACGGCAGCAGCCCAGGCCAATGCAATTTGGAGTGGAAGGTCCTGGAGGGAACAGCATGGAGGGGACGGACAGTCACTCTGGGAGGACGGGGTCAGTTCTTGGCCCTTCCTGAGCAACCATGGAACTTACACTACAGCTCCTGGGCTGACTTGAGGCCAGCCGCTCTGGCCTGGCAAGGGGAGGGCGGGGGGTTGATATCTTACAGACAGGCCAACCGACATGGGAGTAGCAAGGGGCTGATGTAGGAAGGGAACAGCCAGGCAGCTGTAATGGCTTGGGGCTGGAGGGCTCTGCCGCTGGGCTGGTTAAAAGCTCTGGCCTGAGTCCAAGGGAGCCTGGGGCTGGGAGCCTCAGCCAGCTGATTGTGACTGAGGGGGGACTTGTGGGGCAGTCTCCATGTCTGACACCAGTGAGGCAGGGGCACTGGGGCAGCTGGCAGAGAGATGAGGCCTCCTGGAGAATACCCCTGCTGCAGGGCAGCCCTGCACCACAGCTGGTCCCCAATGGGGCTGGACCGAGAGGGTCACACACAGGCAGCAAGGACACAAGGTGGGGCTGCTCGAGCCAGCCCCAGCACGGGGAGACCAAGCTGGCCCCACTCCGTCCCTGGGCCAGCGCAAGCATCTCAGAACACAGGCTCAGGCTCACGGGCTGGGCATGTGTCAGGCAGTGCCAAGCCGCTGGGCCCATTGGCTGGTGAGTGCCAGCCCCTGTGTCTGTGGGGCCGCAGGCTGGGCAGTGGGACCTCACCGGCTGGCTAGAGAACTCGTAGGCTCTTTGGGGCGAGCCCCCTTCCCAAGTCTCTGCCCCTCGACTCCCTGAGCCCCCTCTACCACCATCCGTGCAGGCCCATTGCTGCTGCCTTGCCCCGGGGGGGTGGGGCATCTCTCTTGCCTGGGGGTAACGCCTCTGGCATGTGAGTCCCACGGGGGCCAGAGGCTGTTTAAATTACCGGGCGCTGATTGGCCTGTCCCTGCTCACTCCCGGGGCCCTGCCAGAGGCAGGGCCGCCCAGAGCGGGGGGGCAAGAGGGGCAATTTGCCCCAGGCCCCGCAGGGGCCCCCACGAGAGTTTTTCGAGGCCCCTGGAGCGGGGTCTTTCACTCGCTCAGGGGGCCCCGGAAAACTCTCGCGGGGCCTGGGTCCCCGGAGCTTCTCCGCTCCCGGTCTTCGCTGGCCGGGGGGGTCCTTCCGCTCCGGGACAGCAGGACCCCCCCGCCGCCAAATTACCGCCGAAGCGGGACCCCCCCGCCGGAGTGCAGCCGGGTCTTTGGCAGTAATTCGGCGGCGGGGGGTCCCCGCGGTGGGGCTTTGGGGCACTTTGTCGGCGGGTCCCGGAACGGAAGGACCCCCCCCCCCGCCGCTGACTTACCGCCGAAGGGGGGCCCCCACCGCCGAAGACCCCAGAATCCTCTGGGCGGCCCTGGCCAGAGGAGAACGACCCATTCAATTAAGTGGCAGCGTTGTGTGTGCCCCCCGTGCTGTCACCATGGCAGCAGCGCAGAGTGGCTGCCAGGCGCATTGTTCCTGCCATGGGCCCCTGGGCAGCGCTGCAGTCAGGCCTGGCAGCTGTCAGTCTGCGGCGGGCACAGGGGGAGGCAGCAGCAGGCGCTGCCCCATGCCCAGCCCCAGCCCCAGCCCCGGCCAGCCTTGCAGCTGAGAGACAGCTCAGTACTGGGTGGCAGCCCAGTGCCAGCTCCTGACACCCACCCCGGAGCCTCGCCTGACCTGGCATCACATCCGTGCCACACACATGGGCAGTGCGGCCCCATGGCACCCCCCCCAAGTGACTCCACTGCCCCCCCCCCGTCTGTCCTCACTCCAGGCCAAGCCCTGGCCTGCCCCTCCCTGGAGCCTGGGGGGGGGGCAGAGTTTCCCCATAATCCACTGGACAGGAGCCGCTGCGCCCCAGAGCCCTGCGCTCAAGCCCTATGGTGAGGTGGCAAATAATGGCGAGGCGGGGGTGGCAGGACACTTGGGGGGGGGTCGCTCCCCGGCTCTAGGCGGGGAGCGGTGCCCCTGGTTGGGGGAGGGTCGGGAGCCCGGACGCCTGGGTTCTCGCCCCAGCAGCGCGGGTGAGGGTCCCTGGAGCCGGCAGGCAGTGCCAGGCGGGGCTCCCGGGCCGGTTCCGGGGCGCAGCCGCAGCCGGTCCCACCCCCGGCCGCGGGGGGCGGAGGGGCGGCCGGGGAGGGGCCAGCGGCGGGCGGGGCGGGGCGCGCGCCGAGCAGCGCGGGGCAGCGCGGGGGAGCGCTCGGCATACAACGGGGGCCGGGGCCGCCTCCATGGCGGGGCGCGGGGCAGCGGCCGCCCGGCGGGGCCCGGCCTGAGCGCGGCGCTCCACGTGCGCAGCCGACCGGCGGGATCGGGGCCGCCCGACGCTGAGGCTCGGCGCAGCCGGTAACGGGGGTGCGGGGAGGGCGGAGCGCGCGCCCGGCTACGGGGCCGCCCCGCGCGTGCCCGGCTGGGTGCGGGCGCGCGGGTCCCTGGGCTGCGCGGGGCCGCACGTGCACGAGCCGGGGCGAGCGGGGCTGGGACACAGTCCCCTCCCACCCCCGCGACCCGGCCACGTGCTCCGCTCCCGGGGGGGGGCTGCAGCTGGGCCCTGGGGTCCCGCAGCCCGGGCCTGGCCCGGCCCCCGCACCGCGCCCAGCAGGACCCGCGGCGGCTCCGCACCGCAGCCCCTGACCCCGAGCCTCCAGGAGCCCTCCCCGCCGCCAAATCCCTCCCCGAGCATCCAGGAGCCCCCGGCAAATCCCACCCCTGAGCCTCCAGGGTGCCCCCGAGCCTCCAGGAGCCAGCCCCCACCAAATCACACCCTCCCCGAACCTCCAGGAGCCATCCTCCTGCCAAATCGAGGGGCACCCCGAGCCTCCAGGAGCCAGCCCCACACACACTGAGTCCCTGGGCTCCAGCACCCCTCGCCCCGCCGAGCCCCAGGGCCCCAGCCCCCTGACCAAATCCCAGAGCGCCACCCACTCCCCGAGCCCCCACCACCACACTGAGCCTCCCGCCCCATCCCAGGGCTCTACCAGTCCCCAAGCCTCCAGGAGCCAGCCCCAAAATCCTGGGGCACCACCAGCCCCCAGCGCCTCCAGGGAGCCAGCCCTCCCCTGCAGTGCCCCCCTTCCCGCTTCCTTTGGCCGTGCAGGCGCCTGGGTCAGTTTCGGGCTGTGCTGGACCCGTGCCCAGGAAGCCAGGCGCTGGTTCAAGGCTCTGTGGCCTGCACTGGCACTGCCCTTGCCCCAGTGCACCACATGGCCAGTGCTCGTGTTCATTTCGAGCCCAGCCCTCCTTCAGCGTGGTCATGGCTGGAGCGTGGGAAGCGGCTCTGGCTTTCCCCTGACTTCCAGCCCAGCCCAGCCCCATGTGCCCCCGGGGAAGGAGCCTGCTTGGGCTGCATGCAGGGTATGAGGTTTAGGCCCTGTCCTGGGTCCGGCTTTGCCCATTGCTAACCAGGGCTGGTTGCGTGTTGCTACTTGTGTGCCCCAAGGGGGATGGCTCCAGGTTGGGGAGTCCAGGCAGGGGACTCCTTGGAATGGCTTTAGGTGCAGTTAAACCTCCCCCCTGCTGGTGCCATGGAGGCGTTGGCATAGCTGGGCAGGTGCTGCTGCTTGGCCCCATAGCGGGATTGGGGCTGGGCCCTGGAGGGGGGCAGGATGAACACTGCAGAGTGTAGGGTAGCTCCTTGCCCCTGCTTTCTGGCCAGCACCCAACAACCTGTTAGGGCCAACACTGCTCCAAGTTGGGGCCTCCTATGGCCACATCTGTGCCTGGTGCCAGAGCTCTCCCCCGAGCTCAAAGCCCAGCTGGGGTCCGACACACTCAGGTGTGCGTTTGCTGGCAGGGGATGTTCCCTCTGGAAACGCAGGGGAAAGATCCACAGGCCCTGGGGGGTTTCCCCCTCAGCAGCTTTTCTTGCAGCTTGAAGGGAATCTCTTTCTTGCCCTGGGGTTGGCCCGAGATGCTAGATAGAAAGTATCTGGCCCAGTCTCACAGTCACGCTCCTGGGATCAGGGCAGGTTCTGGCTTGGTGATGGCTGACTGTGTTAGAGGAGAGTCTGCTGCAGCTGTGCACCCGGCGAGCCCCTCCTCCTGTGCAAGGAGCTGCAGCCATGTGGCTTGTGCTGTTTTTGAGGTGCTCTCTCCAGGGCTGGCTGGTCTAGAACCTTACATGGGTTTGGGGGAGGTTCCTTCCTCCATTGCTAGGGAGGCTGCAGTGCTTGAGCCTGGGGAGCAGATCGCTCGTTCAGAATCTTGGTGCCAGAGTGGACTGTGACTCCGGCAGCACACAGAGCAGAGAACTTCCTCAACTGCTAGCGGAGCTAGAGCAGAGAAAGGGGCCAGTCTTGCTGTGAAGCCCCCAAGTGTCCCTGGTGCAGCATGCAAGGGTTAATCATTGACTGTATTTGAAACACAAACACCCTTAGTTCTACTGATTTTTATTCAGCTTCCAGACATTGGATCTAGTTCTGCCTTTGTCTCAGAGTAAAGTTCCCTCTCCCGTCAAATCTTTCGGCCATGTGGGAACTCTGACTGTGATCTAGTCACCTCTTAACTTTCCCTTGTAAACTAAACAATTGATCCTCCGGCTGTTGGGCAGGTTTGCCAGACAGGTGCTCGTGCTTCTGGCTCTTTTTGGCACCTTTCCAAGTGTTCTCAGCATCCTGTTGGAAGTGCGGCACCCAGAACTGGACACGCATCTAGTAACAGTCTCACTGTGGCCGTGTACAGAGGTGACACTGCCTCCCTCGTCCTGCCGAGAGTTACCCATTAGAGAATATTTCATAAGTTCCATGGATTTGAGTCAGCAGGGCCTGAGGAAGTTCATCCGAGGGTACTAAGGAACTAGCTGTCCCCATCTCAGAACCATTAGCAATTAATTACCTTGGAGAACTCCGAGGACTGGAGAAAGGCAGACAGGTAACAAAGGGGAACAAAGAGGACCCAGGAAATTATAGACCACTGAGCCTGACTTCAGTACCTGGAAAGATACTGGAACAATTGATTAAACCATCCATTTGTGAGCACCTAGAGGAGAACAGGTTATAAGGAACAGCCAGTGTGGATTTGTCGAGAACAAATCATGTCAAAGCAACCTCATCTTCTTCTTTGACAGGGTCACTGGCCCAGCGGATGGGGGGGAGCCATAGACGTGATACCTTGATTTTAGCAAGGCTTGTGACACGGTCCCACATGACATTCTCATGAGCAAACCAGGGCAATGCAGGCTAGATGGAATTGCTAGAAGGCCGGTGCACAACTGGCTGAACAGTCGGACTCACTGAGGAGTTATCAGTGGTTCGCTGTCAAACTGGGAGGGTGGAGCTGGTGCAGGCATCAGTCCTGAGTCTGGTGCTAGTCACTGTTTTCGTTCATGACTTGGGTAATGGAGTGGAGAGGGTGCTTATAACATCCACAGATGACACCCAGCCGGGAGAGGCTGCAAGCACTCTGGAGGACAGGATTAGAGTTCAAAATAACCGTGACAAATTAAAGAATTGGTCTGAAATCAATAAGATTAAATTAAATAAAGACAAGTGCAAAGTACTACATTTAGGAAGGAAAAATCAAATGCCCAGCTACAAAAGAGGGAATAACTGGCCAGGTGAAAGCTCTGCTGAAAAGGGTCTGAGGTTACAGTGGATCGCAAATTGAACATGAGTGAACAATATGATGCAGTTGCAAAAAAAAAGGCTATCATCCTCCTGGGGGTGTATTCACAGAAATGCCATATGGAAGAGAAAAGAGGTAACTGCTCAGCACTGGTGAGGCCCCAGCTGGACCCCAGCGGTGGCCAGTTCTGGGTGCCGCCCATTGGGGAAGATGTGGCTCAATAGGAGGGAGTCCAGAAGAGAGCAACAGAAATGGTCCAAGGCTTAGAAACGCTGCCCTGTGGGGAAGGGTTGAACACTGGGCATTTAGTCTGGAGAAAAGACACTGAGCAAGGGGTGGGTACCTGAGAAGTTTCCAGTTATGTGAAGGGCTGTTCTAAAGGGCACTGATGGGTTGTTCTCCATGTCACCGAAGGCAGGACAAGAAGCGATGGGCTTCATCTGCAGCCTGGGAGATTGAGGTTGGAGATTAGGAAAACTTCTTAACTCTCAGAGTGGTTAATCTGTGGCACAGGCGTCCGGGGAGGTTGTGAAATCCCCATCGTTGGAGGGTTTTAAGAGCAGGTTGGACAAACACCTGCAATGAAGGGTCCAGCTTTTCTTAGTCCTGCTTCAGTGCAGGGGGCTGGGCGCGGTGACAGGTCGAGGTGGTTACAGCCCTTTGTTTCTGTAACGTGGGGATTACTTGCTCATACAGCCAAGGATCACGTTCGCATTCCGCTGGGTGTGCACGCTGGGCAGGCGTGTCAGCACCCCAAGCCCTGGGCTGCCTCGCTGCTTTCCAAGGTGCTGTCCCCCAGCCTGGGAGTGCGGCCTGTGCTCTGGGTTGAAGGCAGGGACCTGAGCCCACTTGACCCTGTGATGCCGCTCACTCTGCAGAACTGACCTGGCCGCAGTTACCACGCCAACAATTTTAGAGCAACCGCTTTATCTTCAGCCAGATCGTGGAGGATGATACTGACCAGCCTTTGGCCAAAACCAGACCCCTGTGGGACCCCTCTAGAAACAAGATGTATGTAAAGGGCAGGCTGCCTTCCCACTGCCCCCTTATGGCCAGGGGTGGCTCTGCAGCACCCAGCCTCAGTTTCCCAGGAATGCTCCACGGAGGCTTACATGCAATACCAACCCGCTTCCTTGGGGACTGGTTCATTAACATAAGCAAACCCAAAGGCAAGTCTCTGCTCCACCAGCCTCCCACGGGGCACAGCACCTCCTCCCGGAGCTCTGGCAGCTCCCAGCCTCTCCATTCGGCCCAATTTTCAGCCCTTCCCAGGTTCTGCTCGGTCTGTCCCTGTGAGCGCAGGGGTTGCACAGGCCTCCTTGCTGGGCCTGTTTTTCAGCTTCCCCAGCTGTGTCCTTCAGGTGCCTTTTCAGCAGCTCTCAGTCATTCTTCCCCTTCCCTCCCTGGGATGGGGGGGTGGGTCCACAGACAGCACCCCTCCCCCGCTGGTGGCTCCCCTTTAGGGCCCAGGGGCTTCCCGTAAACCCAGTGGGGCACCAAGTAATCGGTCATGGGTGTGCTAGCCCCTCCCCCCCCTTAAAGGGGCTAGTTGCCCTGTGACAGCCTCTGGGGATGAAAATACCCCATTGATAATTGCTTTGGGAATCTGTCAGCCAGTTTCTAGTCCATTTAATCTGTGCTTCGTTAAAAACTAGCACTATACAAACACAATCAATGAATCTAGTTGCAATGTAACGAGGCCTGTGGGGCTACCACTGAATGCCTCACAGAAATCTAACTGCCATGTCACATTACCTTTACTCACTGTGGTTGTAATCTCAAAACAATGCCAAGCATGTTTGATGAGACCCGTTTTCTGTGAAACCACATGGACTGGCATTAGTTATGCTGCTCGCCTCTTTGGCCTTTACTCATTGCATCCTGGAGCAGCTTTTCTATGATTTTGCCCAGGATCAACGTCAGACTAATTGGCCTATAGTTACCTGGCTCATCCCACTTACCATTTTAGAATATTGGCACAACATATGCTTTTTTCCCCTTCTCTGAGACTTACCCCTTGTCCAAGATTTATGAGATCTTACCAATTAGTTAGCTGCTCCTCAGCCAATTCTTTTACAACTCTTGAGTGCAAATTATCCTTTCTTGTCCCTTTAGAAATGTTTCCCTGCAGCAGTGGCTGCTGCTCTCTGGCCTGGTCAGGACCAGGCTGCCAGGCCCTGTGGCATCATGGTGAACCCTGGGGTCCAAGGAAACTCTCTAACCCAGCTCCTTCCAGTTCCCTCGCCTCCCTGGCTCCGTTGGTGACTCTTGAGCAGCAGAAGGGGGGGGTGGAGCTCATCCCCTCCCCAAGCAGACAGGATCCGGGGCTGCCAGCTACAAGCAGTGCCTCCCATTTCTAGAATCTTTCAGCTCGTTGCCATGCCAACCCCAGCCCTTCCTGGGAGGCTGGCAAGCCCAGTGCCCCCCTTCCCTTCCAATCCCCTTGGACCAGGCTCTGCTGGCTTCTGCAGACGGCTCCATAGCCCGGGCAGGGCAGGGGGCAGGCATGGCACCCTGGCTATGCACACAGGAATGCAGCCCTTAAATGAGCAGGTGGGGAAGGGGGCCTGGGCTAATGGGTGGGGGTCGGCAGGGGGCGGGACCCAGACAGAGGGACCCTGAGCTGGGCTCGCTTACTGTGGGTGGGTGACTGGGAAGCGCGATGTGCCCACCGTGCTCAGGTCTGTCTGTCTGTCTGCAGGGGGTGCTGCCGGCTGCTCGGCACAGCGATGGGAAGGAGCTGGCCTGGGTGCTCTTGGTTCGGACGGGGCTACCCAGCCTGGCCTGCGGCTCTGCAGATCCCTGCGGCGGACGAGCCCCTCCGAAGCGCCCGCCCCCCCAGTCGTCCCTGCCTGGTGCCTGGGGAGCAGGGCAGGCCCTGACCCTCGCCCCTGAGCGCCCCCACCCCATGGACTCGCCTCCCCAGCTCTGCCTTCCATCCGCCCCCAGCGCTTGGAGCGGGCGCCATGGCAACGGCTGCAGGCCACGCGGGGGCAGCCCTGAGTGAGTGACGATCCGCCGGCGCTGGCACCTGGGCACAGGCGATGGGCAGCGGGCGTGTGGTGCTCTGGGCCCTGCCTGCCTGCAGCTGAGGGGAACCCCCGGCCTCCAGCCCAGCCACCATGGTGATGTCCCAGGGCACCTACACCTTCCTCACCTGCTTCGCCGGCTTCTGGCTCATCTGGGGCCTCATCGTGCTGCTCTGCTGCTTCTGCAGCTACCTGCGACGCCGCCTCAAGAGCCAGCAGGAGGAGCGGCTGCGGGAGCAGAACCTGCGCGCGCTGGAGATGGAGCCGCTGCACTACGAGGGCTACTCGGGCAGCCCCCCTGGCATGGCCATGGCCATCCCCCCCCGGCTGCGCATGGAGCCGCGCCACCCCCCCGGCCCGCCCCCGCGGCCATGGAGCTACCGGCACGGTGAGGGCTGCTTGTGACCCATGGTGCCAATTCCCTAGGCCCGGCCCATCGCCGTCAGGGGCTTCCCAAGGCAGGGAGCGGGCGCTGCTCACGCAGGCTCGGAGCCTGAGGCAGGGCCGGCCACTCAGCGCCTCTCTGGCTACAGCAACCCCCATGCTGCCCCACTGGCCAGTCCAGCAGAACCCCGGCCGTGCTCGGTCCCAGAGCAGAGTGCCCTAGGGAGCCTGACCCCCGCCCCACCCAGCGCCTGCTGCAGGGCCCCCGTGGGGCTGGCTGGGGCCTGCACTGGTTGGGAGAGCCTGGTGCGGCCCCTCACTCAGTGCATGTCTGCTGCTTGCCTTGCAGAGTCGGACCTGTCCAAGCCCCCGTGCTACGAGGAGGCGCTGCTCATGGCTGAGCCGCCACCGCCCTACAGCGAGGTGCTCATGGACACGCGGGGGCTGTACCGCAAGATCAACGCCCCCTTCCTGAGCCACGAGCGCCCCGAGAAGCAGGAGCAGCCCGCCAGCTACAAGCCCCTCTTCCTGGACCAGGGCTACGGCGCAGCCCTGCATGTGCCCAGCTCTGCCAGCCAGGGCCCCGCCTTCTACCTGGAGGCTGAGCGTGCCCAGCGCATGTTCCCCAGCTGGATGGACGCAGAGCTCAGCAGCAGGGACACGTATGAACCTGGGGCCTGGCACCTCCCTGTCTCCATGCCCTTGTTTGGCAGGACTACGGCGGTTTAGGGGCCTGCCAGGCAGTGCGCCACCCTGGAGCCTGCATGGACTGGGGCTGCAGCAGAGCCTGCCTGAGCCCTGGGGCTGTCACTGGCGCAGCTGGGCTCAAGCTGCCCATTCCCCTTGGGAGCCGTTAGCGCAAACCCTGCCTGGACAATGTGACGTGCTGCCTGCTGCGGCCAGTGTGTGAGGGGCTGGTCCCCGTCTTGCCCCATGGGCCCCTGCAGGCCCCCTTGGTGCTGACTGGGGCTCCGAGCAGGCCCTGCACTCGGCTCTTCCCTAGTTTGTTTGTTACAGTTTGAGAATAAAAGTTTGTGGCACCAGATTCATTCCAAGCAGGGCCAGGCTGCCTGGGTGGGGGGGACTGGGGGCAGGATCCACCCTGCCCTCCACAATGGGGCCTGGAGTATCCCGCTCAGCAGGTGAGCACAGCCCCCCAGGACCCACTCTCCCTGTGGGGTGCTCGTCAGGGCCAGTTCCAAGTTTTCCTGTGGTCCCCCCGCCGCCTCCCCCAGGCGCGCTGCATTTCCCCTCCTACCCCTCTGGGAGGGACGGGGGAGAAGTGGAGCGGCAGCACTCGGGGGAGCAGGCGGTAGTGGAGTGGAGGTGACGGGGGGGGGGGGGGAAGCGGTTCCTCTGCCCTCCCCGTGCCCCCCACCTCACCTCTGCTCCCCTGAGCGCGCCGCCACTGCTCCGCTTCGCCCCCCCTCCCCCCCAGGCTTGCCACAAAACAGCTGATTTGCTTGGCAAGCCTGGGAGGGAGGGGGGAGCAGGCGGCAGTGGAGTAGAGGTGACCTGGGGGGGGGGGGGGTTCGTCTGCCCTCCCCTCTAGGGTTACTTCCTATGGCCTTCCCCGTGCCCCCCACCCCCACAGCTCACCTCCACTCAGGGCTGGCTTCCAGCTTTTTGCGCCCCAAGCTGGAGCGCCGCCCCTTGGAAAGTGCCCAGAGCTGGCCCTGGTGCTCGTGGGCTGGCTCTGTCACAGTACAATGCCCAGGCCCCAGCTCCTGCAGCCAGGGCTGGGGCTGGACCGGGTTGTCCCCCACCCCACCCCAATGCACTCGCCAGCCCAGCTCACTGCCCTCCCCCTGGAAAGCAGCCAGGCTCAGCCCAGGCCAGGGTGGAGGCAATTTATTTATTAACATACATTAGCACGTTGCCAATACACAATTTGTGCTTTCAAAAAAACCAGTTACTGTACTTGAGAAGGGGGCCAAGCAAGGGGGGGGGGTGCAGGGGGCTCACAGTCGGGGGGGGGGGTGTCGCCACATGGTCTCCTACTGCGACTGGCAGGGTCCTTGCAGCTGAGACAGCCTCAGGCAGTGAGGGAGGGAGAGGCAGCCTGGCACTAGCTCTCTCCCAGCCCCCACCCTAGGGGTTCTTAACTCCTGCAGGGGGAACACCTTCCCCTCTGGGGGCGGGGCTCTGCTGCACAAGCACCTTGGGGTGCAGCTGAAGTGAGGGGGCTGCAGCCAGCCAGAGCTGCACCCACACAGGGTCATTTTATTGCCATATTTATTTTTGATTCGTGCAAAGTTCTCAGGGCTCTGGGCAGAGCCGGCAGGGGAGAGGCGAATGAGGCCCCTGCCCCATGCACAGAGCACCAGCTGCCCAGCCTCCCTCAGGGCACCAGGGTAGGGGGAGCTGAGGGGTGCGAAGAAATATACAAGCTCAACGCAAAGAGGCAGGAGCAGCAGGGTGGAGCAGGGAGCTACGGGAGAAGGGGGGCGGGCGGACCCACATGGCTCCTAGTGAGACAACTTTTAAAAAAGAGAGAGAGAGAGAGAGAGAGGAGAGCTGTAAAAGTTGCCCTGCGGGGGGCAGGGGTGCCACGGGGCTGGCCCGTCCAACCGGGCCCAGGGCACACGCAGACGGAGAGGGATGGGGCTGGGCCCCTTGCTGCGGCCGTCTTGCACTGCTGGGATCTCACGGTGGCGGTCCCGGGGCTCTGACGCGCACAGGGCCCAGCCTTAGACGCTGCCCCCAAAGCTCTCCTCGTCCTCAGGCACCGGGTCGGCGTCCCAGCAGGTGATGTCGATCTCTGTGGGAGAGTCGGACGTGTTAGTGCCAGGCAGCCCAGTGCCCCCTCGAGGGGGAGCAAAGCAGGGTGCTGGGCTGCCCCCCACATGCCCAGGGCTGCCCCACTCACCGGGGGGCTTGGCGTAGAACACAGCAGGAGGAGTTTTGGCAGACGTCTCCACCTGGCCGAACTCTTCGTCCTGCGACTGGCTGAAGTAGCCCTCGCTGGCCTGGAAAGGAGAGCGGAGCCGCCATCAGCAGCAGCCACGGAGGAGCAGAGCGAGCGGCCAGCAGGGACACTGGTTCCAGCTGGCGCTTTGGCCATGGCCCAGGGCTTGCCAGCACCGGGAGCTGAGCAGGGCCCTGCGTGCAGCTCCAGGACACCCCTCCCACTGCCACTGCTGCAGGCTCAAGCCGGGCTCTGTACCCGGGAAGGCCCAGGAGCCGGATCCCACCCACCAAGGGCTCCACAGGGCCAGGAGGGCAGAGCCAGGGCCGCAGTGAGTTCGGGGCAGGCCCCGCAGGGAGCCTCTTGCCTGGCCAGGTTGGGGGAAGGGGCACTAGGTGCAGCAGGAACCTGGCGCCCAGCTCACCTGCACCCCTTCCTTCTGGGCCATCTCCCCGTTGGTCAGCAGCTGGGGCTCGGGGGCCTGCTGCCCGCTGGCGGCCTCCTGCAGGGCATGCTGGTAGCTGAGCGTCATCTGGTGCGGCCCCTCCATCGCAATGAGGCTGGCCGGCTCCTCGTCCTGCTCCGCGTCACAGAAGGTGGCTGGTGGCTCGGGCAGCTCGTCGAAGTTCAGCAGGTTGTCGTCAGGGGGAGCGGGGGCAGCTGGGGGCACATCCACCTCCACCAGGAGGGGTGCGGGGGGCCCCGGCGGCGCAGGTGTGGCCAGCTCCCAGGCAGCGGGCGGGGTGGTGCTGTCATTCTGCCACAGGTCGATAAGGCTCTCAGGGCTGGGGCTGGGGGGCTGCGTGTGGCCTGAGGACTCGCCCTCTGCAGGCACCATGGCCACGGGGAACAGCAGCGGCTCTCTGGGCTCCAGGAACACAAGGTCCTCGGTGGGGCCCAGCCCGCCCCCCTGCACCGCTGTCCACTCAGGGCCCCCGGGCGGCTCGTCTGCCATCAGCGGCGCCGGCGCCTCGCTGCTGGGCCCAGGCGAGTCTGCATGGAGGGGGAGAGAGCGCATCAGAGGCCAGCCCCAGCTCCCGCCTGCCCTCCGGGGAGGGGCACCCTAGGCTCCCCTGCACCCCACCTTTCCATGGGGCCTGCTGCGTCACTTCGTCCAGGGCCCTCTCGATCTGCTCCCCGATGGGTGTGGAGGCCGGGCTGGAGTCACAGGGGCTGCAGCCCACGGCTGAGGCCTTTCTGTGAGCGTCCGACTGGCTGCCTGCGAACGAGCGAGACGGAAGCTGAAGGGGCCCCAGGCCGACCCCTCGCCAGCCAGTGCATTGGTACGTGTGCAAATAAGCAGGCCCCTCGTGTGCAAATTAATATGCATTACCTCGTTTGCACGCATAGCCCCTCCCACCGTCAGCCCATCCTGGAGTTTCTTTTTCCAGCCAAGAGTCCCTAGGGGCGGCTCCCCCCACCGCCCACTGGGGCATGCAGCAGGGAGAAGGCCTCACGCCTGCCAGAGCACAGGCCCCTGGGTGGTCGAGCTCCAGCCTGACAGCAGGACACTCCAGCCAGGCAGCTGGGGGCCCCAGGGCCAGCCCTTGGGGTTCACAGACACGAGCGGGGTTGCTCCCCTGCGCCCCAAGGCTCTCCCCACAGCCAGCCCGCCCCACCCAGCCAGGAATTCAGGCCCCAGGCCTACATCACAACCTCACCGGAGCTAGAAACCCCACGGGAACTGGGCCCTGCGTCTAGCACACGCCAGGCCAAGGGGGCAGCACTGCAGCGGGAGCAGGCCCCCTGATGGGACAGGGGCAATCCTGCACCCACCTGACCCAGGTGCCACTTTGCCATTTCAGGGAGACATTTTACATATTTATTCTACTGAAGCCAGCCCCTCGGCACATCCCAGCACACCCCCGCCCGCGGCCAGCCTCCCCAGCATGCCCCAGTCTCCTCGCACACTCCAGACCCCAGCATGCCCCAGCACCCTGACCCCCCGGCACGCCCCAGCTGGTGTCTGTGAAAAAGGAGATTCCTGGCTCTTCCGTTTGGTCCCCACAGCTGCTTTCTCCTCCCATCTCCCTGGCCAAACCTCTAGTGCCCTGCAGCTGCCACCTCCTTCCACAGTGACCACGTGCAGGGGAGTTGCGGGGGGGGGCAGGATGGGGCCTCCCCAATGTGCTCTGCCCCCAGGAGGGCAGGGCCTGGGCACTGCTACCTACATGGGAAGGAGGAGGAGAGGTTTGGTGTGCGGTGGCAGGTGACATAAGGGAAGGGGGTCCGCGGGGGGGAGGAAGAGGAGGAGGAGGAGGAAGGCGGCCCACTGTCAGGTGTCTTTATGAAAGGACAGTGCAGACGACCTGCTGAGAGAAAGACAGACAGACAGACGCACGGAGACAGAGAAAGCAAAGAGAACGGTCAATCTCCCAGCTCGAGCGCCCAGCCCCCCTCCAGTGCCACCGTGAACGGGGAGCAGTGTGGGTGGGGCCGCCCAGGGGGCTCAGGTCAAGGGCACTGAGGGGACGGGGGGCAGCAGGAAAGGGGGGAGTGAGGGACGGACACCTGCACTTCTCTCTTGACTCCATCAGCCCTGGCTCCCTGTGGTCAGTAGCACAACCTGCATGGCAGGAACGGGACAGGACGCTGCGCCCAGCTGCCAGCACACAGGGCACCAGCCCCACGTCCCCGGGAGCTCCAGGCAGAAGGGGGCAGTGACCAGCCCAGCCCAGCCGGGCAGCTGTGTCCCCTTGTCCTGCGCTGAGGAAACCCCCAGGAGCAGGCGCATCTCCAGCCCCGGAGCCCATCAGCAGGTCAGAAAGACCCCCCAGGAGTCACATCCCAAGCCCAGACCACCCCTGGGCAACCTGGATGCCCCACATCCTTCCCCATCTGCTCAGACCTCGCCCAGGGCAGCGCTGCCCACCCCCAATTCCCCACCTAGCGTGGGTGGCCAACAGTCTGCTGTCTGACAACCGGACCCCCGCCCCGCCCCTTCCCCAGGCCCCGCCCACTCCGCCTCTTCCCCAGGCCCCGTCCACTCCGCCTCTTCCCCAGGCCCCGCCCCTGCTCCGCCGCTTCCTCCAGGCCCCGCCCCTGCTCCGCCGCGTCCTCCCGGCCCCGCCCCTTTCTCCAGACCCCGCCCCGTTCTCCAGACCCCACTCTGCCTCTTCCCCAGGCCCCACCCCGCCTCTTACCCAGGCCCCCCCCACACCCCCGCTTACACCAGGCCCCGCCCCTGCCCCGCCACTTCCCCAGGCCCCGCCCACTCTGCCTCTTCCCCAGGCCCCTCCCCGGGAGCCCCTCGCCCGCTCCCCTGCAAACCGCGCTCCTCGGCGTAGGGGCTGCCCTGGGCGCCCCCCGCCCGCAGGAACCAGACCTTTAGCCTCCAGTCAGGACGTCCACACGGACACTGCCAAGGTCCCTTTTCGACTGGACTTCCCAGGCCAAAACCGGACACCTGGGGACCGTACTCCTAGCCCAGCACCCACCCTGCACCAACCCCAGGGGGGGGCACGGCTGGCATGGACTGGCCCAACACCCCCAGCCCGCCCCCAACACCCCCACCTCCCCATCACCCGCAGCCGCCCCACCCCAACGCACACCTGCCCCCATCACCCACAGCCACCCCACCCCAACGCACACCTGCCCCCATCACCCACAGCCACCCCACCCCAACGCACACCTGCCCCATCACCCACAGCCAGCCCCAACACCCCACCTCCCCATCACCCGCAGCCGCCCCACCAACACCCGCAGCCGCCCCACCCCAACACCCCCTCACCCACAGCCGCCCCACCCCAACGCACACCTGCCCCCATCACCCACAGCCAGCCCCCAACGCCCCACCTCCCCATCACCCGCAGCCGCCCACCCCAACACCCCTCACCCACAGCCGCCCACCCCAACGCACACCTGCCCCCATCACCCACAGCCAGCCCCCAACACCCCACCTCCCCATCACCCGCAGCCGCCCCACCAACACCCGCAGCCGCCCCACCCCAACGCACACCTCACCCACAGCCGCCCCACCCCAACACACCTGCCCCCATCACCCACAGCCAGCCCCCAACGCCCCACCTCCCCATCACCCGCAGCCGCCCCACCCCAACACCCCTCACCCACAGCCGCCCCACCCCAACGCACACCTGCCCCCATCACCCACAGCCAGCCCCCAACACCCCCACCTCCCCATCCCCAGCAGCCGCCCACCCCAACACCCCTCACCCACAGCCGCCCACCCCAACGCACACCTGCCCCCATCACCCACAGCCAGCCCCAACACCCCACCTCCCCATCACCCGCAGCCACCCCACCCTCCAACACCCCTCACCCACAGCCACCCCAACGCACACCTGCCCCCATCACCCACAGCCAGGCCCCAACACCCTCTACCTCCCCATCACCCACAGCCACCCCACCCTCCAACACTCGCAGCCACCCTCACCAACACCAAGCCGCCCCACCCCAATGCACACCTGCCCCAACACCCACAGCCAGCCCCCAACACCCCCACCTCCCCATCACCCACAGCCACCCCACCCTCCAACGCCTCCAACACCCGCAGCCGCCCACCCCAATGCACACCTGCCCCCAACACCCACAGCCAGCCCCCAACACCCCCACCTCCCCATCACCCGCAGCCAGCCCCACCCCAATGCACACCCTCCCCAACACCCACACCCCGCCTCCACCCCAATGCACACCCCGCCCCAACACCCACAGCCAGCCCCACCTCCCCAACACTCCCCTCTCCCCAATGCCCACAGACAGGCCCCACCCCCCAATGAACACCCTGCTCCCCACAACACCCACAGCCATCCCCCAACACCCCTCACCTCCCCAACACCCACAGCCAGGTCCCACCCCGAATGCACACCCTGCTCCCCACAACACCCACAGCCATCCCCAACACACACCCCTCCTCACAACACCCACAGCCAGCCCCCACCCCCAATGCCCCAACACCCGCAGCCAGCCCCCACCCCAACATCCTCCCTCCCCAATGCCCACAGACAGGCCCCACCCCAAAATGCACACCCTGCCCCCCCAACACCCACAGCCAGCTCCCAACACCCCTCACCTCCCCAACACCCACAGCCAGGTCCCACCCCAACATCCCCACCCTCTCCCAACACCCACAGCCAGGTCCCACCCCCAATGCATACCCTGCCCCGCCTCCCCAATGCCCACAGCCATCCCCCACCTCCAATGCACCCCCTACACCCCCTCCCCCAGTGCTCAAAGCCAGGCCGCACCCCAAGACCTGCCTGCTGCCCTTCCCTGCCCACAGCCCAGCCCCACCACGACTGCCCGCGCCTGCCGCCCCGGCCCCTCACCTGTCCTCTGGCTGAACGGGGACGTGGCTTCGGAGCTGCCCGAGGCCACTCGCTCCTGCTGCTTGAAGAACTCGCGGGGGTTGTCGGGGCGCCGTGCGATGATGGCGGCAGCTTCCTGCCAAGGCAGAGACGGAGCCGTGAGTGTCCTGCCGCCCCCCAACCTGCCCCTGTCCTGTCTGGAGCCCGCCCCCCACACCCCACCTGCGAGCTTGCCCCCACCCCTGTCCTGCCTTGAGCCTGCCCCCACCCCGCAATCCACCCGCGAGCCTGCCGCCACCCCCCAACCCGCTCCTGTCCTGTCTGGAGCCCGCCCCCCACCCCCCACCTGCGAGCGCGCCCCCACCCCTGTCCTACCTGGAGCCTGCCCCGCGAGCCTGCCCCCACCCCAACCCGCTCCTGTCCTGCCTGGAGCCCGCCCCACCCCGCCGCAAGCCTGCCCCCACCCCTGTCCTGCCTGGAGCCTGCCCCACCCCGCAACCCACCCGCGAGCCTGCCCCCACCCCTGTCCTGCCTGGAGCCTGCCCCACCCCGCAACCCACCCCCCGCCCGCGAGCCTGCCCCCACCCCCCAACCTGCCCCTGTCCTGCCTGGAGCCCGACCCCCACACCCCACCCGCGAGCCTGCCCCCACCCCACAACCCGCCCCTGTCCGGTCTGGAGACTGCCCCCGCAAGCCCGCCCCACAGCCCACCCCAGCCCCGTGCGAGCCTGCTCCCACTCCCCAACCTTCCCCTGTCCGCCCCGTGGGCCCGCCCCGCACACCTCGCCCCAGCCCCCACAAGCCTGCCAACATGCCCTGCCCCACACAACCTCAACCCACCCGAGCCTGCCCCGACTCCACCCCACCACTCCAATCCCGCCTGGCCCTGCCAACCATGCCCCACCCCCCGCAGCCTGAGCCCCACCATCCACACCCCACTGCACTGTGCCCTGCTCTGCTCACCCCACCCATCTGTAGCCAGGCCCCTGGCCACCCCCTGCCCTGCCATCCACCCCCCATCCTCCAAACCCTCCCCACCATGGCCTGCTTCAGACCAAATCCCACCCTGCCATGGCCTGGCCTCCCAACACATCCCTAAACCCACAACTGCCCTTCCATGGCCTGACTGCCCGGCCCCAGGCCAAACACTCACCTCCACTTCTGACTCCGACTTCTTGAGCTCCTGGCCATTCTCCTCCTCGTGCTGCTGCTCGCCCTGGGGAGAGAGGCAGTGTCAGCCCCTGACTGCAGCCCCCCAGCCCCGGGCAGAGCCACCCCACAGGGACCCCTCCCAGAAGCACCGTGGAATCCAGGACCCCTGCTGTGGTAGCAGAGAGGCAGGGGGGCTCCGGAGGGCAGGGGGGCTGCCCGCAGACGGTCTGCAACGAAAGAGGGGCCGGGGCGACAAACCGCCTGGCACAAACTAAGCACTGGCCCCTGCCTCAGGCGGTGCCACTGGGCTGGAGCTGGTACGTGGGCCCTGGGCAGGCTGGAGAGCCACTGGCGTTCACCCCCGGGGGGAGGACCCCAGGACCTCACTTACGAAGATGGACTGTTCCTGCAGACGCTGCCTGGCCTCCTCCTCCTCCAGAGTCTGCTGCTTCCGCCTGCCACGACAGCCAGCAAGGGGGCCTGAGCAGCTGCTGGGGGCAGCCCCCAGACCCGCCCCAACAATGCACCAGCAAGCACATGGCGCCCTGCCCCACGCAGCCCCCAGACCCACCTCTCCACACCACACCCTGCCCCCCCCACACCGCACCCCCATGCATGCAGGGTAGGGCGGGGTGCCCACAAACACCCTGGTGGCATTTTGCCCCATATTCTTCATAGTCAGATGACAACACCACGAGTCCGGCGTAATTCTGATGTATTTTGTGCAGGAGGCACGTGAGGTGTCATTGGAAAGGATACGAGTCAGGCTCTACCAAATTCATGCTCCATTTTGGTCAATCTCAGAGTCATAGGATTTTAAGCACAGTAAATTTCATGATTTCAGCTATCTAAATTTGAAATTTCATGGTGTTGTAACTGTAGGGGTCCTGACCCAAACAGGAGTGGGGGTGGGGAGAAGAGAGGAAGGAGAGTCGCAAGGTTATGGGGGGGGAGGGAGGGGGAAGGAGGGTGGCCACACTGCTACCCTTACTCTGCACTATTGCAGGCGGCAGCGCTGCCTTCAGAGCTGGGCAGCTGGAGAGCGGCAGCTGCTGGCCAGGAGCCCAGCTCTGAAGGCAGAGCCCCGCCAGCAGCAGCACAGAAATAAGGACGTCATGGTACGGTATTGCCACCCTCACTTCCGCGCTGCTGCCTGCAGAGCTGGGCTCTCAGTCGGCAGCTGCCACTCTCCAGGCACCCAGCGC
Source organism: Mauremys reevesii (assembly GCF_016161935.1). Lineage (NCBI taxonomy): Eukaryota > Metazoa > Chordata > Testudines > Geoemydidae > Mauremys > Mauremys reevesii. The sequence goes on from NC_052630.1 coordinate 906,983, forward strand.
TGAAGGCAGCAGCACAGAAATAAGGATGTCATGGTACGGTGTTGGCACCCTCACTTCTATGCTGATGCTGGCAGGGCGCTGCCTTCAGAGCTGGGCACCCAGCCAACAGCCACTGCTCTCCAGCCACCCAGCTCTGAAGGCAGCACAGAAGTAAGAATGGCAATACCACCATCCCCCCTAAAATAACCTTGTGACCCCCCAGCAACTCCCTTTTGAGTCAGGACTCCCAATTTGAGACACGCCGGTCTCCCCCATGAAATCGGTAGAGTATAGGGTAAAAGCACACAAAAGACCAGGCCATGACATGTTTTTCATGGCCGTGAATTTGGTAGGCCTCTAGTTATGATTTACTGAATATGATTATCCTACTTGTATGCATGTATCATTTTGGTATCTGAAGTTGGGAATCTTGTCTATGCATCTATTACAAATGGGTTTACACCTGGGGAACGCCCACTAAGCAGAACGCAATCAGTCTAGATGGCAAGCTGGGAAGGGCCATTAAGGAGAACAATAGGTCTTAGAAGACGCTAATCTCCCATCTGGGAGCCTGCCTGGGAAGCCGTCCTGGGGATGCTGCAAACAGCCTTAGAGTCATGGCTGCAGTGGCCCTACAGAGACATGTGACCAAGTCACCTGGTACTGGACTCCATGACAGGTTTCTGTGACAGGGTAACAAGTCTTGTGGATGGGGGGGAAGCAGTAGATGTGGTACATCTTGACTTTAGTAAGGCTTTTGATACTGTCTCGCATGACCGGCTCATAAACAAACTAGGGAAATACAACCTAGATGGTGGGTGCAAAACTGGTTGGAAAACTGTTCCCAGAGAGTAGTTATCAGTGGTTCAGTGTCAAGCTGGAAGGGCATAACGAGTGGGGTCCCGCGGGGATCAGTTCTGGGTCCGGTTCTGTTCAATATCTTCATCAGTGAGTTAGGTAATGGCATAGAGAGTCCACTTATGAAGTTTGTAGAGGATACCAAGCTGGGAGGGGTTGCAAGGGCTTTGGAGGACACGATTTAATTAAAAATGATCTGGACAAACTGGAGAGATGGTCTGAAGTAAATAGGATGAAATTCAATAAGGACAAATGCAAAATGCTCCACTTAGGAAGGAACAATCAGTTGCACACATACAAAATGTGTCCAGTTCTGTGCACCACATTTCAGGAAGGGGATTGGTCCTGCTTTGAGCAGGGGGTTGGACCAGATGACCTCCTGAGGTCCCTTCTGACCCTGATATTCTATGATTCTATGGACAAATTGGAGAGAGTCCAGAGAAGAGCAACAAACATGATGAACGGTCTAGAGAACATGAGCTATGAGGGAAGATTGAAAAAATTGGGTTTGTTTAGTCTGGAGAGGAGAAGACTGAGAGGGGACATGATAGCAGTCTTCAAGTGCATACAAGGTTGTTACAAGGATGAGGGAGAAAAATTGTTCTTCTTAACCTCTGAGGTAAGGACAAAAAGCAATGATCTTAAATTGCAGCAAGGGCGGTTTAGGTTGGAGATTAGGAAAAACTTCCTGTCAGGGTGGTTAAGCACTGGAATAAATTGCCCAATGAGGTTGTGGAATCTCCATCATTGGAGGTTTTTAAGAGCAGGTTGGACACACACCTGTCAGGGATGGTCTAGATAATACTTAGTCCTGCCATGAGTGCAGGGGACTGGACTAGATGACCTCTCAAGGTCCCTTCCAGTCCAGTCCTATGATTCTATAATACTAGTGTTTTCCCACTGACCGGGCGTGGGAATCAAACTGGGAGACAAAGGGTTTCCGCCATATGCAAAAGCTATTTAAGGCAGGGGAGAGACATCATCATGGTTTGTTCTTCACTGACTCCCCGCCCAGGAAAGAGGACTGCTGGAAACACCTGAGAACAAAAGGACTGGACTAGGGAAGAAGGGCTGAGCGCAGGCTAGGGGTGTCTGGCTTATGAAAGGAATAACTGCCGGCAAGTGCAGTTTACCTTCAAGAATCTCTGCAATCTGCCTAAAACAACATTTAGGGTGAGAATTTGCTCCACAGGTCCACTTTCTTTACTATATTAAGCTTAGATTGTGTTTTGGTTTATTTGCTAGGTAATCTGCTTTGATCTGTTTGCTATCCCTTATAATCACCTAAAATTAGGGCTGTCAAGTGATTAAAAAAATTAATCATGATTAATCTCAATTAATCGCACTGTTAAACAGTAATAGAATACCATTTAAATATTTTTGGATGTTTTCTACATTTTCAAATATACTGATTTCAATTACAACACAGAATACAACACAGAAAGTGTACAGTGCTCACTTTATTTTTTATTACAAATATTTGCACTGTAAAAAAATAGTATTTTTCAATTCACCTCGTACAAGTACTGTAGTGCAATCTCTTTATCATGAAAGTTGAACGTACAAATGTAAAATTATGTACAAAAAGTAACTGCACTCAAACAAAAACAATGCAAAACTTTAGAGTCTACAAGTCCACTCAGTCCTATTTTTTGTTCAGCCAATCACTCAAACAAGTTTATTTACATTTGCAGGAGATAATGCCGCCTGCTTCTTGTTCACAATGTCACCTGAAAGTGAGAACAGGCATTCGCATGACGTTGTAGCCGACGTTGCAAGATATTTGCCAGATGCGCTAAAAATTCATATATCCCTTCATGCTTCAACCACCATTAGAGAAAACATGGGTCCATGCCGATGACAGATTCTGCTTGATAACAATCCAAAGCAGTGCAGACCGCTGCATGTTCATTTTCATTATCTGAGTCAGATGCCACCAGCAGAAAGTTGACGCATGCTCCACACCTCATCCCTCTCAGACTTTGGAAGGCACTTCAGATTCTTAAACCTCGGGTCGAGTGCTGTAGCTATCTTTAGAAATCTCACATTGGTACATTCTTTGTTTTGTCAAATCTGCAGTGAAAGTGTTCTTAAAACAAACACGTGCTGAGTCATCATCCAAGACTGCTATAACATGAAATACATGGCAGAATGCAGGTAAAATAGAGCCGGAGACATACAATTCTCCACCGAGTTAAGTCAAAATTTTATTAACTTTTTTTTTTTTTTTTAAACGAGCATCATCAGCATGGAAGCATGCCCTCTGGAATGGTGGCCGAAGCATGAAGTGGCATACGAATGTTTAGCATATCTGGCACATAAATATCTTGCAGCGCCAGCTACAAAAGTGCCATGTGAACGCCTGTTCTCACTTTCAGGTGACACCGTAAATCAGAAGCAGACAAATTTATGTCCCATAAATGTAAACAAATTTGCTTGTCTGAGCGATTGGCTGAACAAGAAGTAGGACTGAGTGGACTTGTAGGGTCTAAAGTTTTGCATTGTTTTGTTTGAGTGCAGTTATGTAACCAAAAAAAAAATCTACATTTGTAAATTTCATTTTCATGATAAAGAGATTGCACTACAGTACTTGTAGGAGGTGAATTGAAAAACGCTATTTCTTTTATCATTTTTACAGTGCAAATATTTGCAATAAAAAGTAATAATATAAAGTGAGCAGTGTACACTGTATTCTGGGTTGTAATTGAAACCAATATATTTGAAAATGTAGAAAAATATCCAAAAATATTTAATAAATTTCAGTTCGTATTCTATTGCGATTAAAACTGCGATTAATCGTGATTAATTTTTTTAACCGCGATTAATTTTTTTGAGTTAATCGCGTGAGTTAACTGCAATTAATTGACAGCCCTACTTAAAATCTATCTTTTGTGGTTAATAAACTTGTTTTGTTTTGTCTAAGACCAGTGTGTGTGTGTGTGTGTAAATCATAACTTGGGGCAGAAAGCTGTGTATATTCCTCTCCACATTGAGGGAGGGGGCGACTTTCAGGAGCTTATGCTGTGCAGCGCAAGATGGTGTAATTTTGGGTTTGCCCTCTAGAGGGGGGTGTGCACTTGAGTATTGGGCAGGTCCTTAGCTGAGCCTTCCCATGCAGAGCTGATCTCAGCATCTGTGTGAATCTGCAGCCCCCACCCACGCCCTGGTCCCTCCTGCCCAGAAGCGGGCCCCATGGGTCAGCACCTCACCCTCCCTCCCCGCACCTCCTGCCCGCCGTGAACAGCTGTTTCATGGCATAAAGGGAGGCTGGGATGGAGGGGGGAGGAGCGGGGATAGGGTGCACTCAGGGAAGGGGGCCGGGCGGCAAGAGGTGGGGCAGGAGTGGGGCCTTGGGGGAAGGAGTGCAATAGGGGTGGGGCCTGGGGTAGAGCCGGGGGTTGAGCACCCACCAGCAGATTGAAAAGTCGGCGCCTTCACTGGTGGGTCCGGTGGGCTCAGTGGTGCCCCAGCTCCAGGTGGCACCACGCAGCCTCTAGACTCGCCTCCGACACCACACCAGCAAGCATGCGGCACCCTGCCCCCCATCCACACAGCCCCCAGATCCGCCCCAATGCATCAGCAAGCATGCAGCGTCCTGCCCCACGCAGCCCCCAGACCCATCTCTCCACGCCATGCTCCCCGTGCCCCCCTGCATGCCCCACAAACACCCTGACCCCCAAAGAACACAGCCCCTCATCCCCTGCCCACACACGGGGGGCACAAATCCTCCCACACCACGTCGAGCCCAGCCCTTGCCTGTGCTCCTCAATCTGCTCCTCGCGCTCCCGATAACGCCTCTCCCGCTCCTCCTGCTCCATGCGCTCCTGCTCCATGCGCTCCTGCTCAAAGCGCAGCCGCTCCTCCAGCACCTTCTGCCGCTCCTCCTCCTTCCGCAGCTCCTCCTCCTTCTGCGGGGGCAGCCCGTCAGCACTGCAGGGCCCCCACCCGCCCGCCCACCACAGACCAGTGGGACCCCTGCCTACCTGCCCAATGGGGACCCCATCCACCCACCACAGCCCACTGGGGCCCCTGCCTGCCCCGGGCCCCGCAGGACACATGAGGGGCCGTGCTCAAGGACAATCTCCTGCTCAGCAGCCAGGGCTGGACAGAGTCGCAGAGAGGTTTTTTGGGGGACTTGGGGCAAAACCTGACAGTGAACCCCTAATCCCTCCCCGTTCCAAACCAACTGGCACTGCAGGGCTGCCGGAGAGCATTCACCCGCAGCAGCAGCTCCTGTTCCCCGGGCTGGGCCCGGCTCCCCGCTCCGAGCACCGCGCCCTGGTGCATGGGGTCGCAGCACCACTCAGGTCTGGCCTGGCTACCCCAGACACCACTTGGTTTAGGGGAGCTCTCAAGGGTGGCCCAGGACAAAGGCAGCCCTGGGCATGGGCCACACATCCCAGCCACAGGTGATGAGCGGGGCAGGGGACAGAAGGCAGCATCTGGGCTGAGGGCAGCTCAGGCTTTGCAGAGACCTGTGGGCTGTGCCAGGCCTGAGGGTGGGAGTACCCTAGGGGTGGGGGTGCCCCAGGACTGCTGCCTCTGCCCCATGGCAGGCTCATTGGCTGGCCCCTCACTGGCCCTACCTTGGCCTGTTCCCAGAACTGCTCCCGGTTGAGCCGTTTCATCTCCACAGCCGCATCCGTCTTCTGATAGGTCGTGCCCTGGAACAGATGGGGGTCAGCGGGGTGCAGCAGTGCCCCAGCACCAGCGGGGGGGGGGGGGGGACACAGTGGTGCCATGGCAACAGCAGGGGGAGGGGCGGCAGAGCCTGGCGGTGCCCTGGGATCAGCCCCCCCATGCTGGAGCCAGGCAGCATGGGGCCACAGGGCTCTACAGGTCCCAGATAAGGGCCCGTCTCCCCAGCCCCTGAGCAGTGGGTCTGGGCCAGGCGGCGGAGGATGGCTGACGGGGCAGGGTCTCTAACCTGCTGGGGAGAGGGATGCAGGTGGGGGACCGGCTGGAGGCGGGGCCTTACCACGGGCTCGGCGTTCTCGTCCTCTCGCAGCCGCAGGCGGTGCAGCACGGGGCTGGAGATGCGAGCCAGGCCGTTGGAGAGGCGCTGCCCGATGGCCCCCGGGTCCACGTCCTCCACGCTGCTGGCGTTAACGATCACATCCACACCCTGCACCAGGAGAGCAGCATGGGAGAGATGGGCTGGCCGGCGGGAGGTGGGGGGGGGGATCTGAGCCGAGAGTGGCACCAACCCCCAGCAAGGTGCCAGCCCCGCTCCTGGGCGCCTCAGGGCTCAGCTCCCCTGGGCTGGTCCGCACCTGCCCCCCCGTGGGGCTCTGAAGGAGCTTAGCTGTCAGCTGGCCAGCGGAGGGTGCGGGGTCCCAGCACAACTGGCGGCGAGGGGGAAAGACAGAGGGAATCAGTACGAACCCAAAAGCCTCGTGTGTAAGGTTCCTGGCTGGGAACTAGAAATTCTGCTGGCCCAGACGGTCTCCCGCAGCACTGCTGCGAGCCGTGGCCAGTACGCGTTTGCCAGGCCTCACCGTGCTGGGCCAGGGAGGCTGCGAGTTTCAGTGTCACTCTGTGCGTTTGCCTTGGTGCAGCCCCACAGGAAAGGGACCCGCCTGTAACCAGCAGCTCCGGGCCAGCCCAGCTCACACCTCGGCTCTGCACAGAGGCCAGTTCCCAGCCTCGGGGCTGTGGGACGGGGGGGGGCTCTGCCGCTCGCCGGTCCCGCAGCTCCGGTGCACCTCCCGCAGGCGTGCCTGCGGAGGGTCCGCTTGTCCTGCCCGAAGCCGCGGGACCAGTGGACCATGCCGCCGAAGGCAGCCTGCCTGCCGCCCTCCTGGGGACCGGCAGCGCCCCCCCCCCCCCGCGGCCTGCCGCCCCAGGCACGCGCTTGGCGTGCTGGGGCCTGGAGCCGCCCCTGCTGTGGGACAAGGGTCTGCCCCTTTCCCGACTCTGCAGCCAGAGGAAGGGAACGAGGGACCGTGCAGAACGAAAGCCCGGCTTGATGATCACATTTCAAAGGCTCAAACTTTTCTTTTTCTGTCTCTTCAGCAAAGGGTCCCCAGGGGGCGGTTGGTGGGGGGGTACCCGGGGGAGGGGCTCGGCAGGGCGTGTGCCTGGCACTCAGCAGTCCCAGGGCTCTGGATACCAAACCCAGCCCTTGTTTAACCAGTTGAATCTTGGGCAGCGGCAGGGTCAGGTTAACACCTCAGACTCTCTGGGCCTGTCACTGCCCCCCCCGCCCCACTGACCTGGAAGAACTCTGCGATCTTGGCCACATGGCTGGCACAGGCGCACTTGCGGGCATCGGCCACGTCCTCCCCCACCTGCCGGGGCACGGAGAGCAGAGTGAGACGGGGCTGCAGAGGGCACCAGGGCAGCAGCGAGGAGTGGAAATTCGGGGGGCCAGGCAATGGCAGATAGTGTTTGCTCAGTGTCTCCCCCGACACCCTGGTCCCAGCCTTGGCGCCCCAGAGAGGGCGTCACCCGCCAGCCTGGGCACATGCACGGGGCAGCTCGGAGCTGTCGGAGCGTCACTTTCTGACGGGCGGGCACAGAGCTCTGCCCTGCACCCCAGTGACGCTCCGCACCACCGTGGTGGCACCACACCCCTGCGCGCCCACCCAGGCTACACGCCTGGAGTCTGGAGACCCCCCTCCACCCAAGCCCAGCTGGGTCCAGTGCAGGGATGCAGAGGTCCACTAGGTGGCAGCACAAGAGCATGACGGGTGCTGAGCCCAGGAGGGATCCCTGGAAAAGCCCCGGGACTCTGGAGATTGGGGGTCCTGGGGGGATATTCCTAGATGTTCAGGCCACACAGGACTGTTCCTCTGAGCTCTGGCAGGCCGGACAGAGCGGCCCAGCCTGGATTTACAGACTCCAAGCGAGGCAGAATCCGCCCAGCCTGCAGCAAGGAAATTCCCAATGAACTGCAGTGGTCAGTTCCCCATCGGTGCCTTCGGGTCCGTCTGGCTTGTGTCCTGTCCCATCTCCAGGCACCGGCTCTCGTTCTGCCTTGGCTGGCAGGACTGAAGGCCCCTGCTCTTGGGAATCTCCTCCCCACGTCGGTATCCAGAGAGCAGGGTCAGGGCACCTGGAGCCTCCCCTGTTCAGCCAATGGACCCAGTTCACCAGGCAGGTTTGCCAGGCCCTGGATCGCTGAACCTTCTGCGCACGCCCAATATCCTGTTTGACGCCCTGGCTCAGCTGGATCCCGTCACGACTCCAAGTCCTGTTCTGAGTCGCTGCTTTCTCAGCTGCTGCCCCCCCTCGGGTGCCAGATGTGCCACCCTGTTTTGCACTGTGTTCAGACACGCTCGACTAACAAGCCCAGCTGCCCCCAGAACTGACCAGTCCCCAGCCTCAGTCCCTCCCAGAACTGGTGTGTCGTTTGCAAACTTTACGAGCAATGACGTGATATTTTCTTCCAGCTCACGTTGACTAGCATTAGGCCAGGAACAGGCCTCAACCGGGCAAGGCTCTCCCACCACCTAGAGTGAGCGATCAGACAGCGTATAGGAACAGGCACCCAAGCGCCGCAGAACAGCACGACCAGCCCCCCACCGCACTGACTCAGACGAGGTGCAACCCACACCGGACCCTGAGCTTCATCATCCCGAACGTGCAAACGGCTCAAAGGAGGCGCCCCCCGCCCCCCGCAGGCCTGCGCCAGTCCCCCTCCCCCACGGGCCCTACTCACCCAATTGACCAGGACGTATTTGGGCAGTGCTGCCTGGGGCTCTTTGACACTGCAGAAGCCGTACATCACCTTCTGGTTCTCAAAGTGGCCAGCGAGCTCCTGCAAGCCACCTCCTGGCAGGGCAGGGAGGAAGCAGAGTCAGCCCGTCTGTCCCAGGCAGGGGGTGGGGCAGGGAGGAACCAGGGACAGTCTGTCCACCCCACCCCCTAGGGGTCACGTTTTTTGTGGGGAGGGGTGTTTAGGCTCCCTCAGACCCCCAGAACTGCAGCCCCCATTAGCAGGAGGGAGGGAACCCCCGTGGGCATTGGCTGGGTGGCAAGGACAGCAGCACAAGGTTGGGGGGCTGGGGTCCCCTTACCTCCCGACGCAGCCAGCTTCAGGTCGTCAGACTCATCCTCATAGGTGTACAGAGCCCTGTGGGAGGAGAGCGCGTGAGGGCCAGGGAGTCTCCAGCCACACCCCCTGCGCCTGCACCGGACACCGGGGGGGGGGGGGCGCACAGCACCCGCTAGAGCCTGCTCACTGGGGGGCCTGCACCCCCTACCATACACAGCGCACCTGCCAGCCCCCCCAGAGGAGGGAACCCCACAGCAAAGGGGAAAGACGAGGCTGCGGGGTGCCAGGCATGGGCCAGAAGCTGGCACTCCCTGTTTCCCAACAGCTGTGGAGACCTCAGCCCTGGGGAGGAGATTCCCACGGGAGAACCGGGATGAAGGCGGGGAGCTGTGCCCCCCGGCACTGGGCACTCCAGGCCACGCTGCACGACCCCTTCCTCCACCCAGCCGCGTGGCCTCACGCTGACCCTGTGGGCACCCATAGAGTGGGGTGCAGGGACCCCAGCAGAGCCCAGCTCCCAGCAAGTCTCTGCCGCTGGCACAAGCCTTTCACCAGCCCCCCCGGCAGCACCCTCAGCCTGCCCCAGCTACCTGGGCACCTGTCCCAGTGCCAGCAGGGAGAAGCCTCCACGTGGCCGCGCCCAGCAAGACGAGGAGCGGGATCCAAGTGGCAGCCCCATGGGGGTCTGTGAGCAGGGAGTGGGGGTTAGGAACCCCCACCCCTGGGCTTCGGGCCCTGGCTGAGCAGCCGGTGGCCGCAGGGCTGGGTCCTAGCCCCCAGGCGAACGCACCTAGCCGCTGAGCAGCTCCTTTCCACCTCCCCCCATCCCCAGCAGCGTGGGGGAGGGGACCAGGATTCACCCGTCTGGGGCCAGTCAGCGACTATTTACCCACGGGGCCCGCTGGGACGAGGGCAGCAGCGCCCCCCGCAGGACGCAGCGAGAGCTGCTCACGTTCCCGGGCTGCGTGAGCCCCTGGCAGGGAGCGGGAGGGAATTAAAGCAGTAGCAGCAAATCAATGAGCCTTCAGGGGGCGATGGGGGCTCCATGGAGACGGTTTCTTGGATACCGGCCCCGCTCCGGGCTGTGCTGGGCAAGGCCCCCTCCCCCCACCCCCCGCAGTCTTTGCCCTCCTCTGCATCCCCTGCACCCCCCAGCGGCGGCCCCTCCTCAAAGGTGGGGGTGGGCAGCAGCAGAGTCGGTCCAGGCCTGGTGGGCGAAGACAGGGAAATTTCAGCTTATCTAGGCAACCAGCATCCTCTGTCTCCATGGCAACCACCCAGCTCTCCAGCTGGGATGGTGCTCGCAAGCTGAGGAGCTGATTAGTGGGGGAAGCGGGGGAGGCGTCCGAGCGGGGGCATTAGCTGCTGTACTTTGCCCCCACGGACCTATCTTGCTCCCCACTGCAGCCTGGCCCCCCATTCCCCCAGGCGGCTGAGGGACACTCTGTGAAGCCAGGGGCCTTTGCTGAATCACCATATTCCCCATCTGCTGAGCTGGGATCCCCTCCTCCAGCTCCTCATCGGCCTGAGCTTCCGGGATCCTGGGGGGGAGGGGAAGGGCCCCTTGGCCTCATCCTGGGAGGGGCAGGCACGTTAGCCCCCGCAAGCCCAGAGCAGGGGAGGGGGAATCACAAGCCCAGGCCCCACCCCTCCCTGGGCATCCCCCAAGGCAGAGCTAACAAGCCCCATTCATCCCTCACACGTGTGCCCCTGGAGGCTGCAGCCTCAGGCTCTCAGCTCTGCGGGTCCCCGACCGTCAGCACTGAGGGCCCCCCAGCCCGCGGCCCAGTGAGGGCCATGCCAGCAGGAGCCCCTAGCTCAGGGGAGGGCAGATCCAGCCCATCAGGGCTTTCGATCCAGCCCGCGGGATCGCCAGCCCCGTGCACAGCGGGGCTACGGCAGGCTCCCTGCCTGGCCCCTAAGGGGGGAGCAGAGGGCTCCGGGCGCTGCCCTCGCCTGCAGCCACCCCACCCCCCCGCAGCTCCCATTGGCTGGGAATGGGGAACCACAGCCAATGGGAGCTTCGGGAGTGGTACCCACAGGTGAGGGCAGCACATGGCAGAACCACCTGCCCCACCCCACCCCCAGGAGCCACTGCCGCACATGCTGGCCACTTCCGGGAGCGGTGCGGGGCCAGGGCATGCAGAGATCCTGCCTTAGCCCCACTGCCACCCCGGAGCCGCTCGAGGTAAGCGGTGCCAGGCCGGAGCCTGCACCCCAACCCCCTGCCCTGGCCCTGCATGCAATTTCCCCACCCAGATGAGGCCCTGGGGCCAAAAAGTTTGCCCACCCCTGCCCTACCCCTCAAGCAGGATGCTCTTGCCAAGCCTAGTAACCACTAAGCCCCGAGCCCAGGGACACGACCCCCACCGCCGTCCATCCTTGTGGCTCTTGTGGGCCTTCCCAGCCCCCCCTTCACCGGGCAGAGCCCTAACCCAGCCATGGGCGCAGACTGCTCCCCCATTCCCACAGGACCCTGGCATGCCAAGCGCTGAGTGGGGGGACAGGAGCAGCTGCACCACTGGGGTCCGACACCGCCCAGGCAGCCCACCCCCCAGCTCCTGAACCGGAGCAGAGCTGGCGGTTCCGGGCCACCCCCCTCCCCGAGGCACAGATAATGGCATAAGGGAGATCAACGTTAATCCCCAAATCCAAATCTCCCAGATTGGCAGCTCCTCCCCAGCCCAGGCTGTCCCCACCCCCACCCCTCGATCCGGATGGTCCTGGACTCTGCTCCAGCGCAGCTGCAGGGATGAGGGGATGTGCGGGGACCCTTCAAATCCCAGCCCACCGCACCGGGGCACTCGCCTGCCTGGCAGTGGGGAGCCCACGGGGTTCCTGCACCCCTGACGAGCGCCACGGGCCGCAACCAAATCCCTGATCCAGCCCCCGGCTCCAACATAACCAGACAAAGAGCGGGCCCAGCCCCACCCTGCACAGCCCCCTCCCCCCTCACCGGGCACTGCCCCCTCATGCACAGGCACAGCCCCCTCCCACCCCACACCGGGCGCTGCCCCCCCATGCACAGCCCCTCCACCTGCATCTGGCACTGCCCCCCCCCCCGCACACCCCTCTCCCCCCAACACCGGGCACTGGCCCCCCATGCACAGCCCCCTCCCCCTGCATCAGGCACTGCCCCCCCCCACGCACAGCCCTCTCCCCCACCGGGCACTGACCCCCATGCACAGCCCCTCCCCTGCATCAGGCACTGGCCCCCCATGCACAGCCCCCCCCCCCACACACAGGGCACTGGCCCCCCATGCACAGCCCCCTCCCCCTGCATCAGGCACTGCCCCAGTGTCCTGCCTGTCCCACACCAGGGCACTGCCCCCGCCCAGTGTCTGGTGCCATGCGATGCCCTGCCCCCCACCGCAGCAGAAAAGTTCCTCCCTGCTGCATGCCCAGCCCTGGCATCCGAGGCCTCCCCCACCTGCTCAGGGCAGGCTGGAGCCAGAGGAGACTCAAGGGCTGGGTTGGCACCGCCTGGCTTCAGCCAGCGTGAGTGGCACTGCCGATGGGGGAAGGGCAGGTGGGGGTGACACCAGCGGAGCGGGAGCAGTGCTGTGGGGAGAACATGGGGGTCACCGTGGGGCAGGGAGCCTGGGCGGGGCTGAGGGATACTGGGTAATTTCCTTCCCCCCAACCCTAGCATGGCCGGGTCAGTGCCCAGGTGGCCCGAGCCCCCTTTTCACAGAGGATCTGCCCAATGGCATAGCACCAAAGCCACCGGGAGCCCTGCTTCCTGCCCCGGGCCCGGGCCCGGGGGGAGCGCGCCCGGGGGCCGGGCCCGGGCCCGGGGGGAGCGCGCCCGGGGGCCGGGCACGGGCCCGGGGGGAGCGCGCCCGGGGGCCGGGCCCGGCCGGGAGCGCGCCGGGCCGGGCCCGGGCCCGGGAGCGCGCCCGGGGCCGGGCCCGGCCCGGGAGCGCGCCGGGCGGGCCGGGCCCGCCCGGGGAGCGCGCCGGGGCCGGGCCGGGCCCGGGAGCGCGCCCGGGGCGGGCCGGGCCCGGGGAGCGCGCCCGGGGCCGGGCCTGGGCCCGGGGAGCGCGCCGGGCCGGGCCGGGCCGGGAGCGCGCCGGGCCGGGCCGGGAGCGCGGGGCCGGGCCCGCCCGGGAGCGCCGGGCCGGCCCGGGGAGCGCCGGGAGCCGGGCCCGGGCCCGGGAGGGGAGCGCGCCGGGGCGGGCCCGGGCCGGGAGCGCGCCGAGCCGGGCCCGGGCCGGGGAGCGCGCGGGCCGGGCCCGCCCGGGGAGCGCGCCCGGGGCCCGGCCGGGAGCGCGCCGGGGCGGGCCCGGCCGGGAGCGCGCCGAGCCGGGCCCGGCCGGGAGCGCGCCGGGAGCCGGGCCCGGCCGGAGCGCGCCCGGGAGCCGGGCCCGGCCCAGCCCAGCGCCATCGCAAGCCATCCTGACCTCCCCTTAACTCACACAACGGGCAGCTAATTTCAGCAGCTTGGTTCCCCGTGTGCCTGGCCCCAGGCCAGCGGCGCAGTGCTGGTGTGAGCGAGCTGCACGGGCACCTCTGCTGCCCGGCGGGGGCGGGGGGTCCCCAGGCCCAGGGCTGATGGGACGGGGTGACAGGAAGCAGGCAAAGGAGGAAGGGACACGCAGCGCAATGGTAGCTGTGGGCAGAGCACAAAGGCCCAGAAGGCGCCTGCCCCGCTGCCCTCCCACAGGCTGCGAGCACCTGGCCGCTCTGCCTCCCGGCTCCTGCCGCAGAAAGTCCCACAGGCCACCGGTGCCCCATACACCCACACGGGCTGTAAGACCCCTCCAGCCCCCTGGCCCAGCCAGGCCTCCGCCCCATTGGCACCATCTTCCGCCCTGCGTTCCCTCGAAGCTGCGCAGCCGCGCACCTGCCCAGGCAGCCCCGCACGGGGGCTCAGGGCTGCGGCAGGGAGAGATGGACCCGGCGTGGACCTGTCCTGGACTTGCCGCAGCCAGCCGGGGAGAGGAGCCCCTCCCTCGACCCCATCTGTCCCTGGGGCAGCCTGCACCCCGAGCCCCTCATCCCTGGCCTCACCCCAGAGCCTTCATCCCCCTGCACCCCAATCCCCTGCCCACCCCTGAGACTCCTCCCTCATCCCCTCCCACCCCCCAAACCCCTCATCCCTGGCCCCTCCCCACCCCAACCCCCTCAGCCCCCGCCCCACCCCAGAGCCCTCACCCCCTGCACCCCAATCCCTGCCCAGCCCTGAGACTCCTCCTCATCCCCTCCCACCCCCAAACCCCTCATACCTGGCCCCTCCCCACCCCAACCCCTCATCCCCAGCCCCACCCCAGAGCCCTCACCCCCCTGCACCCCAATCCCCTGCCCCAGCCCTGAGCCCCACCCCCACCCCATGAATTTTGTTATATGCACCAATATGAAGGTGATGGGTCACACGTAACAAAACCCATCCCCTGGCGGGGATCCCTGCTGCCGCTGCCTTGCCCAGAGCTCCGGGCACAGCAGCAGACAAGCCGGCCAGTCAGGCCAGGGGGGTGCAGGATGTTGGGATCCCATGGGGAGGAAGCAGGGACAGAGTCCCTGGGCCAACCCATGGGGAAAGGACCTGGAGTCCCCAGGGGAGGGGGATCCTCCCCATGAGACCCCCCCTCGAGTGTCCCTTTGTCAGCCCCTCGGGTGCCTCTTGCACCCCAGCCACTGAGCCAGCGCCCCCCAGTGCCCTGGGAGCAGCACTGCCCCCTGCCCTGCCGGGACAAGGCAGCACATTCCACAGCCCGGCTCAGGGCCCAGCAGCCAGCCAGGGGGGAAGCGGAAACCACGGGCCCGGGACATGCTTCAGACACGCCTGCGCAGAGCATGGCTGGGGCCTGGGGCAGCCCTGTTCCGACCCCCGCGCCCCACGGCCTGGAGGGGGAGAAGCCCTGGCCCCCAGCCCCAGCCCCAGCCTGCGCACATGTGTTTCCAATGCAGCCCCAGCCACTCACTGCAGGGAAAACAGCACCAAATTCCTTTCCTATGGAGTAATGGGCCCAGCCACCTCCACCAGGCAGGGAGGGGGAGGGGCCGCTCTGACCCCGCTCAGGGGAGGGGAAGCCCCAGACTAAACATCCCCTTCCCTGTGCTGAGCAGCCCTGGGATGGGAGCCCCGTCTGGGCAACAAGGCCGCGCTTAGCAATGCTAGTTCCCTCCATGGCCCCACTCCAGCCCCGTCCTCCCTGCTCTGCCGATGCCCCTCACTCCCGACCCGCAGCCCCTGCTACCCCAGCCCAGGGCTCCCCCAGCCCTGCCGGTGCCCCTCACTCCCAACCCGCAGCCCAGGGCTCCCCCCAGCCCTGCCGGTGCCCCTCACTCCCGACCCGCAGGCCAGGGCTCCCCCCGGCCCAGCCGGTGCCCCTCACTCCCGACCTGCAGCCCAGGGCTCCCCCCGGCCCTGCCGGTGCCCCTCACTCCCAACCTGCAGCCCAGGGCTCCCCCCGGCCCTGCCGGTGCCCCTCACTCCCGACCTGCAGCCCAGGGCTCCCCCCGGCCCTGCCGGTGCCCCTCACTCCCGACCTGCAGCCCAGGGCTCCCCCCGGCCCTGCCGGTGCCCCTCACTCCCGGCCCGCAGCCCAGGGCTCCCCCCGGCCCTGCCGATGCCCGTCACTCCCGACCTGCAGCCCAGGGCTCCCCCCGGCCCTGCCGATGCCCGTCACTCCCGACCTGCAGCCCAGGGCTCCCCCCGGCCCTGCCGGTGCCCCTCACTCCCAACCTGCAGCCCCTGCTACCCCAGCCCAGGGCTCCCCCCAGCCCTGCCGGTGCCCCTCACTCCCGACCTGCAGCCCAGGGCTCCCCCCGGCCCTGCCGGTGCCCCTCACTCCCGGCCCGCAGCCCAGGGCTCCCCCCGGCCCTGCCGGTGCCCCTCACTCCCGGCCCCAAGCCCAGGGCTCCCCCCGGCCCTGCCGATGCCCGTCACTCCCGACCTGCAGCCCAGGGCTCCCCCCGGCCCTGCCGGTGCCCCTCACTCCCAACCCCCATCCCAAGGCTCCCACCGGCCCTGCCGATGCCCCTCACTCCCAACCTGCAGCCCCTGCTACCCCAGCCCAGGGCGCACCCCAGCCCTGCCGGTGCCCCTCACTCCCGACCGGCAGCCCAGGGCTCCCCCCCGCCCTGCCGGTGCCCCTCACTCCTGACCCCCATCCCAAGGCTCCCCCCGGCCCTGCCGATGCCCCTCACTCCCAACCTGCAGCCCCCCAGCCCTGGGCTCCCCCAGCCCGGCCGGGGGCCCGCACTCCCGACCCCCAGCCCCTGCTACCCCAGCCCTGGGCTCCCCCCGGCCCTGCCGATGCCCCTCACTCCCAACCTGCAGCCCCTGCTACCCCAGCCCAGGGCTCACCCCAGCCCTGCCGATGCCCCTCACGCCCAACCTGCAGCCCCTGCTACCCCAGCCCAGGGCTCCCCGCACAGCTCTGATGATGCCCCTCACTCCTGACCCGCAGCCCCTGCTATCCGAGCTGAACCCTGAGCACAGAGCATGATGCCCTGAGAACTACTCATGCACAGTCTCTCTCCCAGAGGATTGTGGAGCAGCCACCCCCTCCCCGCACCACCTCACCCCATCCCCAGCCTCCTCCCCATGCACCCAGCTTCCCTCCCATGCACCCAGCTTCCCCAGAAGAGAACCCGGCTCCCGGGTTAGATCTTTATAAAGGAACAATCAGGCCCAATGGTTGGGGGCGCTGCCCCTCCCAAGAAGCTGCAGGGTTCCCAGGGCTGTCAGCCCAGAAGCACCACATGCCCAGCAGTGACCTAGAGGGAGGGGGCAGAGAGCCCAAAGGAGGGAGCAAGGCCTGAACCCCAGCGAGCGAGTCCTGCTCCCTCACCAGCCTGGGCAGCCGCAGCTGAAGCGGCCCCCTGGCCCCCAGGCGGGCTGCACTCACCCCAGCCATGGGAGAGGTTTCTGCAAGCTCCGCTGCAGGAAGCATGTGGGGCAGGTCTCTGGCCTGTGCTCCCCAGGCGGCTGGACAATGGAGTCTCTGAAAGCCTTGGGCCCAACGGGGCTCGTCCGGGTCGGTGGGGAGGTGACCAGAGCACACTGCTGCCGGGGCTGTTGTTATGCAGCACACAGCATGGCTGGCTGGGGGACCGGCTGCATAAGGAGCCCATTGTTCAGCCCCGGCCGGCCCGTGCTGCATGCACAGAGTGTTTCCCAGGGGACCGTCTCCAGTGGGCAGACTGGGCCCTGGCACCCCAGCTCTCGGGAGCTCTCCCTGCCCTGCCCCTGCTCCTTCCCATGGTGCAGTCCCCCCTGCCCCCCCGGGGCCAGACGGGCCCACGGGGGGGCTGCTCAGCTCAGCCTGAGCCACAGGAGGTGGCGGCCTGGAAGGGGGGGTCCCAGCCAGAGAGCACAGCAGAGTCTGTCAGAAGCCAACCCAACACTGCCAGTGTCTCCTGGCCCCTAGTTGGTCTGAGCAGAGATTTGCTGCCCCCCTGGGGGACACCCTGCTTTGATGAGCAGTGACGAGGCTCAGCCAGACAGGCCAGAAGGGCCCTGCTGGACGGGGTCCTGGCCGTGACCTCTGGGAGACGGGGTCCCGCTGGCTGCTGGGGGAGAAGCCAATGGCCCCGTCTGCAGGATTAGCCAGGTGCCCGCCACACCCCAGGGGCCAGCAGCAACACGACTGCCCCCCACACACACACACACCTGGGCCGGCAGGGGTGACCTCAGGCTGGAGCAGGGACTGAGCAGGGCGGGACCTGGCCTGCCAGGGTGGGCACTCGGTGCTGCCCCCTGTCCAGCACCGAGGGTCTTATCCTGCTGCCTGGCACATGCCCCCTCCGGCCTCATCCAGCCTGTCTCGGGTAGGACCCCCCTGCCCGGGTCCCTGTGCGGCTCCGCCCTGCCCGACTCCCCCCACCTGGGCAATTGCTCAGCAGCCCCATGTGACATCAATGGCCGCTGGGCCAATCAAATGGCACTGGATCAATCTGCAGCCTGCAATCTGATTGGCTGCAGGCTGGGCCTCACCCCACAGCGGCCCCAGCAGCCCCACAGCCAGCCAGGACGTGCCAGGCCCTTCGGCCTAGGAGCCTCCTGCTCCCGGGGCCTGGATCACGTCTCGCCAGCAACAAGCCACCTGCTCCATGCCAGAGCTGCCCCGACGCCAGCCCGCGACTCTGGCCATCTCCAAGGGCTGGCGGACGCCCGGCCCCTAGGTCGCTGCTCCCCTCGCCGCCAAACCCGGGGCCTTGGCTCCAGCCACTTTTCCATGCAGCAGCCCCCGGGCCAGGAACAAAGTCTCCCTTCGCCTGGGCCTCCATGCAGCCCCCCACCCACCACAGGCTCAGAGCCGCCGCCAGAGCCCCAGGGCTCCACTCCATCCCCAGCGCTAGCGCTGCCTTTAGCCAGGCACCTCAAGCCCCTCCTCCCTGCCCTGCACACCCCACGGAGCTTCCCCACTTCGCCCCCTCCTCGGCGCCCCCAGCCCCCGCCCAGCCCTGGCACTCCAGCCTCGCTTCACAAAGCAGGTCAGAACTCGCTGGGGCCCACGCTGGCCCCCAGCCTCCAGCTCCCCTCACCCCCCACTTGCTGCATCACTGGCCATCTCCCCGCAAGCCTCTGCGCCTGCTCCCTGGGCCTCGCCCCAGCCCCCCAGTTATTGCTCTGCAGTAACATGGCTGGGGAGGGGGCTGCTGCCCCTCCAAGCCCCCGGTCCTGTGGCAGGGGGTGGCTGACCAGGGCAGGGCAGGGCAGCACCCCTGCTCCCTGGCAGAGGGCGGGAGAGGCAGGGAGCGGCGCAGAGCAGCAGAGGGGAAGTACAGACTCGCTGGCAGGGCCTCCTGGGTGCACAGCCGCAGGGCAGGGAGCAGGCCCCAGGGCTCGCTGACAGCAGAGCCGGGCGTGTAAAAGGGGCACAGGGCTCAGCAGGGCCAGCGGGCGGGAGGGGCCCAGCGGCCAGGCCAGGGGGCAGAGCCTCACTCGTGTGCAAGCAAAGGCAGACTGACTGGGGGCCATTTACTGGGGGGAGACGGCAGGGAGATGGGTGTGGCTTCAGGGGCCAGACGGTGCAGATCCTTTTCCCAGGCCTGGCTGGCTCGGACCAGCGAGTGGGGGCAGAGAAAAGCTCCAGGCCCGAGAGCCCAGGGAGCCTCCGGAGGCAGCCACGGCCCTGCATGGCCGCTAGCCATTCGCTTCCCTCCATGCCCTGGACAAAGCCCCGGCGCCGGCGAGTCCGGCCAAGGGGCTGCGTCGCTATTTCACCCCAGAGACTTGGCACCCTGAGACCCTGCTCCCACGGGAACATCCCGAGCTGTGCAAGGGGGCAGGGAGGCACCTGCCTGGCACCTCACGGGCTGCTGGGGAAGGACGACGGGAAAGAATCCACAGCGACGGGCAGGGGCGGCTCTAGGCATTTGGCCACCCCAAGCACGGCAGGCAGGCTTAGGAGCCGCCCCACGTTAGGAAACCAGGGAGAGCCTGGGGGCAGGACCGGAGCCACGGGGCCTCTTTGCTCAAAGACAAAGACTGAGCTGCCCTGGAGCACCCAGCGAGGCCGTTCCCCAGCCTGGTGAACAGGGAGCAAGCGCCAGCCCCGGGAACGGCGAGCCAAGGCCAACGGCAACAGGAACCGCGAAGCGGCCAAACTGCCGCCCAAGCTCCCCAGAGCCCTCGCTCCAGGGGGGCAGCTCCCGGCAGCGAGTTCACCTACTGGGGCCCATTAGACAGAGCCGCCGCCCCACACCCCAAGGTGCTGGGCAGGTCGGGTGACCCGCTGGCTGAGATCACAGCCCCTCCATGCCAGCCAGCAGGGACCAGCGCTCCCCGTGTCCCCTGCGCAGGGCGCAGCCTCGGGGGCTCTGGTTCGGGGCCTGGGGGCCTGTGTCTCTGGCACCGGAACCAGCCACTCCAGCAGGAGGCGATTTGGGGGGGGTCCCTCCAGCAGAGGCAGGGCAGGCGCTGCCTCGCAGAGAAAGGGAATGGGGCTCCAGGGCTGCCCATCCCCGGCAGGGGCCTGGTGGGTCAGGGCCCCCCGACAGGAGGCGATGGGCCTGCTGGAGCCAGCGGCAGGGCTGGGACCGGAGCACACGGGAGCGAGTGGCGGGGCCGACGGGAGGATGGGCACGGCTGGCAGCCTGACCGCCCCCCGCATCCCCCAGCCCCCGTCCCTCCCCCAGCCCCACCCTCCTTTGTGCAGCGTGTCGCTACAGACACTTGCACCCCGAAGGCCCGGCAGCCCCGAACCGCCCGGGCCGGGCCGGGCCGGGCCGGGGCCGGGGCCGGCGCTGGGGGCCGGGGCGGCAGACTCCGCGGAGACGGACCGCGGCCGGGGGGCAGGAGCGGGCTCCGGGAGCTGGAGCAGCCTGGGCAGGGCTCGCCCGGGTCCGGGCCCCCTGTGCCCCGGGGGGGCGCGTCCCGCGCCCCGCAGCGGGCGGTCCCCGGCGCCCCGGCCCCGCCGCCCACGCACCATTTTGGGCGGCTCGTGGCCGCTGCTCGGGGTGCGGGGTCCCCGGGCCGGTCCCCGCGCCGCGCTCACCAGTCCGTGGGGCTCCTCGCCGATCACCTCCTGGTAGGCGGCCAGCAGCGCCAGCCGATGCGCCCGAAGCTCACGCCCGCCATGCCGGGCGCAGGGAGCCGCTCGAAGGACCCGGCCGCCTGCCTGCCTCGGAGACACTGCAGCAGCCGGGCGGGCGGGGCGGGCCAGGGGCGGGCCGGCTCCGCCCGCCGCCGCGCCGCATCCCGGCCTGGCGCGCCCCGGCCCCCAGCGCCCCGGCCCAGCGCCCCCAACCGTCCGCCCCTGCGCCCCCTGCGCCCCCAACCGTCCGCCCCCACCGCCCCCACTGCGCCCCCAACCGTCCGCCCCAGCGCCCCGGCCCTGCGCCCCTCATCCACCGCCCGGTGCATCCCGGCCTGCCGCGCCCCGGCCCCCAGCGCCCCGTCCCTGCGCCCCCCAGCGCCCCGTCCCTGCACCCCTCATCCACCGCCCGCCGCATCCCGGCCTGGCGCGCCCCGGCCCCCAGCGCCCCACCCCTGCGCCCCTCAACCGTCCGCCCCCAGCGCCCCGTCTCTGCGCCCCTCATCCACCGCCCGCCGCATCCCGGCCTGGCGCGCCCTGGCCCCAAGCGTCCCCAACCGTCCGCCCCCCAACCGCCTGGACCCCCAGCGCCTCTCACCCGCCGCATCCCGGCCTGCCACGCCCCGGGCCCCCAGCGCCCCATCCCAGCGCCCCCCTAACCACCTGGAGCCCCAGCGCCCCACACCCCGGCCTGCCGCATCCCGGCCCCCAGCCCCCCCGCCCCGCGGCCGGAACCCCAGTGCCCCCAACCGTCCACTCCCCCAGTGCCCCATTCCTGCGCCCCTCCTCCACCGTCCGCGGCATCCCGGCCTGCCCGCCATGGCCCCCAGTGCCCCTAATTGCCCGTTCCCAGCGCCTCCCAGCGCCCCTTAACTGCCTGGACCCCCAGCGCCCCTGACCCGCATCCCAGCCAGCCGCGCCCCAGCCTCCAGTGCCCCCCAACCGTCCGCCCCCCCAGTGCCCCATCCCTGCGCCCCTCATCCACCGCCTGCCGCATCCCGGCCTGCCGTGCCTGGCCCCCACCGCCCCACTGCCCGCCGCCGGGACCGCCCAGCACCCCCCAACCATCTGCCCCGCTAACCGCCTTGAACCCCCCAGCTTCCACTGGCTCACCCTGCCCCCGCCAGGGCCCCTGCCCAGCCCCCGCACTCTGTCCCATGCACTGACTTTCTAATCTGTGGTTCTGCTGCCCCACTGGGCGGCACGACACCTCTGGCAGGAACAGTGTGCTAGGCCCAGTGGCCACCCTCATCCCAGCCCGCATGCCTCCGGCTGGCACCCTGGGTATGAGGGAACACGCTGCCTCTGTGACGAACTGGGAATGTTCTTAATGTTTTCTCTGAATATGGTGTTGGTGCCTCAGTTTCCCCTCTGCGGTTCTTAAGTATCTAGGTGGTGGGATAAGGGTGTATGGTTGCCTCAGAGCAAAGGGCCAGTGCACCTAAATGCCTGACACTCTGTCTCCTAGCAACTGATGGCCTGGGCCCCTCCTCTGCAAGGTGCCAACTGAAGGTGTTGGAGACAAAGAGGTCAGGTGACCTCCTGGCCCCGGAAAGGAACTGAGCAGAGGAGGGGCTGGAGGGGGTTTCAGTCTGGAGCTGGCTGGGGACGAGGAGTGAAGTGCAGACGTGGGGGTCTGGCTCACTGCCCCCCAGAATGGACCCGGCCGAGGGGTCCGGTTTGCTGTACCTACAAGCTCTGTGTTAGACCCTGTTTCTGTCATCGAATAAACCTCTGTGTTACTGGCTGGCTGAGAGTCATGTCTGACTGCGAAGTGGGGGGTGCAGGACCCTGTGGCTTCCCCAGGGCCCCGCTGGGGCGGACTCGCTGTGGGAAGCGCACGGAGGGGCACGTGCTGAATGCTCCAAGGAGAGACCCAGGAGGTGAAGCCGTGGGAGCTCCTTGCCCTGCAGACAGGCTGCTCCGAGGGAGAGGAGGCTCCCCAGAGTCCTGCCTGGCTTGGTGGGGAGCAGTTCCAGACCATCGCCCGGGGACTCCGTGACAGCCTCCTTTCCTCGCTGCCCTCTCCCTGCAGCAGGGGTGCGGGCAGACTTTGCTGTGCAGTGAGTGGGTCCTGGCTACTGCTTTGTTTCAGAGCAGCCCGGTGCCCAGCTCCCTGCCCCCTACAGCGAGTGTGGCTGCTGGGCTGCCATGGCACCTTGCGTGGTAGGTGCCAACACGCCACTTCTCCTGTGTCACGTCCTTCATTAGCACTGCCTGGCTTGGCAGGCGGGTGCTGTGCCCCCGGGGGAGCCCACGCAGTCTCCAGCACCATGCTCTGACCACAAAAATGAGCACTGGACTTCAGCTGCCCTGCAGGGCTCCCTAGCTGGCCTCAGACAGGCACCAGGGTCCCTGCTGGTCCAGACCTGTTCCGCCACACAGCTGGTTTCATACCCCCAGCCAGGGCTTAATTTGTAATGACAGAGTGGTCAGAGCTCAAGCTGTTTTTTTACATTCATAACTCACGTGGCAGGCCCAGGGTTGCCGGGGCTCAGCCCTTAGGGTGACCAGACAGCAAATGTGAGAAACTGGGACGAGGGTGGGAGGTAATAGGAGCCTCTATAAGAAAAAGACCCAAAAATCGGGACTGTCCCTATAAAATCAGGACACCTGGTCACTGGATCAGCCTTGCCACAAATGAAGCGCTGCTCCCAGCTCCATGGGGAACGCTGGGCCGGGCCTACAGGTCAGGAAAGCTGCTAGAAGGCAGCCAAAGGCCGTGCCCCAGACCTCAGCCCCCCGGTGACCTGCCATGAGAACGTGGGCAGGCAACATCCCCCCCAGTGGCCAGCTCTTGGCTGCAGCTTGGGGCCTCCCCCCAAGCATTAGCCTTCCTCAGGCTCTGCTAACTGGGCGCACGACCCACTAGGCCCTGCTCCTGCAATTCCACCGACTCCTGCCACGCTCCACTGCCTGGGACCTTCCCCCAGGAGCCTTCCCCAGCCACTGGCACCACGAGAGCCAGGAACTCGTCTTAGCATCTTCCTCGGCAGGGAATCTGCTGCCCAGGCCCCTCCTCTGTCACTCACACTGGCCTCCTCACCCCGCCCTGAGCTCACCCGAGAGCCGATGGCACAAGCTGGGATCAGCGGGGACCTAAGGAAGTCACCAGCCAAGGAACACTTACAATGGTGCTGCAGGGGGCTCAGGAGTGGGACGCTGCCTGCAGCCAGCACTGACACCGATGCCCCAGCATGGTACCAGGGTGCGGCGCTGCAGGGGGCACTCGTCCCTCTGGTCAGTGCTGCTGACCCCACTGGCCCAGCACCATGCAGCAGATCAAAGGCAATGGTGAGGGGCTCCTGCCTGTTAAAGCCCCCCGGCGCTCTCCGCAAGAGGCAGGAAAGGCCCTGGGTCCTGCCTGGACTCCAGCTCCAGCACCTCTCCAAATGCCCCTGCACACGCAGCCTTTCCTGAGCTGCTGCGTAGGGTCTGGGCAGCTGCCACCTCGCCCAGTGCCACTTGCAGGCTGCTCTGGGCCCGTCGTGCGGAGAGTTCAGCCTTTGGGAGCTTTGTTCTCTCAAGGCAGCTGGACTGGGCAGAGTCCCAGCCCCGGCTCCGCCCACCCCCAAGCTCCCCCCACTCCTGCCAAAGCTTGCTGGCTTCTCCAGCTCTGCAGCACTTCGGGCCCGGAGCCCCTGGCCTTGCCAGAGACAGAGCATTAAGAGCTCTGCCCCCTGCACCCCTTGTGGCTCTGCTAACGCGGGGAGCAGTGAAATGAGGAATGCTGACGTGCACAGGAAGCAAATCGACAGGGGCCAGGCCCACCTTGCCGGGCCCCTGCGTCCTGCTTGGAGTTGTGCTCCTGCTGGGGAGCAGCGCACGGCCTGTGGAACTCACTGCCCAGGCACGTGAAGGTGGAGCTGTAACTAGACCCGTTCATGGAGGACAGGTCCATCAAGGGCTATTAGGCCAGATGGGCAGGGATGCAGCCCCACGCTCTGATTGCCAGAAGCTGGGAGTGGCGATCACATGATGATTTCTGTTCAGTCCCCATGAAGCACCTGGCACTGGTCACTGCCTGCAGACAGTCCCAGTCTTGTCACTCTCACTTCAGGAAAGAGTTCTCCAGAGCCCGGCTCAGTCGTGTCACTGTCCTCTGCCTCTCTTCGGGGGCTGCAGGTCCAGCTGGAGCTGGGCTGTCCAGTACTGGGGCAGCGATTTAGTGGAATTGTACTTCCCCGATTAGTCTCCAGCCCGATTTGTGCTTTTACCCACAGCATCACATTGAGCAGGGGTCTCCACTGAGCTATCTGCAGTGATGCTCAGGGTCCCTCTTGGAGCTGAGAGCTAAGTCAGACCCCTGTAAGCCAGCTGAGCAACACTGAGCTTAATTTTCCATCATGTGACCCATTCCCCAGGCCTGGTCAGGGCTTGCTGAAGTTCCTTAATCTTCTCTGAATAATCGTGTCATTGCAAATGTTGCTAGCTGTCTGCTTACCCCCCTTTCCAGCTTGTGATAAATGAAGGGGGGGAGCTCCCTTTTGTGGACACCCAGCCAGCATCTATAAAATCCCTCTTAGCAGCTGTTCGCTAATTGCTCTACCTGCAGAGGGTTAAAAAGTCTCACTCTATGCATAGGTAAAAGGAATTGGGTGGGCACCTGGCCAAAAGAGCCAATAGGAAGGCTAGAACTTTGTAAAACAAGACTCCCCTTTTGTCTGTCTGTTGTTGTTCTCCGAGGAGAGGCGGACAGGACAGAGTTCTGGGGTGAGACGCTTGTGCCACATATGAAAAATCATCAGTCTCATACCTAGAAACTACTCCTCCAAAACCCCAGATGTGTAAGTAGATCAGGAAATGTCTAGCGAGACATGATTAGATTTATCCCTTTGATTTCTTTATGGCTTGTGGATTCCTCTGTGCTAAACCCAGGTGCTTTTATTTTGCTTGTAACCTTTAAGATGGACCTTAAGAAATCAATTCTTGATTCTTAATCCTTGGAGGGTCTTCCCCCCCCTCACCTCTTTCTCAGCTCTTCCTCGGGGGGGCGGGGCTTGAGGGTACTCACAGGAAGGAATTCCCAAGTGCACCTTCCTGGGCTCTCAAAGGGGTTATGCATTTGTGTGGTGGCAGCATCTACCAGTCCAAGGTCAGAGAGCAGCTGTAACCTGGGGAGTTTAATCCAAGCCTGGAGGGGCCAGTATTAATTTTTAAGAGTCCTTGCAGGCCCCCACCTTCTGCACTCACAGCGCCAGAGTGGGGGAACCAGCCTTAACACAGCTCATTAGCAAATCTAGGACACAAGACCCAAGCTAGTCAGGAGCTCCAGGCCCCGCTTCTAACCTGTTGCTGCAATGTGAACTGTCTCCCCTTGTCCTGGCTGCCTGTCTCCTGGCCAGTCTTGGCTCCACAACACTTCGCTTTACTAACCTTGCGTGGGACTTTGCCAAAGGTCTTTGAAATCTCAATAATTACGTCAGCTGATTCTCCAGCATGTACTGGTCTCACCACAGCCAAAAAAGCCTCATGGATTAGCAAGTTTTCCTTGACCGAGCCCCTGCTGGCTAGACACTATCACAGCACGACCTACCAGGTATTCGATTATTGATCCTCATTCCAAGCCCTTCGCTAGCCCCTGAGCTATGATTGACTAGTCAGCCCTCCCCATCCCCCTCCGAACCTGGCTGAAGTCTAGGTACCTCTGCTACTGTCCAGTCCTCGAGGCAGGAGCTGTTCTTACAGCAGTTCCCTGGGTCTGAGAGCAGCAGCTCTGCTAACTCATGCGTATGCTCTCTGCACCCGTGGCTTGGACCCTCCCCCAGGGGCCTGGTGACTTAGTACATTGGAAATGATCAGTTTGTTCCGGCCTCTCTCTGTCCGACACCTTGCTCACTGCTAGTGCCTCCTCTTTGCTGCCAGGAAAGAGCAGGTGGGAGGGAGGTGTCGCCACCATCCTCAGAGGGGATGACTCATGGAAAGGAATCACTCAGTGTCTCAGTCTTGCCCCTGGGGAACCAGTAGCCCCCCTCCCCCGTTTTGCTGCTGCTACCCAGCCAGACGGCTTGGTCTGACCCCTTAGCTAACTGCTCTTCACACTCCGCTGGGGCCGGTCCCCTCCTCTGCGCCCTGGGGTAGCTCTGCAGGAAGGGCCGCTCTGACAGCCTGGAGGAGTTTGGCTCAGAGCAGCTCCCAGGTGCTGCTAAAGCAGAGGGCCGAGCCCTGGCTGTCCCGAGGCCCTGGTGGCAGACACCTCCTGGGACTCAGGAGCAGCAGGGGGGATTGTCCTCCCCTGCAGCATCTCACACCCAGCAGAGGGCCTAGGTCCTGCCAGGCTCGGGAGGAGGTAGCCGAGCACTGGGGCTAAGAGAAGGCAGCAGGGGGCAATTCCCTCAGGAAAGCCAAAGAAGCCTTCAGCCAATGGCTTGGGGAGGGACTCAGAGGCAGATGGGTCCTGCCCCAGGCTCTGCAAGAAGCACAGGCTCCAGGGCAGCTGACACTTGCCAGATAAGTGTTTATTAAGGCACTAAAAGCACCGTGGCGACACCACGCACGGCCCCCCCCCCGGCAGGGCAGCTCCGGGTGAGGCGGCCAAGCTGCCAGCAAACTCAGTGCCTAGGTCCTGGCCCGGCCCTGCCTGCCTCACAGAGGGCCCAGCTCCTTGCCCCACGCCCCCACCAGTGAAACAGCCGCTTCTGCGGGCAGGGTGAGAGGCTTCCTCTTCCACACGGCTTTCAGCTTCCCCCCCACCTCCATGGTGGCAGAGTCCAGGTCTGTCCTACAGGGGCAGCACGTCTGCTACTGCCTTGCCTGGGACCACTGCAGGGCCGGGAGCTGGGAACAGCCTTTGTGCAGGGGCACCAGACACACGGGGCAGAGACCCACCTCGGGGGGCTGGGGGGCCAGGCTAGGTGTGCGGCCCAGGCAGGATAGCAGCTGCATGGTGGCAGGGAACAAGGCCAGTCGTTTTCAGTGCAGCCATGTGGCTGGTGTGGAATAGCTCCTTCCAGGACAGCCAAGAGCAGGCACCAGGCAGGCCTGGGCTCGGGGACCAGCTGTGTGCCCTGCCCAGGACGCAAGGGCTTCCAGCAAGGCCAGGGCCCCTGGTAAGGAGGAATGGAGCAGCCCTGCAGGATTCCCCACTCCTGGCCAGGTGAGAGGCACCAGTCCCACACAGGGGCCATGGGGAGGGGGAAAAAGGATGGATCCAGCTGGCCAGCCTGTAGGGTGAGAGCAGCCCTGCTCCAGCAAGCCTCTCCCCCCTTAGGCTCAGCATGGGACAGGTCTGGCCCCCGGCTGAGGTGCCTGGCTCAGTTGGCTGTGGGCACAGAAGGGAGGGGAGGGGAGGGGACTGCCTGGTGAGAACACCAGAGGGACACAGAACATAGTCCAGACAGAAGACAGACCATTGAGGGTCAAGAGAGCAGCAGGCTCAGCTTTGCCTCCAAGGTTGACCAGAGCAGGGTGCTGCCCAGGCCAGAAGCGGCAGCTCCAGCTCCTGCTCCTGGAGCAAGAGAAGGGGCAGAGACAGGTGTGTGCAGGGCCAGCGTGTGCAGCGTGAGCCTCCCCTTACACGTGGGAGAAGGCATGGCTCTTGCAGAGGGGTTTGTCCTTCTTGGAGTAGAACGTCTTCCCTTCCAGGCTGACCTGGCAGATCTAAGGAGAAAGCAGGAGGTCAGCACCCCATCACACTGCCCAGGCCTAGCCAAGACCTGCCCCAGCCCTCTGGGGGGCACAGGGCAGCCGGAGCTGCCCCCAACACAGGCTATTCCTGCTCATGCCACTGCCAGCAAAGAGGCTGGCGCAGGGTGAGGAGCCCCACCGGCAGGGGCACAGGCCCTTACTGGCCAGGGGCCAGCCCCATCATCTCAGGGTGAGCAATAGCGAGGGGCCACAGGCTGCTCTTACCGCACAGACAAAGCAGGTGTCATGCCAGCTGAACCCCAGCGCCTCCAGGAACCGGTCCCCAGCATCAATCTTGAAGTCGCAGCCGCGGCATTTTGTGCCAAACATCTTCTCGTAGTCTGGGGAGAGAGTGGGCTGAGATGGGCCTCCCCAGAGCACCCCTTGGGAGAGCCAGGCCGAGAGTGACGGGGGGAGTCCTGGGGTTGCTTTGTGGGTGGGTTCTGTTTGTGCCTGGCTCTAACTGGGGCCACCCGCTACCTGAGCGTTAGCCATCCCCTGCCCCATTGGAACAGCTCTGCCAGCGCCCCTCAGTCCCGACCCGCAGCCCCCTGCCAGCCCAGTGCTCCCCCAGCGCCCCTCAGTCCTGACCCGCAGCCCCCTGCCAGCCCAGCCCAGCCCAGCCCAGCCCAGGGCTCCCCCAGCGCCCCTCAGTCCCAACCCACAGCCCCCTGCCAGCCCAGCCCTCCCCCAGTGCCCCTCAGTCCCGACCCACAGCCCCCTGCCAGCCCAGCCCAGCGCTCCCCCAGCGCCCCTCAGTCCCAACCCACAGCCCCCTGCCAGCCCAGCCCAGCCCAGGGCTCCCCCAGCGCCCCTCAGTCCCTACCTGCAGCCTCCTGCCAGCCCAGCCCAGCCCAGGGCTGCCCAGCGCTCCTCAATCCCGACCCACAGCCCCCTGCCAGCCCAGCCCAGCCCAGCCCAGCCCAGGGCTCCCCCAGCGCGCCCCAATCCCGACCCACAGCCCCCTGCCAGCCCAGCCCAGCGCTCCCCCAGCGCCTCAGTCCCAACCCACAGCCCCTGCCAGCCCATCCCAGCGCTCCCCCAGCGCCCCTCAGTCCCAATCCACAGCCCCCTGCCAGCCCAGCCCAGGGCTCCCCAGCGCTCCTCAATCCCGACCCACAGCCCCCTGCCAGCCCAGCCCAGCCCAGGGCTCCCCCAGCGCCCCTCAGTCCCGACCTGCAGCCCCCTGCCAGCCCAGCCCAGCCCAGGGCTCCCCCAGCGCCCCTCAGTCCCGACCCGCAGTCTCCTGCCAGCCCAGCCCAGGGCTCCCCAGCGCTCCTCAATCCCGACCCACAGCCCCCTGCCAGCCCAGCCCAGCCCAGGGCTCCCCCAGCACCCCTCAGTCCCGACCCACAGCCTCCTACCAGCTCAGCCCTGAGCCCAGGTTTGCGGAAGGGGCCCCGGGAGCCAGCAGCACGTCCCCATGCGCATTTCCCCTTGGTCTGTGTGTGCTGCTGCCGCCCCCGGCCCTGCTCGCTTTGCAGAGGGTGTGACAGAGGGGATTTCACTGCCATCGAGGTGGCCATCCCCTGCCCCATTGTAACAGCCAATCCCATCCCCAACCCCCCCACCCCACCCAGGAGAATAGTGCAGGAAAGCCAGTGTCTGTAGAATGGGGGACCCCATTTCCCAGGATGCCATGCAGCACTTTGCTTTGATGTGGGTACTTCACTGTCGTCACCATGGCAACCTGGGAGCTCTGGCACTGCCCAGCAACCATCACTGAGGCCAGGCCGGCAGCGGAGGATGGGGGGGCTCCTTGTAGAGGGGAGGATGCCCCTCCATTTGCCAGGGCAGGAACCACAGGGCGTCTGGCTCAGGTGCTGCCTACTCAGCTCCTGCTCTCTGCCCCGGGTCCCATGCAATGGTGGGGGCAGCCTGGGGGCTGGAGCAGTAACTAGTGACCACAGCTTCCTCTCCCTGCCCCACGCAGCTCTCAGCCCCACTGCGAGGCCACAGGGTGACATGTGTCTGCAACCTGTCTGGGACAGCAGCAATCCCAGCATTCCTGGGGTGGGGAAGGGGCCAGGACACCCCCTACCTCTCTCGCAGTAGGGCTGCCCCTCCTCCATGTAAAAGGCACGGTTGCGGATGGGAGTTCTGCAGGCAGCGCAGGTGAAGCACTGCACGTGCCACGTCATCTTCAGCGCATGCATGATCTCCTGGGAAAGGGAACGCCACCGTCAGCCATGCAGCCCGCTGAGCTGCCCAGAGCCCCGCCACCCCCCACCCCCCACATCCACCCCAGAGCCCCGCCCTGCACAGCCCAGGCCCTGTCCCCCGCCCCAGAGCCCCACTCCACCCCTGCCCAGGCCCCTGCCCCACCCACACCCTGCCCTGGGCCCGGCCCCACCCCCGACAGGCTGCTGGACCCCTGCAGCTGCCGGGGATTGGCCCAGGGCCCCGGGGGGGGGGGGGGCTCCACACAGACGGACTCACCCCACCAATCTTCTTCTTGCACTTGGCACAGCTGGGGGCATAGCGCATGTCATAGCACTTGGGGCAGAAGACCGAGCCCTTCTCCTCAAAGAAACCCCCATCGTCCAGCACCTTCCTGCACTGGCAGCACGTGAACTCCTCCGGGTGGTAGTAATGCCCCAGGGCCACCAGGTAGCGCCCCCTAGAGGCGGGGCAGGGAGGAGTTAGCGTGTGCACCTGCCGGACAGCATAGCTCTGAGCGCCACAGGAGCCAGCTGCCCCCCCAGCCCAGCGGGTTCATTCCTCCCTCAGGAAGGGGGAGCTGCCAGGCCATTCCCAGGTGGCAGAGGGGCCCCGCTCCTCACCTGATGACCTTGTTGCACTGGTAGCAGATGGGGGTTTTGCTGGTGCCCTCGGGGGGCTGCTGGGCGGCCTGGACGATGGAGCTGCGGTTCTGCATGGGCGTGGGCATGGCCGGCTGGCGGTGTTTGCTCAGCACGGTGCTGGTCTTGTCGGGGGCATAGCGCTCAGCAAAGGAAGGATCCACAGCCCAGGGCGGGCGGCTGGCAGGGCCCGGAGCAGCGGGACCTGTAACAGTCCCCAGAGGGATTCCCAGTGAGACAGCTGTGCTCTGCAGGCCTGGGCAGAGCGTGGAAACGCACTCAGCCCCCCCCCTCGAGGGGCTGGCAGAGGATCAGCCCCCAGCATGCACCCAGGCCTCACTCTGCCCCACAGCCGGGAGAGCCCATGCCCAGCACCCCCTGCTTACCGTGATCAGGCTCCACCTTCAGCGCTGCCACCACAGATGGCTCCAGCCCAGACACCTGGCTACAGAACAACCAATTAATGCAGGTGCCAGCTGGCCACCACCCACCCCCTGCCCACAGGGCCTGGCGCTCTCCTACCCCAGCAGGGGCAAAGCACCCGCTGCTGAGGCCAGGCAGCCACCCCCGTCCTGCTGTGCGGCAGCACCCCCTGGTGGCTGGTTTGGTTCGACAGTGACCCAGTATGGCGAAGCTGGGGGCACCAGGCCCAACGGGCTGCAGGCAAGGCGAGGAGCCTGCAGAACCCACCCCCGAATGGCTGGTTCCCTGAGCGGCCAGGCTGAGTCCCCATGGTTGTGGGAGGAGCAGCCTGGCAGCTCACGCTGGGGATCACCCCCCCCCCAACACATCTAGGGGAGTCCCACATTCACCCTGGGGTAACCACAGCCCCGTCCCACCTCCTCCCAGGCCCTGCTGCTCCAATGGGTCAGGAGAAGGTGCCCAAGGTTGGCAGCAGCCCACTGGCTGCTCACCCCATTAGGTCCAGCCCCCCACCAGGCGGTTTTTCTTGGACTCTAGTTTCTTCCTCCCTCTTGGCAAACCCAACATCCCCTGTCCACGGGGAAGGTGTCCTGTGAGGGGCCTGACAGCCCCCAACCCCAGGCACCCAGCTGACATAATGCCCCCCCCAGACATGTTGCAAGCAGCACGCCTGGCTGCAGCCCTGCGGGAAGATGGGAGGCACCAGCAGCCACAGATCCCATGCCCGCCTCTGGCGAGGGAGGAGCAGAACGCACAGGCCCTTCCAGGGTGCAGGGGGGCCAGAGCGCTTACCCCCAGCTGAGTTGGGCCTTGCAGCTCTCAGCTTAGGCCTGGGGAAGGTGACAGGGTGGGGTTGGGGGGGAACTCGATGCCACCCCTTCCTCACCTCTCACTGGAGGGCTTCTCCAGCCAGCTCAGTGGCCAATCCCAGGCCCAGGGACAGCTGGGTACAGCCCCTCCCTGAGGCCAGAGGCAGCACTGGCTGCTGGAGCTGTGCCTGACACACCAGGAGTGGAAAGGCCAGAAGCCCTGTTCCCCAGCCTGCAGCAATGCCCACCCTCGGGGGACCTGTGCCAGCAGCCCAAAGGAGTTAATGGACAGCACCCTACGCAAGCCCCAGGGTGCACTGGAGCTGGGTTTGCTGCAGGTCAGGGGCCAGCACCAGGGGGAAAAGGCTGCCAGGCTCTGCAGCCAGCAGAGCAGAGAGGTTCCCCCCAGCTGCTGCAGCTCAGCCCAGGCCGCACCAGGCCACCCCCGCAGAGCTGGCAGCGGGTGCCCTGGCCAGCCCCTCCTGGCAGCAATGACGACTAGGAGCCAGTTACAAGAACAGGAATCTTTATTGTGCTAGAGCAGGGTCCAGCGAGCAGCTGTGCTGGGCAGACCCGGGGCCCAGCCCCAGCCCACTCCAACACTCGGCCCACCGAGAGCACAGGTCACATCACATCAGCCCTCTGGGGTGCACTGCGAGCCCATCACGGCAAGGCAACAGGCTCAGAGGGGCCCGCACCACAGCACAGAACCCAGCAGCCTGGGCTCGCTCCCAGAGCCCTTTGCCACCCGCCAGGTCCTCTGCTGGGCCAGGCCGATGGACATTCTCGCTTACCCAGCCTGGACGGGTGGGTGTTGACTGGAGACAGCCCCGAGGAGGTGCAGTTGCTAGCCAGGCCCTCACACTACAAACACAGGCAGAGGGCATCTGGGAACAGCAGCCCACTCAGCCTGGGCAGCTCATGGGAACAGGACACAGCTGGGAACACAGGCCCAGAGGACACTCCAGGCAGCAGTCCCAGCTCCCACTTGCCCAAGTTTTACCCTGGGCAGAGCAAGGGCAGTGCAGCCACCACAGGGGAAGCCTAGTGTGACAGGGCAAGGACACGCAGCAGTGGAGTCCCTCTGCTCCCCTGGGGTCTGAGGCCAGGGCCCTGGTGCTGACTGCCTCCATCCCAGCCTGCTCAGTGCCATACAACGCGTCCTGCCCAGGGCCAGCCCCTCCCCAGCCCAGGCAGAGCAGACTGCACAGCGCAAGGAGCTCCCAGCTGGGTACGTTTAGGAGCCAGGCGGATGCCCCTCCCCAGGCGAAGGCATGTGATGTGGCCGCGCCAGCCCGGGGCCGAGAGGTGCAGGCTCCCAGCACAAGGCCGGGACCTGCTCAGGATTTCACGTTCAGAGAGACGGCGGAGCGCTGGTGGTGCCAGTCACGCAGGCCAGTGTAGCGGGGGCTCTGAAGCTCAGTGACAAACTTTTCTCTGAAAGGAAGAAAGGAAGGAAGGAAGGAAGGAGACGGACAGAGATGGGGAGGGAGGAGGAGAGGTTAGCGCCAGAGAAAGGAAGAGGCTCCATCTGCTGAAATCAGAACAAGAAAGAGCAGCCACATGACATCATGCAGCCAACCGGGGAGGGCAAGCACCAGGACCACCGACCAGCCCCGCCAGCAGAGGCTACAGGCAGCACGAGGGCCTGCAAAATGACAAAGGCCAGGCGAGGGGCCTGCCAGCAGGGAGGCCAGTGTAGCCTCAAGGCCAGGAGTGGCAGAGTCCAGGGCAGCAGGGACAACCCCCAGACAGGCACCCATGCGGGAACCCTCGTGCCCACAGCCCTTACCTGGCTTTTCTAACATGCTCCTCATCTGGATCTTGCACTGAGATCAGCAGGAGGAGAGGGGGGAGAGAGAGAGAGAGAGAGTCACAGTCGGACACGCCCCGAGGGGGAAAGGAGGAAGCCCACAAGCACCATCCCTCAGCCCCAACAACCGGCTCCCGCCGAGCCCGCGGGCCGCTCCTGCCACAGCCAGCTGCACTGCGAGGACTAGACTGAGGCAATACATGGAGTCCACGGAGTCAGCCAGACTCCGCGAGCAGCAGGGACTGATTGGGGCAGGCCCCCAGAACGCGCTGGGGGGGAAGGCACCTGGCACGCTGCTGGGAGCCTGCCCGCGAAGGGCAGCCCAAGAGCCGTCTGCACTCAGCTCTGCAGGGAGACTGGCTACTCCACACCCTGCAGGCCACCAGCCACACAAGGCCCTGGCAACACAGGGTGCCAGGCCTGTCCAGTCCCGTCCCATCAGAGCAGGGCTGCCGGCCAACCCAGGCCTGGTGTCCCGTCCATCAGCCCGCACGTGCCAGGACCCAGAGGGAGGCACTTACTGAACTCTGTGCCCGTGAGCTGGGCCAGGATGCGGAAGGAGCGGGACTGGGTTGTGCCCGTGCGAGGCTGCCAGTCCTCCGTATCCTCAATCAGCCGCTTTTTGCTGGAGTCATTGGGCAGGCCGGCTGGGGGGCTCATTAGCCGCAGAGCGTGCCTGTGCGCAGACAGAAGGGCAGGGCGCTCAGCCAGCGTGCACGGCCCACCCCTCATCACGCAGGGCAGGCAGGGCCTGCCAGCAGAACCCCATGTCCCCCTCCCCCAGTGTAACCTACAACAAGGGTCTGGGCAGCCCACCCCCACGGGGCACAGCACCCCCCAGCACATCTCAGACATCCCAGGGGTGTCCCCTCGCTGGCTGGGCAGCCCGCTGACACCTTCCCTCAGGGGCAAGCGGCTTGGGGCCCAGGAACAACAGCACAACATGCCAACAAGCAACTGACACAGAACCCAACCCCCCCCTTACTCATCCTCCACGTAGGAGCGGCCCAGGTCTCCACGGGGCTGAGGTTTCCCCTCTGGCGGGCTGGGGCCAGCACCGACCCTGGGGCCAGGAGAGAGGCAACAAGAGCACGGGTGAGTCAGCTGAAAATCCCAGCGCCGAGGAAGAGCCGAGTGAGAGCCCCAGTGGGACCAGGGAAAGGCCTCCGCAGGCAGCAGAGCCCCCGCAGCCTGCTCCATGCTGGGCCATGACCTCTCCAGGGCACAGGCTGCTCCACGGCCTGCAGGTTACAGAGCACGTGCCTGGGCAAGGGATACCCTCCCACAGCCACCGGCCAGGGACACCCACCCTGGCTGCAGAGCGGTGGAGCAGCATCAGGGTCTCGAAGCCAGCAGTGGCCAGAACACCCCCTCCCCTGTGACTGCCCCAACCAGGCCCTGCCTGGAGTCAGCACCATGCTCCCAGAGGAGGCAACTGCTCTGCCTGGCTACGTGCCAGCTCCCCACTCAAGGTCAAAGCCAGGGAGGGGCAGCAGGCCGAGCCCAGGCAGCGTGTGGGTGCTGGGTTGGGACGTTCCCCTTAGCTGGGGGCAGCAAATTATAGCTATCAGGCTGGGCCTGAAATCTCCTCCCTTGGGCAAGGAGTGACACCCTTGGCCAGGAACCCTCCTTCTGCACAGGGCCACCACCCAGCCACACCCTAGCATGGCACTTGGGGAGGAGGCAGCTCTAGGAGACAGAGCCCATAGGTCCCACTCTTCCCCCAGCAGAGAGGAGGGAAGCAGCAAGGCAGCAGGATGGTTCGAGAGACCAGAGGGGGGTGGGCACCAGCCCAGTGACCCGGGGAGGAGAGGGGAGGGGAGGGAAGGGGGTGCCGAGAAGAGGAAAAAGGCTTACTGACTTGTCAAGGTTCTGCACCTGTGGAGTTGGGGGAGGGGAGAGGGAGAAGAGGAAAGGAGGGAAGAAAGATTAGCCCCACTGCACCCACAAGAGACACTTGCAGAGTGAGACTGAGAAAGGCCCAACCCTCCCTACACCCAGTCCTCACTCGCACCCCACCCGGCAGGCTCTGGCTGCCATCTGCCGGGCCAGAGGAGAGGGTGCCCCAGAGTGCAGAGTCAGCAACAGATCACAGCACATTGCCCACTACAGACTGGACCTGGCCAGGGGTTCTCTGGGGCACCGAGCCCCAGGATTAGGCTGCTCTCAGCTCGGGAGGGGCTCGCCGCCCAGCGCTCCACAGACAAGTGCCAGGCTCCCTGTGGAGCATGAGGAAGGATCCCAGCTTGGCAAAGTAGCTGTGCAGGGCAGAGATGAGGGCACCAGTTCACAAGCCACACTCAGGAATCCCAGCGCTCCCCACACCAGCTCTGGCAGCTCAGCCCTGGGGGTACCCTGCTGCACCTCCACCCTCAGCATGCCCAGGAGAGCCAGGCCAGGCACATGCTGGTGGAGGCGGCACAAAAGGAGCCCCCAGCTCAAGAGAACAGTCTGTCCCCTTTTGGGGCAGGCTCAGCCCTTGCCTGCGGCTCCACTGCAGAGCCACTGCCCTCCCCAGATGGGCAGGAGACCCACCCCCGCGGAGTCCCAGGTACCCGGCCAGCCGCTGGCCAGGCGCAGGGGGCACCAGCAATAGCCAGTCCGCTGGCAGGAAGACTCCAGGCTGGGCTCTGCTGAACATGCCCCGGTGCGGAGGTCTGGCAGCCAGAGCCCACATGGCCCCTCCTGAAGAGCCAGGAAGGGGAGAGGGAGAAGCACAGGGCCAGCGAGGCAGGTCGGCCAGTCTGTGTGAACTAGGTGTGCCCCGCAATACCAGAACCAGCCACCAGGGGTCACTGAAACACCAGCCGTGTGGACGCTGCTCCCCAGAGGGGGTGCCAGCCCAGGCACTCCCAGCGAGCAGCCCTGGCTTGCGGGGGCTCATGGCATGCACACGACACATCCAACATGCAGGGTGCAGCACGGCCAGACACAGGCAGGGCCTCAGGGCGAGAGCGACCAGGCCCAGCCTGCAGAGCAGGGTCTGAGCCCAGCTGGCCAGTCTGCAGTGCAGTGTGACGGACAACATACCCATTGTGCTGGGGCGTGCAGGCAGGGGCCGTGTACGTCACAGGTTTCGTCACCAGCCCAGGCAGCGAGTTGGGCGCAGGGCTGGCCCCGAAGGGCCGGGCCGTTTTGTTGAGGGTGGTGCTAGGAACGAAGTTATATTTCGGGGGCTGAGAGCAGGGGAATGAATCCTGAGCAGGAGACAAAACACAGCACACAGGCTCACACATCAGGCAGCATGCGAGGAGCACCTGGCAGCCCCAGGCCAGTGCCCAAAGCAGGGGCATCCCGTGGGGCAGCCATGCTAGAAAGCCAGGCCCATGCCTGGCTTCACAGGGGTGCCCAAGGGTGACAGCTTCTGGCACCTTGGAGAGCACTCTGGGGTGGCACTCAGCCACCAGCTGCTTCTGGGCTCTAGCCAGAGCTATGTGCCTGCCTGGCAGCCAGCAAGAGGCACAGAACAGCACCATGCACTGGGGATGATGGGAAGCCGTGAGCCCAGGAACTGGATCCAGAGGACACAAGAGGGAATGAGACACCTGGCCGAATGCACTCAGCTGCTGGCCCTGCGGGACAGGCAGACTGCCGACGTGCTGCACTATACCACCTGCCCACGCCATGCACCGGCGGCCTGCCCCACAGCCCCGTGCCAGGGAAACTCCAAGGCAGTGAACAAATACTGAAGGCAGGAGGCAGCTTCACGGCTGGGTCCAGCCCTGCCCGGCCCCTCACCGGGACAGCGCTTTGAGCCAGCCTAAAGCCCTGGTTCCCAGCAGGATCTGCGCTGGGAGGCTCACTGGCCTGTGCAGAGGGCCCTTTGGAGGGAGGTCTCAGAGGTCAGTGCCTAGTTACACCCCTCCTACATTCTGGGGTGGGGGGATGGCATCTGTCCTGACCCACAGCCAGCCATGCCTTTGCCAGCAGGAACCCCAGCACCTGGTACCCTCCAAGCACAGCCTGAGGCTGATTCTAGAGCCTCCAGAAAGGGCCCAGGGACAAGTTCTGCCATCAAGGCAATGGGGACCCCCAGCCCTACCGGCCTCGGGGATGAGAGCAGCACATACCTTGTGTGACTTCCCCAGGAGGCACTGGACTCTGCAGGAGAATAAATGGAGCTGAGGTGAATAGACCAGACCGGTCTCAGACTGGGCTCTCCCCTCTCCCCTCCCCGACCCCTCTGCCAAGCCAAGCACTGGCTCTTTATGGGCTCTGTGGGGCAGGACACAAACCTGTAGGCTCCGAGAGAGGCAGCCCACCCCTGCGGAGTGGGGCATGGGCATCAGAACTGGGGCAGGGGCTAAGGAGGGACCATGCGTGGGCGGTGGGAGCAGCACAGGCGTTACCTGCTCAGGCTGAGGGAAAGATGGTCTCCGCAGGCACGGATCTTGTTCTGTGCTTCGATGTGAGTCATGCTACTGGTGTTCTCCCCATCGATGCTCAGCACCCAGTCGCCCACTCCCACGCCAGCCTGGGCTGCCTTGCCACCAGGGGTCAGCTGCAGGGCAGAGCCAGAGAGTCAATCACATGGAACGAGCTCCCCAGGAATGATGGGAGCTGCTGGGAGGGGTGGCAAGAGCCCCCACACACCCTGCCCTGGGCCCACGAGCCAGAGCCGCTCCCTGGAGCAGGACAGTGCAGGAAGCAGGCTGCTGAGGAGACAGGTGCTGCAGGGAGAGGGGAGAGCTGAGCCACCCACAGCCCTCACAGGTGCTAGGGGGCTGTGCTTCAGGAGTCCTGCCTTTCAGCTATGGCCAATCCCCTGAGCACACCTGATCCAGGGGCCCTGATGCTCCCTGGCCCAGAGCCCTACTGCGCCACAGGAGGGTGGGCAACTCTGGAGCCAGCCAGGGCCAGCCTCCCCGAACTCCTCCAGCTGGACACAGTGCTCTGAATCTCCAGGCCTCTGGCTGTGCACCAAGAGCTGCTGTCTTCCACCCCAAAGGTGGGGATGTTTTGGGGCTGGGGAGACCTCTGCTCTCGCAGCCAGCCCCAGGCCCCCTGCACCATCTGCCAATGCTCCCCAATCAGGTGCAGTGCCACTTTGCCTCCTGGACCTGCCCTCGCTGCCAACGCGTAGCAAGAGCGGGCTCCTTCCCACCTCCCCACTGACCAGGACAACGCCTATAGCTGGAGAAGCTGCAGCGCTGGGATTGGGCGAGGCAGGGCCCTGGATCCAACTTCTGCAGGGCTGCTTGGGATCTGGAATTGAGGACTTGCTGCTCCCCCTCCTCCAACCTGTCAGGGATCGCCAGGACAAGCACCCGCTGGACTCAGCCAACAGCTCTAAGCCTTAATTCCGGCCCCTGTGCGTCACCTCTGCTGTAACTGACGGGGGTGTCACCCAGCCCAGGGCGCCCCGCACTCCTGACAAGGCAGCAGAGCAGCTGTAACAGCCTTACTCCTGAGCTGCTGGGGACCCAAGTTGGAAATGGAGCACCAAGGCACCCCTGAAATCTGCTCTCCCATGGCTCTGAGCATCTCCGTGAGCAGGCCTTCCTCACAGGCGTAAGTCCTCCCGGGGCAACCCTGGGGAACGCTGCAAGTCCCAGCTCCGGCAGCCGTGCAGTGCCTCACAGCAAGCACAGACCCAGGCATTTGATGCACTGACTACATGTTTGCAGCACAACCCCTGGGGAGGTTAAGACCCCTTTGCAAGTCACTGTTAACGAAAGCATCCATCCTCTGGAACCCAGGTCCAACGACTCCTCCCCCCCACCACCGGCACAAAGAGGGAAACTGGGGTTAGGGGTTAAGGCTGCAGGATGGGGTCTGACCCAAAGACCTCAGATGGACAGAACAAGCCACATCTGCAGTTACTGGGTTCAGCTGGTCAGTTCAGGGCATGTACCCAACCCAGTGAGACCCCGGCTACCCACCCAGGCCACAGCTTTCTGAACAGAAAAAGCCAGTCCCCTGGGGTCCCAGGGGCTGTGCCATTGAGGTTCAGGAACAAGTGGAGGGGCTGGGAAAGCTGGAGTTTGACTCTGATCCTAGCACTGCAGCCCTCGTGCCGGCTCCCAGGGAGCCTGAGCACCGGCTCTGCTCGCAGGAACAGCGAGGCAGTGCAGTTCCAGGCCTGCGTTAGCTCTGGCGTCCCTGCACACAGCAGGGGAGGGGGCAGCAGAGGGGCTGAGGCATTGCCTGCATGAGTTACCCCGGGGCAGCCTGCCCCTACCCCTGCAGGAGCCGCTCATGGCTCCGCCGCTAGCTCCCAGCGCTACCCGGTGACACGAGGAGAGGAGTTTGCAGCACCTGCTGAACCCTGAGCTAGGCAGGCCAGGGCAGCACTCACCGCCCACCCCACCCAAGGAACAGGAAGGCCACAGCACCAATTCTAGGGCTCAGTCCCTTCCCTCCCCACCAGGTGTTCTCCACTTCTCTGCCTGCCACCCACCCTAGGCTTGTAGGCAGGGCCAGGGCAGGAGGGGGCACGCACCTTCTCCAGCTGGTGCCAGCTGCCGGGTCCCAAGCTCCCAGGGCAGAAGTTGTGTGCAGGGCTCGCCGGGGAAGCCAGGCGCCTGATGTTTACACTCCCCTCCCCCAGGCCCACTGGCGCTCTGCCCATGCTGTGCAGCCCCACAGCAAGGGCCCCAAGCCCCCGGCAAAGGAACCGGACCCAGCGTGGGCAGGAATTGCGCTAGAGGCCAT
This sequence comes from Mauremys reevesii, assembly GCF_016161935.1. NCBI lineage: Eukaryota > Metazoa > Chordata > Testudines > Geoemydidae > Mauremys > Mauremys reevesii. The sequence continues at coordinate 947,434 of NC_052630.1, forward strand.
AGCAGCGGCCAGGGTCCCTGGGGATAGCCAGGGAAGTGAGTCAGAGCCTTCCCTAACACAGCCCATGTGTCACTCGCTCCGCCTTAGACCTGCAAACCACAGGCATTTCCTAGGCTGCGTCTGGGCGGGAGGCGCCCAAGCAGACCCCAGGAAGCGCTCCTCTCCCGCTCCGCTGAGCCCATTCCTCTTCCTCCAGCAGCAGGCGGAGACGTTACCTCATCCCCAGCCCAGGGCAGGGAGACATTAACCCTGCTTCAGTGCCGGCAACATTTCTTCCGCTCCCAGCCCTGCTCAGGCTGGGCGAGTGGCCAGGCCTCATGCTCAGGGGCACCCAGAACCAGCCAGGCTGGAGTCACACAAACTTCCCAAAGCAGGGCCCCAGGTCAGCCCCCCTCAGCGTCCAGAGCTGGTGCATGCTGCTCAGCGGACAGAGCACACTGCTAAAGCAGGCTCCACTCACTCCCTGCCCCAGAGACCGTGGGGCAGTTGGGTGCAGGCACAAGCAGCTCTGAAAGGCACAGTGGCAATGAGATGCGGGGTCACTGCATGACCAGGCAGCCAAAGCCCCACCCTGTCGCCTCAGCTGCCTGCATGGGCAGGGGGAAGACTCCCCTCCCAGGGCACCCTGCCTGCCAGCTGCAGGGTGCCAGGAGCTGGTGCACAGCACTTGCCATGCCCTTCCACGCCCGTGTGACCCCCTCAGCTCCAGGATGCTGGCATGGAAAGAAGTGGTGATACACAGCCTGGAGCCACTCCTGCTCCTCTGGGATGGGACGCTCACGGGCCCTGCATTAGGACCAAAGATTTCCTCACGTTCAGCGCAACATGAACATGAAAGGCCGTGGCACCAGGAGCCCAGCTGAGTGAAGGGCCGAAAAATCCCTCTCTGCCCAGGGGCCTGTCACTGTACAGCACCATGTGCTGGCCTGGCCTGAGCAGGGGGTCCAGATCCCAGCACCATTCCCCTGCTGCCAGGAGTCAGCCTTGGGGGCTGCTGGTGGCAGTAGTGGGATGTCAGTGCAGATGAGGCCCAGGGGACTGGCAGCACTGGCCCCACACCACGCCATCTGGCTGCAGCAGCAGGAGAAGGCTCCAGAAAGACGGCGTGTCCCAGCCCAGCAGGAGCCGCCTGGGCCAGGCCATCTCCTCAGGCAGGTCTACTGAAGTGGCTAGAGGCATCAGCCCAAGCCTGGCCAAGCTGGTCACGGGCCGCCCACCCACACACTGGGGTCCCCACCGGCAGCACAGCCCTTCTCCCTTTCCAACCCCCACTCAGATCTCCAGCCGCTGCCTCAGCCCATGGGGGAGCTTGGGAGAGACCCCTACAGGGCTTTGGAAAACAGACGCACTCACGGGCAAGGACCTGCTCGGCACCAGGGGCCCATGCCTGCCCTTGCTGCCTGGGTGAGAGCTAAGCAGCTGCCAGCCACAGGAAAAGGGTCTCCCACAGTGCCCAGGACAGAAGCGGGTTCCAGGGCTGGCTCAGCTAGAGCATCGCCCAGGCTGTGCTGGGGAGGTGGAAGGTCCCTGCTCCTGCTGAGAGGTGTGCAAGCTAGCCAGGACCCTCCCCCATTACACACAGAGCTCCCCTCTCCCCACGCCAGGCAGGAAGTTTGCAGCAAGCTCCCCACACAGCACAGCTGTGCTGGAAGGGCCATGGTTAGGGGATGCCCTTGTAGCCAGGCCCGGCCCTCTGTCCAGCCTACGAAGCTGGGGGAAGGCTGAGTCTTCCATTTCCTGCCTAGTGGGGGGAGTTCCCCAACACGGCTGCACTCCCCATGCCACCAGCCCCTCCGTTCCCAGGCAGGGGGCCCTGTTCAGCACATGCTGAGCACCCAGGGTGCTTTGCGCCTGCAGCCACGGCCAGCTCTGCCCCCGGGGGGCAGACACCCGAGCTGGCCACGTGCACCTGTGTTCTGAGTGAGCCACTGGGAGACAGAGGTGTCCAGGGATTTCCCCCCTTGGTCTCCAGCCCAGGGAAGTCACTTGGGTCATGGGACCGCTGTGCCAGGAGTGTCCTGAGGCCTTGGCACACCCACCCTGCTGACAGCAAGGGCATATTTTTATCCTTTCTGTACCTGACCTCGGCATCTCTCCTTCACTTCCCCAGCACTGCCTGGGAACAGCTGAGACCGCCAGGCCTGAGTCCCCCACCTGCTCCCTTCTCTCACCCAGCATGGTGCCTCCCCACCCCAGACACACGCATACGGAGGAGTGCCCGGGTCTGAGGACACTCTGCCTACTGAGCTGCAGGCAGCTCCTCCAGCCCCTCACCTCAGGCACCCACAGGCCTGTCTCAAGGGGGAGGGAGAGCTCAGTGGTTTGAGCATTGGCCTGTAAGCCCAGGGTTGTGAGTTCAATCCTTGGAGGGGACCTGTCAGGGACAGTACTTGGCCCTGCTAGTGAAGGCAGGGGACTGGACTATCTTCCAGAACTGGAGGTAGGCATGCAGCGCGAGCACCTTGTAAGCATGGGGCTGCCAGGCTGTGACCCCCTCACATTGCTGCCCCCCCATGTCCGTGAAGTTGCCCACGGGAAGCCAGAGCCCCTGCTCATTAACTGGGAAGCATAACAAGCCATCCACCTCCTCCCTGCAGCACTAAAGCCCATCAAGCAAGCACTCGGCTCCCTGTTCCTCTCCCCTTCAGCACTGACCCAGCAGTCCCCAGGGCTGGGGGCAGGAGAGGCAGCACCCATCTCCCTTCATGCCAGAGCTATGTGCCCCCAGCTGCCCCAGAGCCCACCCACTGCAAGGAGAGAAGTCAGCACAGGCAAGGCCCTCAAGGAGCCTGTCTCCAGGTGAGTCCATGAGCCCAGACAAGCCCCAAGCCACTGGAGGCCTCATGGCCCATGGGGATGAGTGCTGGGGTGGGTGTTCTCCGGTCCCTACTGTCTGGGCCATCAGCACCCCCAGTGCAGCTTTTCCAGCCCCTGCCCCAGGGCTGCACCCCACCAACACCCCACACTGTGCGGGGATGGTGAATGGCTGCTCTGCAGCCCAGATTCCCAGCAGGGACCACCCCGTGCCTGGGGAGTCACTGCGCTGGCAGGACACTGGCTCCATTACAGGTTGCCTGTGAAGGGCAACCAGCCCAGCAACAAGCTGCCATGTGGGAGAAGCAGAAACGCTGGCTCACTTGGTCACTGGGAAACAGAGGGATAGGGCATCAGCAGCACCCAGTGAGAAAGCTTCTTGCTGGCTCCAAGGGCCCCCCCCACATGGCACACCAACCCCTCAGCAGAGGGTGGGATAAGGGGGGGGTCATGCTTCTCCACAAGAGGTGGAAAAAGTCCCCCTGGCCCAGGAGCACAAGTCCTGGCTACAGGCGAGGGGAACTCTGGAGGACAGTGCGCACACAGGCAGCACTGAGGGGCCAAGGAAGTACCTGGCCACCGCAGAGCAAGGCAGCACCTGGGGGGCCATTAGGCCAACTGCTCGAGTCTCAGCTTCAGCCTCACTGCCAAGCCAAGCAAGGGAGCTGGTCTGGACAGGGCATGTCAGCACAAGTGGAGGCCACCTCTTGGGCCAGCTGGTGGCCAGAGAGCAGGGGCAGGGCACAGGGGTGGTACAGACACTACAGCCTCGAGGACGAGGAGTAGGGATGTCTCTGAAGGAGAAGGGGTGGTAGCTGCCTTCAGCACCTCACTAGCTCTCCTCTGCCTGCCCTGCATGCCAGGCCATGTGCCTCTGCATGCACCATCTGCAGGGGCAAGCCAGCTGCTCCAGAGAGGCTCTGCCTCATCCACAAGAATTCCCTTCCCAGGGTGATGAGTGAGAATATTTGGTAATGTTTTTTATGGAGGGCCTATTTGTGCCTCGGTTTCCCCTGCGTGCAGCAGTGCTCCTCAGTGAGCAGAAGGGGACAGTTTGCTCTGGACAGGCTGAGACATGGGTGGGGGTGGCCCCTGGCTGCCTGGGCCTTAATCCCCATACCATGGATCAGCTGAGAAGACAATAGCAAATCCACTTACCAGGACACTGACACCTAGCAACCAACAACCCAGAGGGAGATGGACTTCCCCCTCCCCTCCCCTGCACACCCCAGCTTGAGGTCAGAGGACTGGAGGGGTGTGAGATGGGGGAGGTTGCTGGAAGGAGTCAGGGATCCCCCTCCATCTGACCTTGGTCAGACCCCAGCTCAGACAGATGGCGCTGGAATCCAGGGGGTCCCTGCAGCTTGGCTGGGCTCTGGGCTGGCCAGAACAGCCTCTGCTTTACCCTTCCTGTCTCTCAACTCCCCTAAGGGCTCCCTAGGCTGTGTGCAGTTCAACCCAAGGGTGGTGAGAGTGCTGGGTGCACACCACTGCCAAGGCCAGGCCAGGAGCATTCGTCCAGACCAGCAGGCGAGTCCGTCTCGGCTGGACAGGCTGCCCAGAGCGTCCAGTGCAAAGCAGGGGCAGCAGGCCCAGAGGTTCAGTCTCAGGAGGCAGTGAGGCCATGGGCTCACCCTGGAGGGGGAGAGACCCCACCCAGGGTCTGGCCCACTGGAGGCTTCCTCCCAGAGCCTGTTGCAAAGCAGGGTCCATAGCATGAGCCTGCAGATCGTGATGGAGGGTTTCCAGTCCCTACAGAACTGCAGGTTGGCCCCCACCACCTCCACTCCTGCCCCTGAGCCGCACAGCAGGCCTCTCCCTGCTGTTTTCGGATTGCCACTGCTGCCCCAGAGACTTACAGCCCTTGGCGGGGGCTACCCAACCCCACAAGGGGAGCCAGGGCTGCATGCACAGGAGAGGGGTCCTGAGTGAACAAAGCCTCCTGGTGACTGCAGAGGAGTCGAGCTGGCCCCTGCCATCTCCCCATGTCAGATTTGCTCCTTATCCCACAAGCAGCGTGTGCCAGCTGCACCCACACCACTGGGTACCTGTGTCTCATCTACATCAGTCCCTCGCAGTCTGTTCCGCCGGGCTCTCCCTCCCACCGGCTGGACAGCTAACAGGCCCTTTGTGACTGCACCCACCTGCATTAGCCAGCCTTCCTGAGCAGCGCACCCCCAGCCCGGAGGGAGTTCGCCAAAGACAGTGTCTGGGGCGCTGAGCTGGTCCGCCTGGCTCCAGCACCTGGCCTGGGATTAACACGCCCCTGAAGGAAGCTGCACCTCCATCAGGGCTCATAAAACCCCAACCCCTGGGCTGGCTGCCTGCAAGCCAGGAACTGGCCTCCAAGCTGGCCGGAAGAGATCCCTGCAGCTTTGCCTTTGCGGCCCTTTGGAACAGCAGGGGCTCCCGTCGGGCAGCGCTGCTCAGGAAACCCTCCTCCCCCAGGCGTGCAGAGGAGCTGCGTGCAGGGCACAATGTGGTGCTGGCTAGCACAGCCCTGCGCTGCCCGACCAACACTTCCCATGCAGGGCCCCTTGGAGCAGCTGGTGGGGAGGGGGCTTTGGCTCTAGGAAGCAGCGGCTAGGCTCCCTGCAGACCCCTCTGCCTAGACAGGTCCTGGTTAGTGCAGGCAGCCAGCCAAGAGTCATTTCTAGACTAGTGGTCTCCAAACTTTTTTGGACACGCACCCCTATCAGTAAAAAGTGTGAGCACGCACCCCCTGCCGCACCGGCTCTACCATTTTTGCCAAATTAAAAAAAAGCCGCTCCGGGCGGGAGTCTAACTGCCGAAGCAAAAAAGCGCTGCCACGCACCCCCCGCGGGTCTAGAACACCAGTGGAGGCTGTCTCTGCAAGGAGCCTCCTGAGCGCCCCACAGGGCTGGGGCAGCACAGTCGGAGACCCCTCCTCACCCTCACAGCAAGCTCACTTCTGTGTACACGGGCTGAGAGACGTCTGGCCACAGCACGCCAGAGAGCCCTCAGAGCCTGCTCCTGCCTCCAGCTTGTTGGGAAACGGTCTCCATCCACCAGCATCGCAGCACGGACACTCCACATTCCAAGGCTTATAAGGCAATTCCACCCCGAGGGCCGTCTGCCAACAATCCAATGCCAGGTTCACGAGCGCCCTGTGCCCAGGCAGGACTGGGACCCCGTGGGGGGCAACTTGCAAGGCCATGGAACCCCTCCCCACCCAGAGGCAGGGCTTGGGCACAAGGAGCTGGCCCCAAGAGCCTTGAATGGCAAGGCGGGGGTGCAGTTAGTGCTAGGTGCAGATTCACAGCCACGACAGCGCCAGCTCCCTGTACTGCTCCGTGCCAGCCTGGGCCACACGGGAGCACAGTCCTTGGCTTCCTCATGGCTGCCAATAGAACAGGGTGGGCTAGGGCACCTGGCCACTAGGACCAGCACCAATACCCAAAGGGGTTTCTTCCAAATACTGCCACCCTGATGCCACGCCCAGCTGCCCCCCCACGCCCAGCCCTAAGGCCCAGAGCACATGGCTCTAGAGGGGTGGTCTCACCCACCTTGAAGTTCACTGGCCGCACACGGACCCTCAGCCCAGGAATTAGTGCAGGCCTATGTTACGGAGACAGCCCCCCTGCACACAGCACCTCCCCGCTAGCCTGGTGTGAGTGCCCCACGCTGCAGGGTGCAGACCCAGAGCCAGGGCTGGGAGAGGGGACCCAGGGCAGACTGCCAATTGCCAGGAGAGGAGGCGGCTCTGCAGGATGGTCCCTGGGAAGAAGTAGCTGAGAACAGGCACAGCACCCTACAGCAGCTTATCTCAAGGCCTGGGCCAAACCCCACAGGGCTGGCACACAGCACAGCCCCAAGGCAGACCCAGCAGCTGACAGGTCATCCCACAGCAGCACTCTGCCCGAGCTCCAGGCTGGCCCAGCTGGGAGCCAATGACTCACTCCCGAGCAGGAAGGCAGCCCCATGCACTCCAGGCAGCGGCAAGACAGACTTCAGCATCAGCCTGGCATGGAAACCACCACACCAAGACCCCGACACACAGGCAGGATGCCCAGCATCACTGCTCATCCCTTCCCTTCGTTTCTAGGTTCTGGTGTCCTCAAGACACCAGGCAAAGGGCTCCAGGAAGGGCGCTGCCCCTTCCCCCTAACCAGACAGATGGAAGCAGGTCTGGGAGAAGAGCCTTGTCCTGACAACGGCCGGCCAGTCCCTCCACAGAGCCCAGATGGCACCTCCTACTTCCACAGCTCCCTTGTGCCCAGGGCACTTCACTGGCGGCACATGCCCTCCTGTTTCACACTGGGCCCAGAAGGGCATCCCCTGCCTCATTGCTCAGGGCCCATTTGTTAGATGGGAGGCACCCCAGCTTATCTTGGGCAATGCAGACCAATACCCTAATTCAGCAGCAGCCCCAGGCCAGGGAGGGGGAAGCCACAGCAGAGCTGGTCCAGAGGTTTTCTATTGCAGTTCTTACCCTGGAGATGGAGAGAGGCATGTTGAAGTCCTTGCCCCCCTGCAGCCTGAATCCCCAGGGCGCTGGCCCGTCTAGCATCACTTTATAGGAGTCCATGCCACTCATTTCTGAAGATAGAAGAAGATTCAGGCAGTTAGGAGGAGCAAGGCAAGGCAAGCAGAGAAGGGGGGCAGGGCACTCTCCGGGGCCAGCTCTGCCTCTGGGGGCCCACCATCTACTGACATTCTGCCCCCACAGCTACTCCTGGGGAGCCCGGGTGAGATTCCCCAGTGACACTGCTAGAGAAGATCCCAAGCTCGCTCAATCCATTGCAGGGAGAGGATCCAACCCTCCCCCAGCACTCAGCCGAGTCAGAGGGACACACACACAGAGCAGGTTGTGCATCCAGCCACACAGCCCTGCAGTGAGCAGACAGCTGCAAAGCCACTGCCCCTGCAGCCGGGTGCCCACAGGACTCAGGCAGCGACAGCGGCATTTGGAAACCTTTTTGCTGGGCAAGTCAGCACTGCCAGGGGCCCTGCTTGACACCCCAATGCTGAGCAGTCAGGCAGACACAGGGGCAGACAGACTTCACCCCAGCAGCCAGCTGAGAAGAGCAATCCCGTCTGCCAGTGTGCAGAGGGAAGGGAATCCCTGCAGGACAGCCTTTCCCTGCACAGCTGCCAGCCCGAACCCTGCTCAGTTCCAGGAGCCACCCCAACTTCATCTGACAGGAGCTGGAGCAAGGCCTCTGGCCTCCCCTCTCCCTCCAAACCCAGGGAGAGGCCAGCAACCAGCGATAGGGACTCAGCGCCCAAACCTCGCTCCACGCCCCCGCTGCCCCCATGGGTAGGTGGTGGGCAGGATCCCAGCTCCCCTCCCCCAAGCTCTCCCCAGCAGCTTGCAGGCTATATAAGGCATGTAAGATGACACCGGCATGTTCCTCTGGCTGCTCATCCGGGCTGGGGCTGGGAGGGATACTCCACAGCGAGCGTGTCAGACATTCCCTGCCTGGCCCCGAACACCAGCACCCCGGGCTGGGATCCCTCCCCCCCACAGCAGCGCCTGTGCTCAGACCCGATCCGCTCCCCCACTCCAGAGCCCCCCTCCCCGCAGCTCAGCTGCAGCTTAAAGCTCATCTCCACGGGGCTGGGCGAGGAATGTGCGGGGCTCAGAGGTGGGGAGGCTGAACCCTCCCCCCTGCCTGGGCTGAGCCGACAGGACGTGCCCGAGCGGGGCCCTTCGCCACAGGCTGCAGCAGGAGTCTTGGCTGGGGGGGGGGGTGTCCCGGTGCGGCCATTCCCAGCCCTGCACTGACGCGAACACGCCTCGCCCCGCACACAGCCCGGGGTCCCCGCCGCCTTCTGCCACCAGGCGGGCCCGGGACCCCGACGGCAGCTGGGTCACCGGCTCAGGCAGGCGGGGGAAGCGCCCAGGTGGGTGCAGGTGCCCCCGCGACAGGCCGCAGCCAAAACCCCCCGCGCCCAGTGGGGGCGGGAGCACGAACGGCTCCTTCCCGCGGCAGCAGGACGCTGGATGCTGGAGAGCAGCGGTGACAGCGTCGGCGGCAGGTCGAGCGAAGGGCACAGAACGGGGCAGCGCCCACCTGGCGCCCGGCTCCCCGGGCCGGAGGAGGGGGCGGCCCGGGCCGGAGGAGGGGCGGCCCGGGCCGGAGGAGGGGAGTCGGGGGCTGCGAACCGCCCCAGAGCCGCCCCTAGCGGCTGCCGCAGGACAGGGCTGACCGGGCATTTGGTGCCCGCACACGCGGGGGCCCACGGGCGGCTGCCGGCCCAGCGGAGCCCCCCCGGCCCCGGCCGCACAAGACCGCCCGGCCCAGCGCAGCCTCCGCCCGGGGCCGCTGGTCGCCGCGCTGCGAGAGGCGCTGGGCGCGGCCCAGGCCGGCGGCTGTGGAGGAGAAAGGCCCGTGCCGTTCCCGCCCCGCGCCGCGCCGCCCGGCCCGGGAGCCGGAGGGGAGGGGCGGACCCCGCCCGCCCGCACCCGGCGCAGGAGGAAGCGGGTCCGCGCCCGCGCCCCGTAACGCCCGGCACGGCCCCGCGGGCGGGGCCCAGCGCAGCGGGCCGGCTCCGCGGGCGGGGCCCAGCGCAGCGGGCCGGCGGCAGCAGGACGCGGCTCCCGTCTGGCCCCGGGCCCAGCAGCCCAGGCCGAGCAGCCAGACCCGGTCCGGGCCGGTCCCCCGGAGCCCCACGTCCGGTCCGGTCCGGTCCGGTCCCCCCTCACCTGCTCGCGCCGCCGCCTCCGGGCGGGGCAGACTCGCTCTAGTCGCGGCCCCCCCCCGCCCAGTTTCTTCTATACCCCGAGGGGGCGGGGCGATCCCGCCCCCTCAGCCAATCAGCTCAGCCTCCATGCACGCTCACGCGACGCCTTGTGCGCCTGCGCAGGGTTGCTCGGCCTCACCCGGCTGGGCTCCCCCTGGTGCCCAGACCTGGGCTCAGGTATCAGAGGGGTAGCCGTGTTAGTCTGGTTCTGTAGAAGCAGCAAAGAATCCTGTGGCACCTTATAGACTAACAGATGTTTTGCAGCATGAGCTTTCGTGGGTGAATACCCACTTCTTCGGATGCAAGCAATGGAAATTTCCAGGGGCAGGTGTGTATATATAAGCAAGCAAGAAGCAGGCTAGAGATAACGAGGTTAGATCAATCAGGGAGGATGGGGCCCTGTTCCAGCAGCTGAGGTGTGAAAACCAAGGGAGGAGAAACTGGTTCTGTAATTGGCAAGCCATTCACAGTCTTTGTTTAGTCCTGAGCTGATGGTGTTAAATTTGCAAATGAATTGGAGCTCAGCAGTTTCTCTCTGGAGTCTGGTCCTAAAGTTTTTTTGCTGCAGGATGGCCACCTTAAAATCTGCTATTGTGTGGCCAGGGAGGTTGAAGTGTTCTCCTACAGGTTTTTGTATATTGCCATTCCTAATGTCTGATTTGTGTCCATTTATCCTTTTCCTTAGAGACTGTCCAGTTTGGCCGATGTACATAGCAGAAGGGCATTGCTGGCATATGATGGCGTATATTACATTGGTGGACGTGCAGGAGAATGAACCGGTGATGGTGTGGCTGATCTGGTTAGGTCCTGTGATGGTGTTGCTGGTGTAGATATGTGGGCAGAGTTGGCATCGAGGTTTGTTGCATGGGTTGGTTCCTGAGCTAGAGTTACTATGGTGCGGTGTGCAGTTGCTGGTGAGAATATGCTTCAGGTTGGCAGGTTGTCTGTGGGCGAGGACTGGCCTGCCACCCAAGGCCTGTGAAAGTGTGGGATCATTGTCCAGGATGGGCTCTGCAGGGACAACGCGTCTCCTGCGGGCAGCGCCGAAGGGCGGGGGCAGGTTCCCCCGGGGGAGGGGTCTGCACGGCCAACAGGCCCCGCCCTCCTGCCCCCAGCCCAGCCCTCATTGGGCCTCAGAGTTAAGGAGGCAGCAGAACCAGGCTGCCAACAAACTCAGGCACTTCCTCACATCACAAATTTAGGGGCTAGATAGTTCCTGTGGGCGGGAGGGGGCTTTCCTCCCGCGAGTGCTGCCTACGCTGACGGGGCCTGGCAGGGCAGCGCTAGTACCAAGGGCACCTGTCCTGGCTCACACCAGCCCCTCACCCTGAGCTTTGGCAGCAGGGACAGCTCTCCCGACTGCTGCACCTTCCCCTTTCCCACGTCCAGGGCAAGATGCAGCTTCAAGCCCTACGCAGTTCTGCCCCCCGTCTCAGTTCCTCTCCCCATGCCCCTCTTGAGCCCCACGTTCTGTCCCCCCCTTTCCCTCCTGGAACAGCTTCTCTCTCCCTATGCCTGAAGCGCTCAGCTCCGCCCCGCCCTTCACTCCCCGCTTGAGCTAGGAATGGGCAGGGTCTCTTGGGGAAATGGCCATTTCTCAAAAGCACGTGTTTTTGCCAGAAAATGTTGATATTTTTCATTTTTGCAAAAAGAAAAAAAGAGAAATGTATGAAAACATGACATCTTTTCCATTTACTGGAAAACACTGTCTGAAGGCAAAATATTTCACTACATGTAATATAAATAATTCAGCCATCTCCAACCTTTCAAAATGGAGCAACTTGGGCATTTCAAAGTTTCTTGCGAAACTAAGTTTTCATTTTCCAATTAACACTGCCCAGTCACCTCCCAGCACTGCCCCAGGCTCCGCCTCACACCATCTTGCCCCAAACTAACCGGTGCCTCACAGGGGGAGGGGGTTACAAGCAGGGCTTTGGAGCTGTGCTCCAGATCCGCTCCAGCTCCAGGCAAAAACCTGCAGCTCCACTGCTCCAGAGCTGCTCTGCGCACCAGCTCTGGGCTCCGCTCCAAAGCCCTGGTTACAAGAAGTAGCAAGTCCAGCAAAAACGAAGGAAGGACGAAATCCAGCCTGGAGCCAGGTCTCTGGGGGCACATGGCGAGCACTGAGTGACCAAGCTGCTGCACCAGATGCAGAGAGACTCACCCTCCACTTTGAGCAGACCCCGTCACGCACTGCTAATAACGCACCTAATTCTTGTCATTAACCCCCCCGAGGCATCGCCCCAGGGCCGCCCGGGGGGGCAAGTGGGGCAATTTGCCCCAGGCCCTGGGCTTCGCAGGGGCCCTCAAGAGAACGGCTGAGGCTCCCGCCCCGCCACCTCCTCTGCTCCTCACCTGGAGCCCCAGTGCATCCAGCAGCGTCCAGGGACAGCGCTGCAGCGGGGCTCCGTCGGGGCCCTGCTCCGAGCCGCGTGGGGAGGGGGCGGGGCTGCGAGCTCCAGCGGGGCCTGAGCTCCGCTCCCTCTGCTCGGCGTGGAGCTCGCAGCCCCACCCCCTCCCCACGCGGCTCGGAGCGGGGAGGGGCCCCGCCGGAGCCACGCTGCAGCTGTCGAAGGATGCTCCTGTATGCGCTGAGGCTCTGGGTGAGAGGGAAACTGGGGGTAAGGGGCCAGGGCCAGGGCCAGGGCCCGGGGGCGGGGGGTCGGCTAAGGGGCAGGGAGTCCCAGGGACAGTCAGGGGACAGGGAGGGGGCAGAGGTTGGGGACAGGGAATGGGGGAGGTTGGATTGTGGGTATTCCGGGCAGGGGCGGCTCTAGGATTTGCGCCACCCCAAACACGGCGGCACGCCGTGGGGGGCGCTCTGGCGGTCGCCGGTCCCGCGGCTCCGGTGGGCCTCCCACAGACGTGCCTGTGGATGCTCCACCGGAGCCGCAGGACCAGCGGACCCTCCGCAGGCACGTCTGCGGGAGGTCCACCGGAGCCGCCTGCCGCCCTCCCACGGGACGCCGCCCCAAGCGCACGCTTGGCGCACTGGGGTCTGAAGCCGGCCCTGATTCCGAGGGTCTGTCAGGACTCAGCGGGGGGGGGTGGATAGGGGTCGGGGCAGTCAGGGGACAGGGAGCAGGGGTGGGATCCCAGGGTGGTGGTTGGGGGAGGTCTCTGGGGGATGGTGAGGGGACAAGGAGCAGGATGGGGTCGGGGATTCGGGGGGGCAGTCGGGGGTCAGGAAGTGGGTGGGGGTCGGATAGGGGGCAGGGCCAGGCTGTTTAGGAGGCACAGCCTGCCCTACCCTAAAGCTCATTCAGCAGTTTGAGGCTTGCAGAAGAGCCGAGCTGTTAGCTTTTCCATTAGGGCTCCCATCCCTTTCACTTCTCAAATGCCAAATTCTAGTCTGTATTTAATTTCAGTGCCATAGGGAGATTCATGTCAGGGGAGGGGAGCTTCATTTAAAATTAGCCACTGGGGGAGGGATCACATGAGAAGAGCAATATCCTACACCACCTACCTCCTTCCCAACCCTACCAAGGGAGACTCCCCTCCCCCGCATTCCCTGAGGCTCCAGAAGGGTTAATTCAGTGGTTCTCAAACTTTTGTCCTGATGACCCCTTTCACATAGCAAACCTCTGATTGTGACCCCTCCCCCCCTTATAAATTAAAAACACTTTTTTATATATTTAACACTATTATAAATGCTGGAGGCAAAGCAGGGTTTGAGGTGGAGGCTGACAGCTCGCGACCCCCAGTAATAACCTCGTGATCCCCTGAGGGGTCCCAACCCCCAGTTTGAGAACCCCTGGGTTAATTTAATTTTAGCACCCTGTGTCCATTCACATGCATGTGCTATTTTGAGCATTTCAGTTTTCACAACATAGGCTCATCCCAGATTCTGGAACAAGCTCAAATGCCCAGTTCGTGGAGTATGTACATAGTCTATTCTAAAGACAAACCCACAGTAACCGTCTCCAGTTTGTGAGGGACCCCATGGAGCCAGTCTCTAGGAAACAAATGCATGGAGGTTAAATCCATTAATAGCTGTTAGCCAGGATGGGTAAGGAATGGTGTCCCTAGCCTCTGTTCATCAGAGGATGGAGATGGATGGCAGAGGAGAGATCACTTGATCATTGCCTGTTAGGTTCACTCCCTTTGGGGCACCTGGCATTGGCCATTGTCAGTAGACAGGATACTGGGCTGGATGGACCTTTGGTGTGACCCAGTCTGGCCGTTCTTATGTTCTAACCTAAATGAACCCAAAGTTATGGAGACAGATGCGAGTCAAGGAAGCCAGCAGAGTATCAGAAACCTGGAAAAATCTCTGACTGGATGGGCTCGGGCGTTTGGTCACCAGCTGAGGTGGTTCAAAAGTTTTGGATTTTTTTTAAGCAGAATTTTGTTATTGTTTCTTTAAACAAATACAGCAAGCAGCAAATATTTGGCCCCACACTTCTGAAATCCCAAACCATGTTCAGGTTTTGGCAGACTAATTTCAGCTTTTCAATTAAAAAAAACACAACAAATGTTGAAGGAAAGCAGACATTGTCTGTGATTTTTTTCTGCTTTTTTAAAACCCCTAGTTTTCAATCCAGAAAAAGTTTTGACGGAAAATATTTGTCCAACCCCTTTAATGAGCTTTAGAGCCTTTTAGCACTAGCTGACGCTGAGAACCAGTGATACCTTGTAAAGAAGTTTTCTCAAAACTGGGTTTGTGCTGAGATGCGGAAGGTTTATTTTTCCCAGGGCCGCCCGTGGGAGGGGGAGGGGGAGGGAGGTTGCAAGTGGGGCAATTTGCACAGGGGCCCCCACGAGAATATAGTCTTGCAATTTTTTTTATGGAAGGGGCCCCTGAAATTGCTTTGTCCCAGGCCCCCTGAATCCTCTGGGCGGCCCTGCATCGCCCTCCCCCCTCCCTCCCCAAGCTGCACCTATCTCCATGGCCTGGCACTGGCAGCACCACACCTCTGTAGGCCTGGTAACGCCTCCGAGTCCACTTGGCATGCAGCCCCGGGGCACTGTGCAGCAGGCGTTCTCTTCATGCAGGCAAAGTGCTGTTCTCTGCTCTGTATTTCTTCTCTATACAGCTGAGCTGGTGATCAGCAGGCGCCCTGGGCACCCACAGATATGCTCAAACCTTTTGCATTTCTTAAGCCGAAAGGTGATCAACCAAAAATGTGACTCCGGAAACAACAATCTGCTCCTGAGCAAGGGCTCTACACTAGCACATGCAGGGCCCAAAGGGCCGGGTGTTGGCATGATCATCACTTGGGCAGGGCATTACCACGACATACATTGGTGGAGTAAATCCAAAGACCAACTGGTATTTATACACATGCCTCAAAGCCTCAGTGCCAAGCAACTGGCTACAGCCCATCAGTAACAAACCACTGCCAAGCTCCTTACAAAAGGGCTAATGCGGGGAGCTGGTTGGGCTGGTCTCCGGAGCGACCTTCCGTCCAACTTGACTCTTTAATACCATGTACCAAGCCAGCGCCGTTGGTACCATTTACCAGCCTTAGGCCAGCCCTGCGGAAGGAGCCAAAGGTTTGTGGCCCTGGGGCCAGTTCCTTTAGCCCAGTGCTCACCTAGGAGCACTCGGAAGGGTCACTCCAAGCTTAGCACCAGAACTCGGCTGGCTCCTGGTTTCACTCGCTTCGGTTCCATGCTCTGGTTAATCTCCGGACTCCATTTAAAGCCAGGAGTCACCCCGATCTAATGGGGGCCTGTGGGAAGGTGATGCCTGCACTCATAACCCAGGGCCAGGAGCAAGACCTGGCTAGTAGTGCTGTGCATTAGCTCCAGGCAGAGGAGGGAAACGAAGGCCGGCCACATGGGGCCGAGGTGTCGAGAGGCACGTGGAGGACTTGCCATGCAGCTGTGCCAGCTGCGAGGTTGAAGGTTGCCTGCACGCGCTGCCCGTTGCACATGCAGGATCACAGTCATTGCACACGCACCCAGGAACTCCACAGCCTAATCCGAAAAGCTGCTCTCCCCTTTTAAAACCCAACCTCCTTACACAAGCCAATGCTCCCCTGCGGCCCTGGCCAGCCAGGCCAGCACCCTCAGCTCATCCTGGGCCCACATGATGATCCGCAGTCACAGCCGCAGCCCTGGGACGGCCCCAGCTGTGCACATGCCTGTTCTGCGTGACCGTGTGGCACTGTTTCTGTGCCCCAGTCCCAGGCCTCTCCCCCTCTTCACCACCTGGTGTCCTGGGGCAGCTCCGTGGGGAGCCAGGTGGAACCACTGACGTTTCCGACCCCGATGCTGGGCCTGCTCTGAGCGGACAGAGCCCCCCACACCCTTGGCTGGGCTCCTGCAGCCCTGGGGAGGAGAGGGGGATTGTACCATGTGCCCAACACCTGCCTGCCAGAGGCTGCCGCTGCACTGGAGCAGCCCCGGAGCCCCCGCGCCTGGCAAGAGAAGCCCTGGAGCCAGAGCCCAGCCTGGCTGCCCCCAGGAGCCGTGGGGAGCAGGGGCTCTGTGGGGCCGCTGGGGAAGGAGCATTTGCTGCTGGCGGTGGCGCGGCCCACGGTGCTGAGCTGGGGCCTGTTCCGTTGGTGTGGCTGAGCTGCCAGAACCTGCTGCCTTTGCAGCTTCCCATGCAGCAGGGCAACTGCAGAGCTCCTTCCTCCCAGCAACAGCACCAGGTGTGGGGGGCAGCGAGGCCTAGCCTGTGCGGCAGGGATCTGGGGCGTGGCCCCCCAGCGCACCTGTCACTCACTGAGGACTCCTAGAGCCAATCATGGCCCCACCCCATCATTTGGCAGTGAGAGGAAGTGTGACCAGGTGTCTGGTTTTCGAGCAGAACACCCGGTTGAAAAGGGATCCTGGCAGCTCTGGTCAACGACTGTCCGGTTGGTGGTGCTATGCAGTGGGGCTGGCAGGCTCCCTGCTCGCCTCTGTGCTGTCTTCCCTCCGGCTTCTACATGTAGAGGCAGCCAGGGGGCTCCACATATTGCTCCCACCCCAAGCGCCACCCCCACAGCTCCCATTGGCTGGGAACTGCAGCCAATGGGAGCTGCAGGGGCGGCACCTGCAGACGGGGAAGCACGCAGCAGAGACAACTTGCCGCACCTCTGCATAGGAGCTGGAAGGGGACATGCTGCTGCTTCTGGGATCTCCTTGAGGTAGGTGCTGCCTGAAGCCTGCACTCCTGAGCGCCCCCACCCATGCCCCAAGACCCTGCCCCAGCCCGGAGCCCCCTCCTGCACTCCAAACCCTCATTCCCAGCCCCACCCCAGAGTCTGCACCCCCAGCCAGAGCCCTCACCCCCCCACCCGAACCCCCTGCCCCATCCCAGAGCCCCTCCCGCACTCCAAATCCCTCAACCCCAGCCGCACATCAGAGCCCGCACCCCCAGCCTAAGCCCTCAACCCCCCTGCACCCCAACCCCCAGGCCCAGCCTAGAGTCCTCTCCTGCATCCTGAACCCCTCATTCCCACCCCCCCAGCTGGAGCCCACGCCCCCCTCCCACACCCCAGGCCCCTGAGCCAACCCAGTGAAATGACTGGGGGGGGGGAGTGAGCAGGGGGCGGGGCCTCTGAGGAGGGGCAGGGCAGGGGCCTTCGGTTTTGTGCGGCTAGAAAGTTGGCACCCCTAGGGCAGGCTGCAGGAAGGCATGTGTCCGGCCCTGCCCAGAGCTGCGGCCCAGCTGGGCAAGGGGCCAGCCAGCACCTAAGCAGGCTCCGCTGGTCAGGAATCAGAATTTCCATTCTGGGGGGAGCAGGAAGCCTCATTGTGCCAGCCCCCAGGGCTGGCCCTGGAGCTGCAGCCCCTGGGCGACCAGGCTCCCAGGGAGTCTGTTCTGTGGGTCACAGGGAGTTCAACAAACCCGATACATTGCCACTAAGTGTTTGGGGTTCAACGGATCAGCCGTTCCCCAGCTGCTGAGCAGCTCCCCTTGCTAGCTAATCCCCCAGGGTGGAGAGGAAATGCCCACCCCCAGGGCACAGCACCAGGCCCTGCCCCGGACCGTGCCCTTGCCCTGATGGGATCCGGAGTGCCAGCAAGAGGCCCGTGTGAGCCACAGAGCGCCTTGCAGAGCAGTTGCACTAGCCCGTGTCGGTGCCAGCCCTGCTGCAGCCAGGCCACGGGGAAAGCCCCAGCAAGCCCCCTCCATGCAGGCCCCTCCTCCACACTGCCAGCAGTGCCCTGGCAGAGCGCTAGGTCCTGCCTGCCCCCCACAGCGGCGTGCTCCAGCCCAGCTCCCGGGGGCAGGGCACCCACCCGGCTGGGCTCAGCTTGACTGTGAGCCCTGCCAGTGGCTGGTGGCTCTGCAGCCGAGCTGGGCCCGAGCCCTGCGCGCCCCCACAGCTTCTGTGTGCTCACAGCACAGGGCGCAGGTCCCCTGAGCAAGAGCTGTCACTGCATCTCGGCCCCTTCGCCTCCCTGGCCAGGCCTGGCCGAGTCCCAGCCAGGCAGCGGCCCCCTTCTGTGCAGCCCTCCCTCCTACAGGGGCTCCAGCCAGCCCCCAGCAACCCCCTCCCACCTCCGAGGGGTGCACAACCCATCGGGCAAACTGGGCAGCCGGCTCCTTCTGCTGAGCACAAGGGGCCCAAGCAGCTGGATGGGCCCGGCTCCGGATGCTCTGCATGCTGGGAGGGGAGGGACGGGAGACGGCCCTGGGTTCATGTGGGCAGGGGCTGCTGGCAGGTTTCAAGGAGCAGCTCCCGCCCGCTCGGAGCTGGCAGCTGGAGATGGCTCGCGCTCATGATGCCCAGCAGCAGCCCAGGCAGCTGGGTGCCCGGGCCGGCCCAGCTGCAGAGGTGCCCAGCACTGCACTGCTGCCTCCTGGGCTGAGTGAAACCCACCAGGCGGGAGCCGCCGCGCTCCAGCATGAGCCCTGCTGGCTCCACAGTGGCTGGTGCGGGAAGCCACCAGCAGGTGGGACCCACATGGTGGGGAGCCTGGGAGGGGTCCCGAGCTGCTGGGGGTGGGTGGTGCAGCACAAGGCGGGTGCCATCCCACCCGACCCTGGCCCCCAGCAGTGCCCTCCTGTGACAAAGGGGAAGTTTTCTTAATGTTTTGTATGAACACAGTGTGTGCCTCAGTTTCCCCTCTGTGTCGCACAAGTATCTCGGTGCGGGACAAGGGTGTGTGATCGTTGCAGAGACCCCAGAGGGCAGGTGTGATGCCGACGGGCCGCCTGGGCCCAGACAATGGCCGACACTCTGTATCCTGGCCCTGCCTCTGCACAGAGCCAGCCAGAGGAGCTGGAGGCCAGGGGCCAGAGGAGGGGGAGTGGGCGTGACTGAGGCTGGGCTGCTGGAGGCTGCTCAGTCTCCTGGGTGGGGGGGGTTGAACTTCACTGAAACTTCCTGCGCTCACATGGTCTGTCCTACGCTGCGCTCCAGGCGACTAATAACCTGTCTGTGCCACAGGCTGGCTGGGAGTCACGGCTGGCTGCAGGGGTGGGGGTAGGGCCAGTGTGTGGGGGGTGTAAGCAGAGGCAGATTGGGGGTTGTGAGGCCCTGGGTCAGAGCAAGTGGGGGCCCCTCCCTATCCGTTCTGCCTGCAGTCCCCCCACCTCTCCTCCGTGCTCCTGCCAGGGAGTGGGGTTGGGGCACAGGGGCTTGCCCCACTCCCCGGCAGCAGAGCCAGGTGGGCAGAGGGGGTCAGGGTGCAGGGGCTCCCATTCTTCCAGGCCAGGGCTCCATGGCTAACCCACCACTGTGTGGGGCTTCCCCAAGTGGCACATCCAGGGGAGCTCTCAGTGGGAACAGGAGGCTGAACGCTCTGAGTCAGACCAGGAGGTGCTGAAACCAAGGAGGCGTCTTGCCTTAGTGAACATGTCCCCTGGGGGTGTCTCTCAACTAGTGGGTCCTGTCTGAACTTCATTGTGAGCAGCTCCAGAGCACAGAGCCCGGGCCCCTGGGACACCTCCCCTGGGGATCTGAAACAGCTTCCCTAGGAGAGGTTAAAAGACTGGGACTTTTCAGCTTGGAAAAGAGACGACTAAGGGGGGATCTGATAGAGGGCTATAAAATCATGACTGGGGTGGAGAAAGTGAATGA
Source organism: Mauremys reevesii (assembly GCF_016161935.1). Lineage (NCBI taxonomy): Eukaryota > Metazoa > Chordata > Testudines > Geoemydidae > Mauremys > Mauremys reevesii. The sequence goes on from NC_052630.1 coordinate 966,924, forward strand.
CGTGTTGTTTACTCCTTCTTGTAACACAAGAACGGGGGATACCCAAGGAAATTAACAGGCTGCAGGTTTAAGACAAACCAAAGGACGTATTTCTTCACACAACGCCGTCAGTCTGTGGAGCTCCTTGCCAGGGGATGCTGCGAAGGCCAAGACTAGAACAGGCTTCAGAACTAGACAAGTTCCTGGAGGACAGGTCCCTCAGTGGCTGCTAGCCAGGCTGGGCAGGGATGCAGCCCACACTCCAGGTGTGCCTAAGCCTGTGAGGGCCAGCAGCCGGGGCTGGATGCCAGGGGACGGATCACTCGCACTCGCCCTGTTCTGGTCACTCCCTCTGGGGCACCTGGCACTGGCCGCTGGCGGCAGACGGGCCATCGGGCTGACCCAGTGTGGCCGTTCTCCCCTGCAGCGTTAGCCCCAGCACTTCCTGCCCGCTCACAGCTCGCCTGGGGGCAGCAGAGCAGAGTCTGGACACTCCATTCACTGCCCAGCTTGTGCCCTGCACACAGAGCCGAGGAGGGGGACGTGCCCAGAGACCATATGCTGGCGGGGGGGGGAGGGCTCAGAACATCCGCAGGGACAGTGATTATAACAGGGAGCCCAGGCTGTCTCCCCTGACCCACCGCAGCCAGCGTTGCTCCCAGCCACGCTCAGACCTTCCCCTGCCATTTGCGCACGTCTGGGGTGTCTGTGCCAGGCAGCTGCCATGTGACCCGCCCTCCTGGCAGGGGTTACCCTTCCCCATCACCCATCGGGCACAGCCCGTTCATCCAACAGCCCCAGGCACCCCAGCCCTGGCATGTCCTCAGCATGGGGCCCATGAGGCCACGCTGGCTCAGTCCCTCCCACCCCACCCCCCTTGTAGGGGAAGTTCAGGCCTGTACAGACTCCGTCCCTGCCCCTGTGGAGGGGCCCAGGTGCCAAGGGCAGAGTCAGCCTGTGCCAGGCTTTGGAGCACCCACCATCCTGCTGGACTGAGCCTCACCCAGGCACCTGCCTGAGTAACCCAGGAGTCCTGGGCCAGCCTTCGCGCCTGGGGCTGGGGCTGAGGCAGGGCCGGGGAGAGCTGGGGCTGCCCTTGGCTGACACGGCCCTGTGCTAGGGTGACTCTCAGTGTGGGGGGCCCCCCTCACCGCCAGCCTGGGCCTGGAGGTGCCCTGCCCAGCATGGGGGGCTAGGCCCTGTCCAGGGCACTGGAGCTTTCGCCAGGCACCTTGGTGGCTACCTCTCGGCTGAGGAGAGCGACTAACTTCCTGAAGCCACTGCTAGCTCTGGCCCTGGGGAGGGAGCTGACGAGGGCATCCCCCTCCCCCTCCTCCTCCTCCTCGCCTCGCTCCTGCCCGTCCTGGTCCAGCAGCCGCCTGTACTGGGCCTCCAGGGAGGGGCTGGGCCCTGTGCTGGGAGCCAGGGGGCTGCTCCAGCGCTTGGACACCATGCAGCTGTTGTCGTAGATGGGGGCCAGGTCAGTGCTGCTCCCTTCCGGGGAGCCCCTGGAGCCCAGGCGTGAGGGCCCCTCTTCCATGGAGCAGGAGCGCCCCAGGGCGCAGAGGTTCTCGTAGAGATGCTCCGAAACTGGGAGCCCCTGCCCCCGGGACGCCCTGGCCCCTCCCTGCTCCACCTTGGCCTCGCCCCAGGGCTCGAGCGGGGGCTGCAGGCCTCTGTGGATGGAGGCATAGATGATGGGGGGCTCACCTCCGGCCCCCGCACGGCCCCCCGGCTCCAGGGTGCAGGGCATGGCCTGTCCACTCTCTGGACAGAGCCCCGCAGGGAGGAGTGGCCTCCCTGCACCCTCCAGGGCCCAGGTGGGCAGCGCTTCCTCCAGGCTCTGGGAGCTCCAGAGCCTGGGCTCCGTTCCCTGCCTGGAGCTCAGTGGCTCTGGTGCTTGGGTGCTGTTCCTGTCCAGGAGGCTGCTGCTCTGGCGGGCGATGGCTGCGGAGACGAGGTTGCACAGCTCAGCAGCCCGGCTGGTGGCCCAGGTGAAGATGCCCTCGCCAGAGTCGCAGCGGCGGCCTGCCTCGAAGGAGAACAGGGCCTGCAGGGAGCAGACAGCAGCGTTACCTGGGGCGCGGGGCCACGGCCGTCTGCCCGGAGAGCTCGGGTCTCCCCAAGGGGCCCAGCAGGCTTGGAGCAGGAGCCGCCCAGGAAAGGCGGGAAGGGCAGGCAGACGGCAGGGCTGGGCAGACCCCGACGCTCCTGCGGCCCCTGGCACTGCAAGGGCAGCGGCGGCTCCTGCGGGAGGCAGCCCAGTACCTTGTCGTGGCCGAATTTGCGCAGGAAGGGGTAGGGCCAGGTGAGGAGGGTCTGGTGGGACTGGCGGGTCTTCAGCACAAGCCCCTTGGGCAAGGCGGCCAGCAGGTAGTGCCCACTCAGGCCGCACCTGGCGGAGGCGTCCGTCCTGTGCACCAGCACCAGGAACTCGTTCACTGCAGGGAAACGAACCCACACGAGAGTCACTGCCCGGCGCTCTGCGTCCCCCCCTCCCGCCTGCCAGTGTCACTGCACGGCCCACTGCATCCCCCCTCCTGACTGCCAGAGTCAGTGCCCGGCGCTCTGCGTCCCCCCCTCCCGCCTGCCAGTGTCACTGCACGGCCCACTGCATCCTCCCTCCTGACTGCCAGAGTCACTGCCCGGCGCTCTGCATCCCCCCCTCCCCCCTGCCAGTGTCACTGCACGGCCCACTGCACCCTCCTGACTGCCAGAGTCAGTGCCCGGCGCTCTGCGTCCCCCCCTCCCGCCTGCCAGTGTCACTGCACGGCCCACTGCATCCTACCTCCTGACTGCCAGTCAGTGCCCGGGGCTCTGCGTCCCCCCCTCCCACCTGCCAGTGTCACTGCACGGCCCACTGCATCCCCCCTCCTGACTGCCAGAGTCAGTGCCCGGCGCACTGCATCCCCCCCCCTGCCAGAGTCAGTGACCGGCGCTCTGCGTCCCCCCCTCCCGCCTGCCAGTGTCACTGCAAGGCCCACTGCATCCTCCCTCATGACTGACAGTCAGTGCCCGGCGCCTGTGTCCCCTCCCACCTGCCAGTGTCACTGCACGGCCCACTGCATCCTCCTGACTGCCAGAGTCAGTGCCCAGCGCCTGTCCCCTCCCGCCTGCCAGTGTCACTGCACGGCCCACTGCATCCCCCCTCCGGACTGCCAGAGTCACTGCCCGGCGCCTGCATCCCCTCCCACCTGCCAGTGTCACTGCACGGCCCACTGCATCCTCCTCCTGACTGCCAGTCAGTGCCCGGCGCCTGTGTCCCCTCCCACCTGCCAGTGTCACTGCACGGCCCACTGCATCCCCCCTCCTGACTGCCAGAGTCAGTGCCCGGCCCACAGCATCCCCCCGCCCACCTGCAAGAGTCACTGCCTGGCCCACTGCATCCCCTCCTGACTGCCAGAGTCAGTGCCCGGCGCTCTGCATCCCCCCCTCCTGACTGCCAGTGTCACTGCACGGCCCACTGCAGCCCCCCTCCTGCCGGCCAGAGTCTCTGCCTGGAGCCACTGTGGCGTCCCCTCCACCGGTCACTGTCTGGCCCCACTGCGTTCCCCCCCCGGCCCCATCTCCCGCCGTTCCGCTCTCCAGGAGCAACCCACGCAGGAAGCCCCTCCCCCTCCCCCTCCATTGCGAGACCCCCAATCGCAGCCTTCCCCCAGCTGACTGGGGGAGGGGTCTCTGTTCCCCGCCCCCTCCCCCTCTGCCTGACCCACGTGGTGCCCAGCTGTACGTACGGTCCTGCCAGGACGAGTAGAGGGTGTTTTCCTCCACATGGAGATCGGGCCCGGGGGGGTCCCTGGTGCTGCCAGGCGCTGCTGGCTCCTTAGTGCACTGAAAGCAGAGAGCGGAGCAGCTGCAGGCCCCCGGGCACCTGCCCCCCCCCGCCCGCAGGGGCTGCACCCTCCTGGCACCCCAATGTGAACAATAGGGTGCAGCCAACTCAGAGCCCCTGGGGCAGAGGTCCTGTCAGGGCCTGGGGGTCGGGTGGGTGGGCTGTGCCAGCACCCAGGGGAGGGGGAGGGGTTGGCGGGGCCATGCCAGCGCCTGGGGTGGAACAGGTGGGACCGTGCCAGCACCCGAGGGAGTGGGCAAGGCCATGCCAGTACCCGGGGGGAGGAGGCGCGGTGGGAAGGGTGGCCCAGCCCCCGGGGGGGGCAGTGCGGGCGAGGCCATGATGGCATCTGGGGGGTGCCATTGCAGATGGAGTCCTGCCAGCACAGGAGCGTTGCCTTGGTTCATGGCAGCCTCTCCCTGTCACACTGCCCCCCGCCCTGCGTCTCCCGGTGCTGCCCAGGGGGTCGGCCCGTGGCTGGGCCCCACGCGCTGAGCGCGGTACCCAGGGCTGGCTGGGGAGTACCTGGAAGGCCAGCTGGCAGAGCTGTGCTATCCACTCGTCCCGCCGCTCGGCTGCCAGCACGTGGCTTTTCTCTATGGTGTTCAGGTAGAAGGCAGCCGTGTCCTTGGGGCAGCTGTGGGCGTCCGCCGGCCCCACAGAGACGCAGTCTGCGAGCCGGATGACCCGGCGCTCACCCTTCCGCAGGGATGTCTTCTCTGGCCCAGAGCCGTTGTCCCGCGCATCGCACGTCTCCAGCCGGGCAATACCACAGGGGCTGGTGGCAAAGAGCTGGGCCCGCACCTTCCTCCAGAACTTCTGGGGGGGGGGATAGGGCAGGACTCACCACAGGGGCTCCCAGCACAGCCCTATCTGCCCCCAGACAATGCAAATGGCTCCTGGTGCCCCTGGGGCAGCCAGCGGGAGGCAGCAGAGAGCAGAGTGGGGCCGACAGAATCCTACAGAGGGACGGAGGGGACTGCACCGGGGCAGGACCAAGTCAACCCGCCCCCGCCCCCCATGGGTTTGTCCAAAATGGTCTTAAACCCTCCCACAATGGGAACTCCACAGCCTTGCCTGGCCTCCCGGCCCAGCGCTGAACCATGCCAAGGGTCAGGTGGTTTCTCCTGCTAGCTAACGTCAGCTGGAGCCCACTGCTCCTCATCCAGCACCTGGCAGAGAAGCCCTCCCCAGACTGGGAGGCTGGTAGCAGGTGCCCCCTCGGTGGCTTTTCTCCAGACAAAACACACAGGGCAGATTTTCTAAACCTCTGATCATGTTTGTTGCTCTGCTGCCTCTGGTCTCTCCAATTTATCCACCACCTCCCTGAAGTGTGGCTCCCACACCTGGACACAGCCCTCCAGGGCCCCGCACTGTGGGACAGTCATAAGAACATAAGAACATAAGAAAGGCCGTACCAGGTCAGACCAAAGGTCCATCCAGCCCAGTATCTGTCTACCGACAGTGGCCAATGCCAGGTGCCCCTGAGGGAGTGAACCTGACAGGCAATGATCAAGTGATCTCTCTCCTGCCATCCATCTCCATCCTCTGACGAACAGAGGCTAGGGACACCATTCTTACCCATCCTGGCTAATAGCCATTTATGGACTTAGCCACCATGAATTTATCCAGTCCCCTTTTAAACATTGTTATAGTCCTAGCCTTCACAACCTCCTCAGGTAAGGAGTTCCACAAGTTGACTGTGCGCTGCGTGAAGAAGAACTTCCTTTTATTTGTTTTAAACCTGCTGCCTATTAATTTCATTTGATGACCCCTAGTTCTTGTATTATGGGAATAAGTAAATAACTTTTCCTTATCCACTTTCTCAACATCACTCATGATTTTATATACCTCTATCATGTCCCCCCTTAGTCTCCTCTTTTCCAAACTGAAGAGTCCTAGCCTCTTTAATCTCTCCTCATATGGGACCCTCTCTAAACCCCTAATCATTTTAGTTGCTCTTTTCTGAACCTTTTCTAGTGCTAGAATATCTTTTTTGAGGTGAGGAGACCACATCTGTACACAGTATTCGAGATGTGGGCGTACCATGGATTTATATAAGGGCAATAATATATTCTCAGTCTTATTCTCTATCCCCTTTTTAATGATTCCTAACATCCTGTTTGCTTTTTTGACCGCCTCTGCACACTGCGTGGACGTCTTCAGAGAACTATCCACGATAACTCCAAGATCTTTTTCCTGACTCATTGTAGCTAAATTAGCCCCCATCATGTTGTATGTATAGTTGGGGTTATTTTTTCCAGTGTGCACCTCCTGTTAAATCCACCCAGAGTGACAGTCGCCTTTCCACAGCTGCACCACACTGTTGACTCTCAGGCAATTTATGACCCATGCTAGGCCAGACCCTTTTCAGGGCATCACCACCTAGTCACAGGCCCCAGAGGGTAGCTGGGCATTTGATTTTTCCTTCCGAAGTGAAGTTCCATCTTGTTGATTTCAGACTGATTTTCCCAGCAGGAGACAGGCAGCTTCAGGGAGGGCCTGCTGGGCAGTTGCCCTGCTGACATCCAGCCCCTTCCTGGAGCCCTCACTCCTGCAGAGACCCTGATCGGAGCCTCCGTGTCATGAGCCCCGGGGGGGCTGGAGATGGGGGCGAGGCAAATCCGCAGGGCTTCCAAGCCTCACAGTAGTGGCTGGCCAGTGCAGCCGCCCCCAGCCCGTTATGGCTTCCGGGGGGCCATGCGGCGAGGCAGCGACGGGCGGGAGAGGTGCCAAGCCCTGATTCTGGGCTCCCTGCAGTACCCACTGGCTGCCCACTCCACAGCTAGGCCTGGGCCCTGGGCTGGGGCTGCTGGGCTGTTTTTAGCCCAGAGCTTGATGCAAATTAAGCCATTTTGAGCCATTTGTTTTCTCGATAGCAACCCCACATCTGCTGCATGAGCCCAGGCCCTGGAGCCAGCAGCAGCCACATCCTCCCGGGGGAGGGTCTGCATCAGCCAGCACCTGGCCTACCGGAGCACAGCAGGGAGGAGAGAGAGGAGGCAGCCCCCCACCCCCAGGGGAGTAGAACAGAACAGTGTGGCTGCAACTGGATCACTGGGGCTGGCCCAGCAGAGACTATGGGATGGAAGGCAGGTGAGCCTGGCTCCCAGCACACACCAGGCCATAAATACCTGCCCCAGCAGGACAGCAGAGTGCTTTTTTCAAAGCGGGGTGGGGCGGGGGGAGAGAGATGCACTACATATAAATAAAACAGCAGCAGCCCCCCAAGGAGGAAATCTGTTCCCGGCCAAGCTGTGTTGCTCATTGTAATAAAATGAGCAGTTCCCAAAGCAGCGTGGCTTTTAGTTAATCATCCAAACCCTACACAGGGGGAGGGGGGCGCTAAGCCCCCCTCCCGTGGGTGCCTATGCCCATGCAAGCGGTCCCCATGTGCACACAGGGTCCATCCCCCCTCTCCGTTCCCAAAGGGGGCGTTTCCCTGCTTTGTTCAGCTCATGCATATGGGGCACCCCACTGGGCACAGCTGAGGGGACAGGGGTACAGACAAGCTGCCGTCATGGCCCTGCCTGTGGTTATGGCTGGGCCCAGGGGCTCTGAGCTGCGCCCCAGCCAGGGTAAAGCCGGAGGCAGGTTCCCTACAGGCTGGGATGACGCCCCAGGAATGGACCGTCCCAAACCTCCCCCCACTGCTCCATGGGGCAGGCGCATTCCACAGCCCCAGCCCTGAGGGGCCGAGCACATGGCAGTCCTGCCATGCAGCCGAGATGGGGCCTAGTGGAGAGGACTCCTGGCTCCCAAAGCCTGGAACTTGGCCTGGAGGAAGCTGTGCCCACAGGCCCCCTTGGTAGCCCCCCCCCCCGCCCCCCAGGCCTGCTCTTGCGCTGAGTCCCGGTACCCCAGCAGGGCCGAGGCACATCAGTGAAGCTGCCCAGGTGGGACCCTGCAGCTGCTCAATGGAGAATAACACTTGTGGGGAGCTGTCCTGAAACCTGCCCCCGGCAGAACACACCTGCCCCAGCCAGGCTTCAGCAGCAGCCGCCCTTCCCCAGAGACAGCACAAAGGGACAGGGAGCTAGGTGACCCCTTTGTCCCCCACTAGCTGTTATCTCCCATAGCTCCCTGCAGCAATCAACACCCAGGTCTGCTGGCACAGAGGCAGGGGACCCGACCCCAGAGTGCCCCACTCCCCCTGCACACAGCAAGGAGGACTCCCTGTTCAAACACCCTCCCCCCAGCTCTGGAGTTTGTTTTAAGTCTGTTTATTAACATTTCAGTGAGAGTTAAGCACCCGACAGTTTAGAGCTGGGGCAGGGGTGGCTCAGTAACATGGGGGGAGGGAGAGGCTGCCCAGGCAAGCCCCACCCAGCCCGGAGCTTGTGCCCTGGGGCCAGCAGGGGTTGAGATCAGACACAGCATGGCCAGTCCTGGGGGCTCCGCTTTGCTGGGCCTGGTCTGGCCTCACCCCCTTTTCTGGGCCTGAAGACTAACACCCCCCCCCACCCAGCACTCTCAGCCCCTCCCCTTTACCTTTCCAAATTTGAAGTACTGGACATAGAGGATCCCGGCCTGCACGGGGGTCTCCATGGACCCAGCCCAGCCTGGCAAGGCTGGATGGGGAGGGCAGCGGTGCCAGTAATGGAGAGTGGTGGCCGCTGCAGTGGAGTGAGTGCGCGGGGAGACTTCCTTTCTTGCTAACTTCCCCTTTGTGGTGCGTGGGGTGAGGGGCAGGCAGCGCGGGGGAGCAACGGCCCCCAGGGAGCCCAGCGGGGCCGAACGAGCATGGCAGAGGCAGCAGCAGCCGCCTGCAGGGGACTGCTGGGTTCAGGCAGCCAAGCCTGGAGACAGTGCCCAGCTCCTCCGCAGCCAGCGCCTGCGCCAGACACAGCCCACAGCAGAGGGTCGGCCAGAGCCTCCAGCTGCCCTTCCAGCCCCAAACAACTCAAGCAAGGCAAGTCACAACCGCCCCTCAGAAGCCCAGGCCTTCGGCAGGTGTCACTGGGCCCAGCCCCACGTGACAAGGGCTGGGGTTTGCCTCTGCCAGGGCTCTCCTGTGTCCAGGGGCTTTGCGGGGCCTGCATGAGGCTGGGGTTGGGGCTGGGGGCCCGGCTTGCCCCATGTCTGCATGGTGACACTGGCTGATGTAATGGGCCATTGCAGCATAGCTCCGGTACTTCCTCTCCGAGCAGCACCGGCCCCCGGCCCACACAACACAGGGCACCTTACGACACGTCTGAGCCCAGAGGGAAGGGGCATGGCACTGCCTGCAGACAGACCCAGCTCTTGGGAAGAAGTGGGGCCAGCTGCCAAGGCTGCTGGGCTCCAGGGAACTCTCCTGCCTGGCCCAGCGAGCACACAGCAGGCAGCAGCACAGCCCAGGAGCCTGGGCTAGAAGTCCATGGAGCTGTGTGCCAGGTAGTCCTTGCGGCCGATGTTGCTGACTTGCTTGGTCTGCATGGCTTCCAGCTTGGGGCAGTCGGTGATGCGGTGACCCAGGCCCCCACAGAAGGCACAGCCCTTCTCGTCTGTAATGGAGGGAGTGGGGTCAGAGGCAGCTTGCTGGGCCGGGGGGAGGCAGTGCACACACCCCACGGCACACGGAGAAGCAGCCCCAGCCCAGCGCCCCCAGAGGCAGGGCCAACCCATCACGTGGGGAGCTGAGCCCCAGACCGCACGCAACAGAGCAGGGAACTGACTTCTCGAGTTCCAGGCTAGCGCTGCAATCAACGGGAGTGCTGGGGGCTGGAGGTGCCAGCTCTGGGTGCTTTGCCCAAGGAGTGGCCTGCCAGCCGGGCAGTGCAGGGTGCCAGAGTGCCCTGCCCCCGCTGTGTCTGCACCACTACGCAGGCAGCAGTGCTCCGGGCCCCCCCGCCCCTCCGGGCTTCTGGGACTGCTGACCCCCTCACCTCCAATATCCAGCATGGTCTCGTCCCCGCAGTGCAGCACCTGCAGCACTGGGGGCACCTTCTGCTTGGCCTCCAACAACAGCGCCTTCAAGTCCATGAGCACAGACTCATCTGGGGCAGAGAGGAATGTGAGAACGGAGCCCGGCCTGGGGCAGCTCTGCCCACCTGCAAGGGCCCACTGGATCTGGGCATCACAGCAGGACAGAGGGCAATGCTCACTCCAGCTGAGGCCGGTGGGGGGGCAGAACCAGCCAAGCTGGGGACAAGAGGAGTCCGCGAGTGCCAGCAAACCCCACAGGGCAGCACACAGGCATCGGGGCAGCCCTGTTGAGTCACCCGCCCTGCTCCTTGGGGCGCATGGGGCCAGCCCTAGTGAGCCCCGGCCCACTCCCCGCAGCACGTGGGTGTCTCCCCTCTAAGCACTGAGCCCAGCCCGGGAGCAAGCTCTCAGGGCAGAGACTCCTGGCCCAGCTCAGCCCAACTGCTGCAAACCCAAAGGGCACAGCAGCCAGCTACAGCCCCGCTCCCGTGCGCCCCTCACCACAGGCCTTGTTGATGAAGGTGGTGGCGATGCCAGTGTTCCCTGAGCGGCCCGTACGCCCAATTCGGTGAACTATGGGGAGAAACAGAGAGTCAGGCCCAGGCCACTGACCGCAGAGAGCCAGGCAGGAATCCAGCTGGGCACCCAGACTGGGGAACTCCCCACCACAAGGAGACCAGCCACTGCAGGGGCAGGCCCAAGGACCTGTCCTCCCACCCCTGAACCGAGCCCTCAGTCTGAGCAAAGCAATCGGCCTGGCTCACTCTCTGTAAGGATAAGGCCTTTGTCTGCAGCCAGGTTAAAAACAGGCAGCAGCCTTTAGCTAAGGAGCAGGAACTCACCTCCCCACATTCCATCTAAATTACATTCACACAGTGTCATAGCAGGCTGTTAGGAAGGACATCCCACCTAACAGCACCACCATCACCAGATACAAGATGGTTAAAGAAATCTTAGTTTGACAGAATCCCATCAGTCAAGAAATCACTTCTCAACAGTTGTGGTTGTGAAACCCTCATTTCTTCCTTGTTCCCAATTCCCTATTGTTTGTCTGTATGACCTGTCTGGTTTGTTGATTGTTTCTGTCTGTTAGGTAATTAATTGTGCTAGGTGTAAATTAAGGGGGTGGGGTCGGATTGGTCAGAGAAGTTTGTCCCAATGTTAGGACTGGTTGGGAACATTTTAGTGAAGTGGCTGGTTGAGGCACAGCTAAGCAGGACTCAAGTGTCACTATATAAACTGGGCTCCAGGAGGAAGTTCTTTGGGAACCAGCTCCAGGACGCGGCCCCACGATCAGAGCCGCCAGAGCTCAACACTCTGCCAGGGGCGGCTCTAGCCATTTCGCCGCCCCAAGCACAGCGGCACGCCGCGGGGGGCGCTCTGCCGGTCGCCAGGCCTGCGGCTCTGGTGGACCTCCCGCAGACACCCCTGCGGGAGGTCCACCAAAGCCGCCTGCCGCCCCCCCGGCGACCGGCAGAGCGCCCCCCGCGGCATGCTGCCCCCAGCACGCGCTTGGCATGCTGAGGCCTAGAGCCGCCCCTGCACTCTGCCAATGACACTGTGCAGAAACTGGAATCCCCCAGATGGACCTGATCCTGATCCTGATCCTGCCTGGCCACCAAGAAAAGTTCATGTGTCTTAGCGGGAGTGGTGAGCACTGTGTGTGTAGCGTGTGCAGTGTGGTTTGGGGATTGTTAATAAATAGAGGTTAAGTAGGATATTACTGTGTGAGGCTCTTTCACTGGTAAAAGACCCTGTAAATCCGCAGAAGATTAAGCCCTGAGCCCACAGGGAAAGGGTGTTTGCCTGGAGCCCACGGCGGGGCAGAGCCCAGAGCCCGTCGCTTGGAGCCCTAGGAACTGGGTAACGGTTAGTGCCCTAGAACGTGTGAACAACAGAATTTTGTGCGGGTAACACCGCTGCCTGGCTCACCCCCCACCCTTGGGCCCTCTGCCCTACCGTAGTTCTCGATCTCCTCCGGCATGTCGTAGTTGATGACATGCTGGATGGCTGGGAAATCCAAGCCCTTGGAGGCTACATCGGTGGCAACCAGGACGTCCTTCTTCCCATCCCGGAAGGCCTCAATGGCCTTCGTCCGCTCCTCCTGGTCTGCAAGGGCCCAGCACAGAGGGTTAGTGTGGGCCTAGCTCTGCCAGCTAAGGGCCCCGCCCCCAAACCCAACTCACACGACAGAGCGATGTGCCAAGTACTAGTCAGCCCCTTCCCCCGTGCACCGGACGCAGAGGGCCCGAGGGAGTAGGCGGTCCAGGGAAGGCTCACTCATCTCCTCGGCCCTGCACCTGGTGTGGCGACTTGCCTGGCCATGGCCCAGGGCAGATGGAGCTGAGCCCAGAACCGCTCGTCACATTAGGGGGCTGGGGCCAGATTCACAGCAGAGGCCTGGGAACTGGGCTGTCTGCAGCAGCTGGGAAGTGACTTGGGGAGATGTGCCCCGATGGCAAGCCACGCCCCTCGCTGCAGAGGAAGGCGAAGAAGCCCTTAGTTCCCAGCCAATCTGACCTAGAGAGAAATTCCTTCTCGAGCCCAAACCCTGAGCATGTCAGCAGGACCCACCAGTCTGGCACGCAGACACCATCTCGGAGCACTGGTCCACCTGGGAGGTGCCCTGTCTCCAGCTGTGGCCGATCCCTGGCACCCCAGAGGAAGGTGAGAAAACCCCAGAATACATCTAGGCAATTGTGCACCAACAGAAAAGTCTCCTGCCTGACCCCCGCAGGTGACCAATTGAAGCCCTGAAGCCTGACACTGGATTAGTCATTATCTTAATGCAGAGGGGAAGGGTTCTGAGCACGCTGAGGGCCATGCATGCAACTCACCCCCTTCATGGGCCATGTTGGGGGGAGAACGGGGGGACAGGACAGGGCAACTCAGAGTCCCTGGCCAGAAGGGACCGCGGTGACCATCCAGCCCAACACCCCAGGCATGCAGGCTTGGGGATTTCCCCTAGAAGCTGGATTCAAGTGTAACTTTTTAAGCCATCTAATCTCACCTTCCAGACTCCAAGAAATGGTGAGTCCATCAGCTCCCCTGGTAAAAGCCCTATGATCCTCACAGCTGGGAAATGACCTCTCCTGGCAAGGCCTGATCTAACTTTCGCCGAGGATGCCTTTATCAGCCAGGCTGTCGAGCACCCCGCTCTGGGGGAGCCTTTCCGCGGGGATCCAGTCACCAAGCATTCTTCTCGGCGACAAGCTCAGCTCCTTACACCTCCCATCCAAGGCTTTTCCAGCCCTAGCTACCAATCCCCTGGGGATGCATCTGACTGGCATCAAACAGCCTCAGTCAGATTGGATGTTTCACCCTGTGCTCAGCCTGGGATCCCCGAAGCAGCGCATGCTGGGGCGGGCTGGCTGTCCGCCCAGGGGACATGGGGGCAGCACTGCTCTCCAGCAGTTCTCACTGACCTTTCCCTCCGTGAATGGCCACTGCTTCCACGCCCTTGAGCAGCAGGTACTCGTGGATTGCGTCCACGTCAGCCTTCTTCTCTGCAAAGATCAGCACCTGCCACAGGGCCAGTGTCAGCACAGAGACCCTCTCCGGACCCTCATCCCCGGCACAGCACAGGACTGATCAGCGCCCTGACAGCAGAGCCGCTGGCCAGAAGGTTTGCAGCTGAGAGCCTGGGCACAGCAAGGAGTGCTGCGGACCCCGAAGCGTCTGGGCACGGTCTCGGTCGCCCCCCCCCACCCCCCAACACTCCATGGTGAGCCACAGGGCCAGGGGGAGCTGGCCTGCATCAGGGCTGCCTTCCACCAGCAGGAGCAGCTACAGTCCCTCCCCCGCCCCCCCTCCCCCGACGCTGCTGGGGCAGCTGGTGTGCAGTACTCACGGGCGGCGGGGTCTTCTGCAGGCACTCTAGCAGGTACACCATCTTGGCTTCCTCCTTCACATACTCAACTTCCTGAGCACAAGCACAGGGCTCTGGTCAGAGAGGTGAGGGAGCTGGGAGAATACACAGGTCGCAGAGCAAACCCCTCTGGCAGACAGTGGATTCTGGCAGGGTCAGCGAGCCCCAGCCATGCTGGGGTCCAGCACAGGGCATTTGGGAACTCACCTGTATAACATCCAGGCTGGCAGCTCCAGCTCGCCCCACATTGATGGTGATGGGCTTCACCAGGGCACTCTTGGCAAAGTTCTGGATCTTCTTGGGCATGGTGGCACTGAAGAGAAGGGTCTGCCTCTGGCCCTGGACCGAGAGCCAAGGGCAGGGAGGTTAGCACGGCCATTCAGCCAATACACAATGGGAGAAGCTGAGGTCAGCAACAGCCAGTGGGTGCTGGCAGGCACCCCAGACGCCCTACACGGGGGCCCTTGGGGAACAGCTTTGTGCCAGCAGGGCTAGGGCACCACACGGTGCGACCAGAGCCCCGACAGAGGGGCACATGGGACAGCTGGCGTGAGACAGGGCAGAAACACAGTGCCAAGGGCTGGGAGGCCAGAGCTGTTACCCACAGGGAGAAGCTGCAGGAGGCAGCCCAGGGCAGGGGAGCTGGGACCTGACAAGGAACCCATTAGTCCTGCCAGCCAGGACCCTCGTGCTCCACACCAGCCAGCGAGGCCCTGGCCAGGAGCTGGGCGCAGCGTTCCCCAGGCAGGTGAGAGCTGTGCTGGCAACACACCTGTGGGCTCCTGAGTGGGCCAGGCCAGGGACTGGCAACAAGGGAATTAAACCCTGCAGGGCACAGGCTGCCCTGCACCCACACCTCCCCTACCCGCCAGCTACCTTGAAGTAAGAAAAGATGGTGCGGATGTCTCCTTCGAAGCCCATGTCGATCATCCTGTCGGCCTCATCCAGGGCCAGGTAGCGACAGATGTCCAGGCTCACCATCTTCTTCTGCAGCAGGTCCATGAGGCGGCCTGGGGTAGCAACCATCATGTGCACGCCGCTGCAGGGCGGAGCAGGCAGGCGTCAGGGCTCCTGTGCAATCTGGCTGCAGGGGAGGAAGGGCCCCACGAGCTGCCCACCTCGCCAGGGACCCAGCACCCCACACTGCATGCTGCTGCTGGCCACCATGCCCAGCCCGCACCCCAGCCTTCTCACCTTCGCCTCCGACTGATCCCCTCCTGCAGGGTCCCGAGGCTGCAGGCTCAGAACCCCAGCACCCAGTGTGACAGGCTGCTGCGTGCAATCCCCCGGGGGCGCTCACACAGGGAGGGAAGAGCACTGCCCACAGGTCCACCCGGAGCAGGACTTACTGTTTGATAGTCTCCATCTGCTCCTTGACGGACATGCCCCCGATGCAGAGGGCACAGCGTAGCAGGGGCAGGTTGTCCTCATGCAGCAGGCGGCAGTAGTACTCAAGGATGCCATGGGTCTGCCTGGCCAGCTCCCTCTGCAGAGAGAAGAGAGTCCATCATCCCCCACTACGCCCGCCTCTCTTGGCTGATCCCAGATCCGACATCATCCCAGCAAGCCCCCGGCTCAGACCCTCCCACGTGAGCCCCACACACTTACAGAGGGGCAGATGATGAGTCCATAGGGTCCCTCTCTCTTGGAGAATGGCAGCCGTTTCTCCTGCTCCAGGCAGAACATGATGACAGGGAGCGTGAATACCAGGGTTTTCCCTGAGCCAGTGAATGCGATGCCGATCATATCCCTGCCGGACAGGCTGCAGGAGACACGGGGATGAGACTCCAAAGCAGCGAGGAGCCCTGCGCGTTCCCAGCCAGGGCGGTGGCGCCCTGCCCAGGGAGGCGGCGGACGGTGTATCTCCGGGGCAGGGTGTCCAGCTCACCCCGCTGGCCAGGGAGCAGGCAGCGGTCCCAGAGCTGGGGAAGGCAGCACTCACATGGTGGGGATGCCCTGGATCTGGATGGGAGTCGGCTGCTGGATTCCCTTTTTCTTCAGGCCCCTCAGGATAGCTGTGAACAGAATGTGGGGGGAGGGGGCATTAGGAGCACAAAAGTGGCCGGACGTGGGGCTGTGACCCACCTCCCCTCCAGCCAGCTGCCAACAGCATTTGTTTAGTCAGTGGCACCCCAAGGCCTTGCCTCCAGACCAGCAGCTCGGGGGGCCTGGCTGGGTCCCCTCAATTGGATCTGTGACCTCCAGGCACTACACACCAAGGTGCCTCCCCCCGACAACTCCTCCCTGCCCCCAAGTCACCTGCCGGGAACTTCATTTCCTTGAAACTCTTGATGGGTGGGGGGATGCCCTCGCCCTCCACCAGGACGTGGTACTTTCTGCGCACGCGGTCATGCCGTGCCTCCGACATGCCCAGGATGTAATGTGGCGCCTTCCAGCTGAGGAGAGGGCAGGGGAGGAGGGTCAGCAAGGAACGGGAAAACCAAACTGACTGAGCTGCAAGAGCTGAACGCTGCTTTGCCTGGGCAGGCAGCAGCTGGACCGGCCCAGCTGCGTCCCTGCTGATCCCCCAGACAGAGCCCCGAGCCCCCCAGAATTCCAGGCTCCTATGGCACTAATGCAAAAGCTGGGGCCACCCACAAAGGGAGGACACAGCCCCAAGCCTGCGTCCCTCAGCATCCACCCACACAGCCCACTTCCAGAGCAGAGTAACTGAACTGTCAGCCCCTGAGCAGAATGGCCAGGCACTGCCTGGCATGCCGGTGTGCTGCTGCCTGGCTCCCACATACGCTGGGCCATAATGGGAGCAACTGCTCCACTCTGCAGCATCAACCCCTAATTCCATGGCCAAGGCTGGAATACCCTTCGCTCCCAGCGAGGCTCAGGTTAACACACCCACTGGGATACGAGTTATTGAGGAGTATTTCCCAGGGCCGTGTTTCTGTTATACCCCCAGCAGGGCCTGGTCCCCCGCACGGGACAGGGAAGGAACTGTAGCCCTCAGCAGCTTATCTCGCCAGCTCTCTAGCCTGCCTAGCTCGCCAGCATATGCGTCTGCCTTCCCAATTCCCCAGCTGGAGAGCAGGCTCCAGCTCTCACTCCCAAAGTCCCCAGCCCTGCTGCTCCGACCCGCGGAACAGTGCACACAGCTGAGGGGTGCTGCAGAGCAAGGATCAGCTGCAAGCAGGGCCTGACAGACACAAAACGTGTGTGGGCAGAGCCTAGCACAATGGGGCCCTGTGTGTTACCACAATCCGACAGCCAATGTATCCCCATGGAGCGCACCTGGTTTTAATCGGATCATCGTAGGTGATGCCCTTTGCCATCTCCTTCACAGACATCAAAGCTGCACAAAACCAGAGAGCGGAGGATCAGGACCAGCTCTTGGGAGCTAGGCGCAGGTCAGTGGGCACATGGCTTTGACGAGAGGTTTAGCAGGAAGGCAGTCAGGACAAAGGATGCTTGGGGGAGCCAGAACAGGAGTGAAGTGGCAGGGAACTGTCCCTCTCCAGGCCACTGGGTCAGCGTCACCGAACAGCATGACTCACTCGCTCGCTCCAGGGAGAGCAGCGGGCACTAGGGAGAGGCTGGGGCTGTGATAGCCTGCACCAGTCGGCTGGGCTTCCACATGAGGACAGCACGAGCACCATCACCTTTTCCCTCTGTCGCTTCGCCAGCAACAGGCAGGGAACGAGAGCGAATGCTGCCTCACAGCCACTTCCCCCCGACCAGCCCTCAATCCCAGCACAACCCACCTCGACCCTCTGCCACGCTCTCCAGGATCTTTTCCTCCTCCTTCAGCTGCTTCTCCTTGGCCGACTCCTTCCGCGCTGTGGAGAGTCGAGAAGGGGAGTTATGTGCTGCCCACAGATTACTCCCCAGCCACAAGCCGCCCCTCAGGGACCCCTCCTCCTCATGGCAGCCCTACCTTCCGCCTTCTCTTTAAGGTGCTGGTGCTGGTCCAGAAGGCTGACGTTGGACTGGGGACCCAGAGGAATATCATCTTCATCCCCCCTGTGCTCATTGCTGCTGTCCCTCTGCTCCTCCTCCAGCACCCCCTTCCTGCGCATCTGTAGCAGCTTCTGCAGCTATGGGGACACAGAGCAGTGAGGAGCACACAGCAGCCGCAAGGGCCCCATTACAGCAGGCAGATTTCAACCCCATCGTGCCCTTGCCAGTGAGAAGAGGAATGTCAGACCCCCCTTTATCCACCCACATGGCCCCCTGCAATCTGCCCTGGGGGACCACGATGCCCTCCCCACTGCAGCCCCAGTGACTTGCCCAGGGCCATGGGGCTCTGCTGCGGGGCATGGAGCTGAACCCACCAGCCCCACCTCTTATGGGCAGCACCCCAGGGCCCATGCCCAGAGGCAGAGCGCTCACAAGCCTGGACTGGGGCCAGGAGCACCCCAGCAACTGGGGGGGGGGGTGAACCAGCCAGGGGGCCCGGCCCGGGCCTCCCTCCCAGCCCTAACCTCACCCCCCCCCGCTCCACCAGGGTTCTCACCCCACCCTGACCTCACCCCGGGTTCCTGCCTCCACCCCCACCCCGACACCAGCCCGGGGGCCGGCCCGGGCCTCCCTCCCAGCCATAACCTCCCACCCCCCCGCTCCACCCGGGTTCTCACCCCCCGCCCTGACCCCACCCCCCCCCCCCGGGTTCCTGCCTCCACCCCCACCCCGATACCAGCCAGGGGCCCGGCCCGGGCCTCCTCCCAGCCCTAACCTCACCCCACCTGCTCCACCAGAGTTCCCACCCCCACCCTGACACCAGCCAGGGGCCTGCCCGGCCCGGCCCCGCCAGGGTTCCTGCCCCACCAGCCCGGCCCCTGCCAGGGTTCCTGCCCCACCAGCCCGGCCCCTGCCCCACCAGCCCGGCCCCCGCCCACATCTCATCCCCTGCCCCACCCAGCACCAGCCAGGGGCCTGCCCGGCCCGGCCCCGCCAGGGTTCCTGCCTCCCACCAGCCCGGCCCCACCCGGGTTCCTGCCCCCCACCCCCGCACCAGCCAGGGGGCCCGCCCCGCCCCGCCAGGGGCCCCCCCGTCACCATCTCCTGCTTGCGCTGCTTGACCGGCACGTAGGGCTCGTAGGCTTCATCCTCCTCCCCGGACGGGCCCGACCCCTGCGCCGCCTCCTCGCGCGGCCTCTGCGGAGAAACACACGGTCACGTCACGGGCCGCGGCCCCCGGCTGGGAGCGGGGCGGGGGGCTCGCACCTTCCGCTCGCCTCCGACCTCCATGTTCGGGCCCCGCGTCGGGCTAAACGCGCGTAGCCAACGAGCGCAGGCGCTGGGCCGGGGCGGGCCCTGTCGCTAAGCAACACCCGCGGAGGCACCACGTGAGGGGCAACGAGCAGGACGGGCTGCGCCGAAGGACAAACTTAGCGACGCGCTTACGGAGGGGTCAGCGCAGGGCTCGGGGGTGGAGCGGCCCGCCCCCCCCCGCTTCCCCTCAGACCCCGATATCCGGCCCCCGCCCCCGATATCCGCCCCCAGCTTCCCCAGGCTCCGCCCCAGACCCCGATATCCGCCCCCAGCTTCCCCAGGCTCCGCCCCCAGCTTCCCAGGCTCCGCCCCAGACCCTGATATCCGCCCCCAGCTTCCCCCAGGCTCCGCCCCAGATCCCGATATCCGCCCCAGCTTCCCCAGACCCTGATATCCGCCCCCCAGCTTCCCAGGCTCCGCCCCAGACCCTGATATCCGCCCCAGCTTCCCCAGGCTCCGCCTCCCACTCTGCCCCAGACCCCGATATCCGCCCCCAGCTTCCCCAGGCTCCGCCCCAGACCCCGATATCCGCCCCCAGCTTCCCCAGGCTCCGCCCCAGACCCCGATATCCGCCCCCAGGCTCCGCCCCCCCACTCTGCCCCAGACCCTGATCTCCACCCCAGCCTCCCCCCGACCCTGAGCCCTGCC
Organism: Mauremys reevesii; assembly: GCF_016161935.1. NCBI lineage: Eukaryota > Metazoa > Chordata > Testudines > Geoemydidae > Mauremys > Mauremys reevesii. The sequence continues at coordinate 986,381 of NC_052630.1, forward strand.
CCACTCCCTGTGCCCAGCTCTCTGCCCTGACTGGCTTTAACCCATGGGAAGATTTGGGGCCTGCTGGGCCTGGGCAGAAGCCCTGGAAGCGGCTCCAGCTGGGGCCGAGGCTGGTTCCGTGCCAAGGCCTGGCTCTGTGGTTCCCAAGGCGCTCGAAACGAGCCTGGGTCTCCGCCAGCGTTCCCTCTCCTCCCCCTCCCTGTGACCCATCACCTTCACATCAGTGCACACAACAAACTTCATGGGGTGGGGGGTTCAGGGGGTGGGGCCAGGGATGAGGGGTTTGGGGTGCAGGGGGATGCTCAGGGGCTATGGCGGGGAGAGAGGACTCCCCCCTGCACTTTCCCCCCAGCAGCAGCACTGGGCTAGGGGGAGAGGTGCCTCTCCCTGCCACAGCAGCTCTGGGGTTGGGGCTGCAGGGTAGGCGGTCCCCAGGACCCAGCAGGTTGGGGGCCAGGCTATTGGGGGCCAAGGAAGGGGTACCCGTCCCCTGGCTACAGCAGGTCCCTAGGTGGGTTCCTTGAGCACCGTATGGCACTGGATAGGCTGCTGCGCAGCCACACAGCTTACAGGGAACTTCGGTCTTTGGGCCACTGGTGCCGCTTGGCTCATCTAGAGATTTGCCTGGTTTTACAACAGGCTACATGAAAAACACTAGCGGAGTCAGAACAAACTAACATTTCCTACAGCCCCTGACTTCTTTCTATGAACTGCGCACTGACACGTCAGTACAATACTTACATTCTCATTGATTTGTTTTATAATGATACGGTACCTCTGAGTACCCCCAGCGTACCCGAACCCCGGGTCGAGAACCACTGAACAAAGGGATCCCTGTGCCTGCCCAGGCAGGTTCAAACCAGCCCCCCGCTGGCTGGCCCTGAGCCCCCAAATCCCTGCCTGCTCTGCGTGGCTCTTCCCGAAGATCTTTCAATAGCAAGTGTTGCTGGTGCCGCAGTGGAGCTGGTAGTGAGAATCGCCACCCGTCAGCGCAACGCTCCTTCCCCTCGCTGAGCCCACCTGGTGTTTGCTGGGCATTAGGACCAAAGCGGCAGGATTGACCTGCCTGAGCACCTGGCTGGCTGAACTCCATTTGCTGATCCAAAATGCAAGTTACCACCTCTTTTCACCCTGCGTCTTGCAGGCCATTCCAGTGTGCGGCTGGTGGCTGCTGCAGCAGACTGGCACCTCCAGGCTGCAGGGTGCAGATGCCTATGGCAAACAGACTCTCAAACCCTGTGTGTGGCCCAGGCAGCACTGGGCAGTTACCCTCCAGCAGTGGCACTGGCTGAGGCGCACTGGGCACATACACCATCTCTAGCTCTTTGAGCAGGGTCTGACACCTGCTTTGGCAAACAGGGAGGGGGCCATTTTGCTGCCCCTCCCCTATAATTTGTGGGTTGTCTCTTGGGGTGGGTGCCTAGGCTCCTCCTCCCCACCCACCTTCTCTCTGTTCTTACCTGCCAATCCCCCGGCTCTGCCACACCTGCCTGCTCTCCTCTCGGCCAGGCACTCACCCTTGTCCAGCTCACTGGCTGCCTGCGGCCAAAAGGCCAACCAGCATCGCTTGTAGCGCTGCCCGTCTCCAGCGAGATTGGCATAGCCAGCTCCCTGCGGGGGGAGAAGCTGCGAGACTCTGGTGCTGGGCATGAGTACACAGCCCTCCCATCCACCAGCCACCGGAACAGCCAGGCTGGCTCAGAGCAGGGCTCCACCTGGCTGTCTCCTGCCGCCAACGGTGGCCCACCCCAGCTGCTTCAGAAGACAGAGCCCCATACATGGCAGTAATGGGGCACTTGTGCTCGGGGCACTTCCTCCAATGCTCCGAGTTAAGGTTGGCTCATGCCCTAAAGCAGGAGGGCTCCTCTCCCTTCCAAGCACTCATTTGGTTTTCATATTTACTCATATCTCTGGATTTGTTTTCCACGGAAACATCTGAGCCCCTTTTGGATCCTGCTGAATTCTTGGCCTCACTGTCATCATGTGGCAGAGAGTTCCCATGGCTAATCCTACACTGAAAGAACAAACATGTCCTTTTCCTGTTTGTGAACTCGCTGCTTCCCCATGCCACCGACAGCCTGCCTGTTGTAGGGTTAGGACAGGCTGAGAGCAGCGGCCCTGCCCCCTCCTCCAGTATTTATCAGATCTCCTGGCCCAAGGATTCAGTTTCTCCACAGAGGTGGGGTCCCCCTCCCCTGGCCAGTACTAAAGCCTGGCCTGCAGGGGGCAGCCCAGAGGCTGTTTTAACACAGGCCTTTAGGGTGTGACTTGTGCAGCTGAAGCTGCAGAGGGGGCTGAAGGCAGCAGAATGACTTGCCCTGAAGTGCAGTGGGGCCCCACTGGTCAGCGCCTCTGTCCCGCCACACAGCACAGGCCCTTGCAGGGGGGAACCTCCTGCTGGAGCAGCAGCACTTCCTGTAGCCCCCATCTCCCACCCACCTACTGCCCTGCATCCCAGCAGAGGCTGCCAGAACGTGGGGCCGGTGTAACTCTGTGCCCAGCCTGGCCCCCCTGCACCCTGGGGCGGGCAGGCATGCTGGCTGAGAGGTGCCTGATCACGCACCGTGGCCTGCAGCAGCCAGAGGGGCTGGTAGGAGCACGTGGCCCCGCCCCTGATACCAGGCTAAGGTGCCTCCTGCCTGTGCCAGCCAGGCTGGGTCAGTGCCAGAGCCAGAGCCATCCACTGGGAAGTCCGTCCTTACTGCCCCAGCTGCCGGCGGGTGCGAGCTCCTCAGCCTGCTTGCTGGCTCCTGTGGCCATGTGGGAAGCTGCAATGAGCCCTCGTCATTCTCCGCCCCCGCTGCTTGGCCCTGGTGTGGGGCCCTCTCATAGAGCCGTGGGACAGAACCATTAGTCCAGTCCCTTGCCCTCAAGGCAGGGCTGTGTTCGCCTCTCTGCACCGGTCCATTCCCCATACACCCCGCACCCCGCCGGCTCAGCATGCAGTCGCTGCAGGCAGAGGTCAGCATGGGACCGCTGGGTTTGCCAGCAGCCAGGCTCTCAGAGGGGCAGGGGAGCGTTTGGCACAATCTACGCCCCCACACAGCGCCACGAGGGGGCTGTGATGTGATGGCTGGAACCCCCTCGGGCTGCTGCGGATCAGAATCCTTGCCAGAGCCCTGCTGGACCTGGGACACACTGCCCCCTCCAGCCCCCCGCTAATCACACAGCACACACACCCGCTCTGTGTCCAAACGGCATTTTATCTTTCAGCATGAAAGATTTTCACAGTATCAAAAGTAAATAATTAAAAAAACCAGAGAAGCCAATCTGGCCGTGGCTGGTTGCGCAGCACGATCCCTCCGCAGGCGGGGTGAGGGCAGCGGCACCCTTCCAGCCCCCTGCAGGCTGGTGGACCGGGGTAGCACCAGAAATCGTGGTCAAGAGATCAGCAGTTTGCTTCCATTGTAGCTCACTAAGGGGGTAGGTTGGTGTGGGAAACGCAGGGCATGTGTGCGGGGAGGGGACCCTCTGCCCTTCAGCACACACGTGCTGAGAACAGACATGGGGGGCGCTGCTCGGTCAACCCGAGCCCCCAGCCTGCCGTGGCTCCCACACCTGTCACATAGGGCTCAGGCTGGGATCATGGTACAAGCAGGGGCCCTGGTGGGCCAGGGATTCACCAGAACCCAGCGAGCTGCCGAGGGTGGAGCCCTGGTGTTATCTGCACAGGGAGCGGGCAGCAGAGCTCAGGCTGCGTTCTAGGGGGCGTTCTGCCTGGCACCCTCTTTTCCCCCAGCCCCAGTGCCACTTGGCCCAAGCTGGGAGGGGAGGTGGAGTGCACATGCTGCTCCCTGGGGCAGAGAAAGCCCCCAGCCCCTGTCCTGGGCATCCCTTACCCCAGGCTCCATGAGCTGAGGTGCCCAAGCCCTGCTTAGATCCCCTCAATCCAAAGCAGGGCTGGGCTGGGCAAATGCCCTCACCCTGTACTT